>NC_060149.1:935096494-935396494 GCF_021461385.2 Schistocerca piceifrons
CTTGTACTTATGTCGGCATTGTGCCTGTTGTATTAAATTCGGATGCAATTTCTGTGTTTCATCGTCAATAAGAAGGTCCAAGGGATACAGTAAACCCGAAGTGAAGAATCGGAATCTAAAACTGGACTCACAGGAGAAGTTCAAATCATAGAAAGTTTGAGTGTCAGTCCTCTTGTACTTAAGTCGGCATTGTGCTTTTTGTATTAAATTCGGATGCAATTTCTGTGTTTCATCGTCAATAAGAAGGTACAAGCTATACAGTAAACCTGAAGTGAAGCATCGGAATCTAAATCTGGACTCACAGGAGAGTTTAAAATTAAATAAAGTTAGGGTGTCAGTCCTTCTGTATTAAAGTCGGCATTGTGCCTTTTGTATTAAATTCGGATGCAAACTCTGTGTTTCAACGTCAATAAGAAGTTCCAAGTTTATACAGTAAACCTGAAGTGAAGCATCGGATTCTAAAACTGGATTCACAGGAGAGGTTCAAATCATAGAAAGTTAGAGTGTCAGCCCACTTGTACTTCAGTCGGCATTGTGCCTTTTGTATTAATTTCGGACACAATTTCTGTTTTTCATCGTCACAAAGAAGGTCCGAAGTATACAGTAAACCTGAAGTGATGCATCGGAATCTAAAACTGGACTCACGGGAGAGGTTCAAATCATAGAAAGTTAGTGTGTCAGTCCTCCTGTACTTATGTCGGCATTGTGCCTTTTGTATTAAATACGGATGCAATTTCTGTGTTTCATCGTCAATAAGAAGGTCCAAGGGATACAGTAAACCTGAAGTGAAACATCGGAATCTAAAACTGGACTCACAGGAGAGGTTCAAATCATAGAAAAATTGAGTGTCAGTCCTCTTGTACTTAAGTCGGCATTGTGCCTTTTGCATTAAATTCGGATACAACTTCTGTGTTTCATCGTCAATTAGAAGGTCCAAGGGATACAGTAAACCTGAAGTGAAGCATCGGAAACTAAAATTGGACTCACATGTGAGGTTCAAATCGTAGAAAGTTAGAGTGTCAGTCCTGTTGTACTTAAGTCGGCATTGTGCCTTTTGTATTAAATTCGGATGCAATTTCTGTGTTTCATCGTCAATAAGAAGGTCCAAGGGATACAGTAAACCTGAAGTGAAGCATCGGAATCTAAAACTTAACTCACAGGAGAGGTTCAAATCATAGAAAGTTTGAGTGTCAGTCCTCTTGTACTTAAGTCGGCATTGTGCCCTTTGTATTAATTTCGGATGCAATTTCTGTGTTTCATCGTCAATAAGAAGGACCAAAAGATACAATAAACCTAAAGGTAAGCATCGGAATCTAAAAGTGGACTCACAGGAGGGGTTCATATCATAGAAAGTGAGAGTGTCAGTCCTCTTTTACCTAAGTCGGCATTGTGCCTTTTGTATTAAATTCGGATGCAATTTCTGTGTTTCATCGTCAATAAGAAGGTCCAAGGGATACAGTAAACCTGAACCGAAGCATCGGAATCTATAACTGGACTCACAGGAGAGGTTCAAATCATAGAAAAATTGAGTGTCAGTCCTCTTGTACTTAAGTCGGCATTGATCCTTTTATATTAATTTCGGATGCAAACTCTGTGCTTCATCTTCAATAAGAAGGTCCAAGTTATACTGTAAACCTGAAGTGAAGCATCGGAATCTAAAACTGGACTCACAGGAGAGGTTCAAACCATAGAAAGTTAGAGTGTCAGTCCTCTTGTACTTAAGACGGCATTGTGCCTTTTGTATTAAATTCGGATGATATTTCTGTGTTTCATCGTCAATAAGACGGTCCAAGGGGTACAGTAATCCTGAAGTGAAGCATTGGAATCTAACACTGGACTGACAGGAGAGGTTCAAATCATAGAAAGTGAGAGTGTCAGTCCTCTTGTACTTAAGTTGGCATTGTGCCTTTTGTATTAAATTCGGATGCAAACTCTGTGGTTCATCGTGAATAAGAAGTTCCATGGGATACAGTAAACCTGAAGTGAAGCATCGGAATCTAAAACTGGACTCACAATAGAGGTTAAAATCATAGAAAGTGAGAGTGACAGTCCTCTTTTACATGAGTCGGCATTATGCCTTTTGTATTAAATTCGGATGCAATTCATGTGTTTCATCGTAAATAAGAAGGTCCAAAAAATACAGCAAACCTGAAGTGAAGCATCGGAATCTAAAACTGGACTCACAGGAGAGGTTCAAATCATAGAAAGCGAGAGTGTCAGTCCTCTTTTACTTAAGTCGGCACTGTGCTTTTTGTATTACATTCGGATGCAATTTCTGTGTTTCATCGTCATTAAGAAGGTCCAAGCTATACGGTAAACCTGAAGTATAGCATCGGAATCTAAATCTGGACTCTCAGGAGAGTTTAAAATTAAATAAAGTTAGAGTGTCAGTCCTTCTGTATTTAAGTCGGCATTGTGCCTTTTGTATTAAATTCGGATGCAAACTCTGTGTTTCAACGTCAATAAGAAGTTCCAAGTTATACAGTAAACCTGAAGTGAAGCATCGGAATCTAAAACTGAACTCACAGGAGAGGTTCAAATCACAGAAAGTTAGAGTGTCAGTCCTCTTGTACTTAAGTCAGCATTGTGCCTTTTGTATTAAATTCGGATGCAATTTCTGTGTTTCATCGTCAATAAGAAGGTCCTAGGGATACAGTAAACCTGAACTGAAGCATCGGAATCTAAAACTGGACTCACAGGAGAGGTTCAAATCATTGAAAGTGAGAGTGTCAGACCTCTTGTACTTACGTTGGCATTGTGCCTTTTGTATTAAATTCGGATGCAATATCTGTGTTTCATGGTCAATAAGAAGGTGCAAGGTATACAGTAAACCTGAAGTGAAGCATTGGAATCTAAAACTGGACTCACAGGAGAGGTTCAAATCATAGAAAGTTAGAGTGTCAGCCCTCTTGTACTTAAGTCGGCATTGTGCCTTTTGTATTAAGTTCGGATGCGAACTCTATGTTCCATCGTCAATAAGAAGGTCCAAGGGGTACAGTAAACCTAAAGTGAAGCATCGGAATCTAAAACTGGGCTCACAGGAGAGGTTAAAATCATAGAAAGTTAGAGGGTCAGTCCTCTTGTACATAAGTCGGCATTGTGCCTTTTGTATTAAATTCGGATGAAATTTCTGTGTTTCATCGTCAATAAGATAGTCCAAAGGATACAGTAAACCTGATGTGAAGCATTGGAATCTAAAACTAGACTCACAGGAGAGGTTCAAATCACAGAAAGTGAGAGTGACAGTCCTCTTTTACCTAAGTCGGCATTGTGCCTTTTGTATTAAATTCGGATGCAATTTCTGTGTTTCATCGTCAGTAAGAAGGTCCAAGGTATACAGTAAACCTGAAGGGAAGCATCGGAATCTAAAACTGGACTCACACGAGACTTTGAAATCATAGAAAGTTAGAGTGTCAGTCCTCTTGTACTTAAGTCGACATTGTGCCATTTGTATTAAACTCGGATGCAAACTCTGTGTTTCATTGTCAATAAGAAGGTCCAAGTAATACAGTAAACCTGAAGTGAAGCATCGGATTCTAAAGTGGACTCACAGGAGAGGTGCAAATCATAGAAAGTTAGAGTGTCAGCCCACTTGTACTTAAGCCGGCATTAGGCCATTTGTATTAATTTCGGATGCAATTTCTGTGTTTCATCGTCAAAAAGAAAGTCCCAGGTATACAGTAAATCTGAAGTGAAGCATCGGAATATAAAACTGGACTCACAGGAGAGGTTCAATTCATAGAAAGTTAGAGTGTCAGTCCTCTTGTAATTAAGTCGGCATTGTGCCTTTTGTATTACATTCGAATGCAATTTCTGTGTTTCATCGTCAATAAGAAGTTCCAAGGGATACAGTAAACCTGAAGTGAAGCATCGGAATCTAAAACTGGACTCACAGGCGAGGTTCAAATCATAGAGAGTTAGAGTGTCACTCCTCTTGTACTTAAGTCGGTATTGTGTCTTTTGTATTAAATTCGGATGCAATTTCTGTGTTTCATCGTCAATAAAAAGGTCCAAGGGATACAGTAAACCTGAAGTGAAGCATCGGAATATAAAACTGGACTCACAGGACAGGATCAAATCATAGAAAGTTGGAGTGTCAGTCCTCTTGTAATTAAGTCGGCATTGTGCCTTTTGTATTACATTCGGATGCAATTTCTGTGTTTCATCATCAATAACAAGGTCCAAGGGATACAGTAAACCTGAAGTGAAGCATCGGAATCTAAAGCTGGACTCACAGGCGAGGTTCAAATCATAGGAAGTTAGAGTGCCAGTCCTGTTGTACTTAAGTCGGCATTGTGACTTTTGTATTAAATTCGGATGCAATTTCTGTGTTTCATCGTTAATAAGAAGGTCCAAGGGATACAGTACACCTGAAGTGAAGCATCGGAATCTAAAACTGGACTCACAGGAGAGTTTGAAATCATAGAAAGTTAGAGTGTCAGTCCTCTTGTACTTAAGTCGGCATTGTGCCTTTTGTATTATATTCGGATGCAAACTCGTGTTTCATCGTCAATAAGAAGGTCAAAGTTATAACAGTATACCTGAAGTGAAGCATCGGAATCTAAAACTGGATTCACAGGTGAGGTTCAAATTATAGAAAGTTAGAGTGTCATTCCTCTTCTACTTACGTCGGGTTTGTGACTTTTGTATTAAAATCGGATGCAATGTCTGTGTTTCATCGTCAATAAGGAGGTCCAAGGGATGCAGCAAACCTGAAGTGATGCATAGGAATCCAAAACTGGACTCGCAGGAGAGGTTCAAATCATAGAAAGTTAGAGTGTCAGTCCTCTTGTACTTAACTCGGCATTGAGCCTTTGGAATTTAATTCGGATGCAATTTCTGTGTTTCATCGTCAATAAGAAGGTCCAAGGGATACAGTAAACCCGAAGTGAAGAATCGGAATCTAAAACTGGACTCACAGGAGAAGTTCAAATCATAGAAAGTTTGAGTGTCAGTCCTCTTGTACTTAAGTCGACATTGTGCTTTTTGTATTAAATTCGGATGCAATTTCTGTGTTTCATCGTCAATAAGAAGGTACAAGCTATACAGTAAACCTGAAGTGAAGCATCGGAATCTAAATCTGGACTCACAGGAGAGTTTAAAATTAAATAAAGTTAGAGTGTCAGTCCTTCTGTATTTAAGTCGGCATTGTGCCTTTTGTATTAAATTCGGATGCAAACTCTGTGTTTCAACGTCAATAAGAAGTTCCAAGTTTATACAGTAAACCTGAAGTGAAGCATCGGATTCTAAAACTGGATTCACAGGAGAGGTTCAAATCATAGAAAGTTAGAGTGTCAGCCCACTTGTACTTCAGTCGGCATTGTGCCTTTTGTATTAATTTCGGACACAATTTCTGTTTTTCATCGTCACAAAGAAGGTCCGAAGTATACAGTAAACCTGAAGTGATGCATCGGAATCTAAAACTGGACTCACGGGAGAGGTTCAAATCATAGAAAGTTAGTGTGTCAGTCCTCCTGTACTTATGTCGGCATTGTGCCTTTTGTATTAAATACGGATGCAATTTCTGTGTTTCATCGTCAATAAGAAGGTCCAAGGGATACAGTAAACCTGAAGTGAAACATCGGAATCTAAAACTGGACTCACAGGAGAGGTTCAAATCATAGAAAAATTGAGTGTCAGTCCTCTTGTACTTAAGTCGGCATTGTGCCTTTTGCATTAAATTCGGATGCAACTTCTGTGTTTCATCGTCAATTAGAAGGTCCAAGGGATACAGTAAACCTGAAGTGAAGCATCGGAATCTAAAATTGGACTCACATGTGAGGTTCAAATCGTAGAAAGTTAGAGTGTCAGTCCTGTTGTACTTAAGTCGGCATTGTGCCTTTTGTATTAAATTCGGATGCAATTTCTGTGTTTCATCGTCAATAAGAAGGTCCAAGGGATACAGTAAACCTGAAGTGAAGCATCGGAATCTAAAACTTAACTCACAGGAGAGGTTCAAATCATAGAAAGTTTGAGTGTCAGTCCTCTTGTACTTAAGTCGGCATTGTGCCCTTTGTATTAATTTCGGATGCAATTTCTGTGTTTCATCGTCAATAAGAAGGACCAAAAGATACAATTAACCTAAAGGTAAGCATCGGAATCTAAAAGTGGACTCACAGGAGGGGTTCATATCATAGAAAGTGAGAGTGTCAGTCCTCTTTTACCTAAGTCGGCATTGTGCCTTTTGTATTAAATTCGGATGCAATTTCTGTGTTTCATCGTCAATAAGAAGGTCCAAGGGATACAGTAAACCTGAACCGAAGCATCGGAATCTATAACTGGACTCACAGGAGAGGTTCAAATCATAGAAAAATTGAGTGTCAGTCCTCTTGTACTTAAGTCGGCATTGATCCTTTTATATTAATTTCGGATGCAAACTCTGTGCTTCATCTTCAATAAGAAGGTCCAAGTTATACTGTAAACCTGAAGTGAAGCATCGGAATCTAAAACTGGACTCACAGGAGAGGTTCAAACCATAGAAAGTTAGAGTGTCAGTCCTCTTGTACTTAAGACGGCATTGTGCCTTTTGTATTAAATTCGGATGATATTTCTGTGTTTCATCATCAATAAGACGGTCCAAGGGGTACAGTAATCCTGAAGTGAAGCATTGGAATCTAACACTGGACTGACAGGAGAGGTTCAAATCATAGAAAGTGAGAGTGTCAGTCCTCTTGTACTTAAGTTGGCATTGTGCCTTTTGTATTAAATTCGGATGCAAACTCTGTGGTTCATCGTGAATAAGAAGTTCCATGGGATACAGTAAACCTGAAGTGAAGCATCGGAATCTAAAACTGGACTCACAATAGAGGTTAAAATCATAGAAAGTGAGAGTGACAGTCCTCTTTTACATGAGTCGGCATTATGCCTTTTGTATTAAATTCGGATGCAATTCATGTGTTTCATCGTAAATAAGAAGGTCCAAAAAATACAGCAAACCTGAAGTGAAGCATCGGAATCTAAAACTGGACTCACAGGAGAGGTTCAAATCATAGAAAGCGAGAGTGTCAGTCCTCTTTTACTTAAGTCGGCACTGTGCTTTTTGTATTACATTCGGATGCAATTTCTGTGTTTCATCGTCATTAAGAAGGTCCAAGCTATACGGTAAACCTGAAGTATAGCATCGGAATCTAAATCTGGACTCTCAGGAGAGTTTAAAATTAAATAAAGTTAGAGTGTCAGTCCTTCTGTATTTAAGTCGGCATTGTGCCTTTTGTATTAAATTCGGATGCAAACTCTGTGTTTCAACGTCAATAAGAAGTTCCAAGTTATACAGTAAACCTGAAGTGAAGCATCGGAATCTAAAACTGAACTCACAGGAGAGGTTCAAATCACAGAAAGTTAGAGTGTCAGCCCTCTTGTACTTAAGTCGGCATTGTGCCTTTTGTATTAAATTCGGATGCAATTTCTGTCTTTCATCGTCAAAAAGAAGGTCCGAAGTGTACAGTAAATCTGAAGTGAAGCATCGGAATCTAAAACTGGACTCACAGGAGAGGTTCAAATCATATTAAGTTAGAGTGTCAGTCCTCTTGTAATTAAGTCGGCATTGTGCCTTTTGTATTACATTCGGATGCAATTTCTGTGTTTCATCATCAATAAGAAGGTCCAAGGGATACTGTAAACCTCAAGAGAAGGATCGGAATCTAAAACTGTACTCACAGGAGAGGTTCAAATCATAGAAAGTGAGAGTGTCAGTCCTCTTGTACTTACGTCGGCATTGTGCCTTTTGTATTAAATTCCGATGCAATTTCTGTGTTTTATCGTCAATAAGTAGGTGCAAGGTATTCAGTAAACCTGAAGGGAAGCATCGGAATCTAAAACTGGACTCACAGGAGAGGTTCAAATCATAGAAAGTTAGAGTGTCAGCCCTCTTGTACTTAAGTCGGCATTGTGCCTTTTGTATTAAGTTCGGATGCGAACTCTATGTTCCATCGTCAATAAGAAGGTCCAAGGGGTACAGTAAACCTAAAGTGAAGCATCGGAATCTAAAACTGGGCTCACAGGAGAGGTTAAAATCATAGAAAGTTAGAGGGTCAGTCCTCTTGTACATAAGTCGGCATTGTGCCTTTTGTATTAAATTCGGATGAAATTTCTGTGTTTCATCGTCAATAAGATAGTCCAAAGGATACAGTAAACCTGATGTGAAGCATTGGAATCTAAAACTAGACTCACAGGAGAGGTTCAAATCACAGAAAGTGAGAGTGACAGTCCTCTTTTACCTAAGTCGGCATTGTGCCTTTTGTATTAAATTCGGATGCAATTTCTGTGTTTCATCGTCAGTAAGAAGGTCCAAGGTATACAGTAAACCTGAAGGGAAGCATCGGAATCTAAAACTGGACTCACACGAGACTTTGAAATCATAGAAAGTTAGAGTGTCAGTCCTCTTGTACTTAAGTCGACATTGTGCCATTTGTATTAAACTCGGATGCAAACTCTGTGTTTCATTGTCAATAAGAAGGTCCAAGTAATACAGTAAACCTGAAGTGAAGCATCGGATTCTAAAGTGGACTCACAGGAGAGGTGCAAATCATAGAAAGTTAGAGTGTCAGCCCACTTGTACTTAAGCCGGCATTAGGCCATTTGTATTAATTTCGGATGCAATTTCTGTGTTTCATCGTCAAAAAGAAAGTCCCAGGTATACAGTAAATCTGAAGTGAAGCATCGGAATATAAAACTGGACTCACAGGAGAGGTTCAATTCATAGAAAGTTAGAGTGTCAGTCCTCTTGTAATTAAGTCGGCATTGTGCCTTTTGTATTACATTCGAATGCAATTTCTGTGTTTCATCGTCAATAAGAAGTTCCAAGGGATACAGTAAACCTGAAGTGAAGCATCGGAATCTAAAACTGGACTCACAGGCGAGGTTCAAATCATAGAGAGTTAGAGTGTCACTCCTCTTGTACTTAAGTCGGTATTGTGTCTTTTGTATTAAATTCGGATGCAATTTCTGTGTTTCATCGTCAATAAAAAGGTCCAAGGGATACAGTAAACCTGAAGTGAAGCATCGGAATATAAAACTGGACTCACAGGACAGGATCAAATCATAGAAAGTTGGAGTGTCAGTCCTCTTGTAATTAAGTCGGCATTGTGCCTTTTGTATTACATTCGGATGCAATTTCTGTGTTTCATCATCAATAAGAAGGTCCAAGGGATACAGTAAACCTGAAGTGAAGCATCGGAATCTAAAGCTGGACTCACAGGCGAGGTTCAAATCATAGGAAGTTAGAGTGCCAGTCCTGTTGTACTTAAGTCGGCATTGTGACATTTGTATTAAATTCGGATGCAATTTCTGTGTTTCATCGTTAATAAGAAGGTCCAAGGGATACAGTACACCTGAAGTGAAGCATCGGAATCTAAAACTGGACTCACAGGAGAGTTTGAAATCATAGAAAGTTAGAGTGTCAGTCCTCTTGTACTTAAGTCGGCATTGTGCCTTTTGTATTATATTCGGATGCAAACTCGTGTTTCATCGTCAATAAGAAGGTCAAAGTTATAACAGTATACCTGAAGTGAAGCATCGGAATCTAAAACTGGATTCACAGGTGAGGTTCAAATTATAGAAAGTTAGAGTGTCATTCCTCTTCTACTTACGTCGGGTTTGTGACTTTTGTATTAAAATCGGATGCAATGTCTGTGTTTCATCGTCAATAAGGAGGTCCAAGGGATGCAGCAAACCTGAAGTGATGCATAGGAATCCAAAACTGGACTCGCAGGAGAGGTTCAAATCATAGAAAGTTAGAGTGTCAGTCCTCTTGTACTTAACTCGGCATTGAGCCTTTGGAATTTAATTCGGATGCAATTTCTGTGTTTCATCGTCAATAAGAAGGTCCAAGGGATACAGTAAACCCGAAGTGAAGAATCGGAATCTAAAACTGGACTCACAGGAGAAGTTCAAATCATAGAAAGTTTGAGTGTCAGTCCTCTTGTACTTAAGTCGGCATTGTGCTTTTTGTATTAAATTCGGATGCAATTTCTGTGTTTCATCGTCAATAAGAAGGTACAAGCTATACAGTAAACCTGAAGTGAAGCATCGGAATCTAAATCTGGACTCACAGGAGAGTTTAAAATTAAATAAAGTTAGAGTGTCAGTCCTTCTGTATTTATGTCGGCATTGTGCCTTTTGTATTAAATTCGGATGCAAACTCTGTGTTTCAACGTCAATAAGAAGTTCCAAGTTTATACAGTAAACCTGAAGTGAAGCATCGGATTCTAAAACTGGATTCACAGGAGAGGTTCAAATCATAGAAAGTTAGAGTGTCAGCCCACTTGTACTTGAGTCGGCATTGTGCCTTTTGTATTAATTTCGGACACAATTTCTGTTTTTCATCGTCACAAAGAAGGTCCGAAGTATACAGTAAACCTGAAGTGATGCATCGGAATCTAAAACTGGACTCACGGGAGAGGTTCAAATCATAGAAAGTTAGTGTGTCAGTCCTCCTGTACTTATGTCGGCATTGTGCCTTTTGTATTAAATACGGATGCAATTTCTGTGTTTCATCGTCAATAAGAAGGTCCAAGGGATACAGTAAACCTGAAGTGAAACATCGGAATCTAAAACTGGACTCACAGGAGAGGTTCAAATCATAGAAAAATTGAGTGTCAATCCTCTTGTACTTAAGTCGGCATTGTGCCTTTTGCATTAAATTCGGATGCAACTTCTGTGTTTCATCGTCAATTAGAAGGTCCAAGGGATACAGTAAACCTGAAGTGAAGCATCGGAATCTAAAATTGGACTCACATGAGAGGTTCAAATCGTAGAAAGTTAGAGTGTCAGTCCTCTTGTACTTAAGTCGGCATTGTGCCTTTTGTATTAAATTCGGATGCAATTTCTGTGTTTCATCGTCAATAAGAAGGTCCAAGGGATACAGTAAACCTGAAGTGAAGCATCGGAATCTAAAACTTAACTCACAGGAGAGGTTCAAATCATAGAAAGTTTGAGTGTCAGTCCTCTTGTACTTAAGTCGGCATTGTGCCCTTTGTATTAATTTCGGATGCAATTTCTGTGTTTCATCGTCAATAAGAAGGACCAAAAGATACAATAAACCTAAAGGTAAGCATCGGAATCTAAAAGTGGACTCACAGGAGGGGTTCATATCATAGAAAGTGAGAGTGTCAGTCCTCTTTTACCTAAGTCGGCATTGTGCCTTTTGTATTAAATTCGGATGCAATTTCTGTGTTTCATCGTCAATAAGAAGGTCCAAGGGATACAGTAAACCTGAACCGAAGCATCGGAATCTATAACTGGACTCACAGGAGAGGTTCAAATCATAGAAAAATTGAGTGTCAGTCCTCTTGTACTTAAGTCGGCATTGATCCTTTTATATTAATTTCGGATGCAAACTCTGTGCTTCATCTTCAATAAGAAGGTCCAAGTTATACTGTAAACCTGAAGTGAAGCATCGGAATCTAAAACTGGACTCACAGGAGAGGTTCAAACCATAGAAAGTTAGAGTCTCAGTCCTCTTGTACTTAAGACGGCATTGTGCCTTTTGTATTAAATTCGGATGATATTTCTGTGTTTCATCGTCAATAAGACGGTCCAAGGGGTACAGTAATCCTGAAGTGAAGCATTGGAATCTAACACTGGACTGACAGGAGAGGTTCAAATCATAGAAAGTGAGAGTGTCAGTCCTCTTGTACTTAAGTTGGCATTGTGCCTTTTGTATTAAATTCGGATGCAAACTCTGTGGTTCATCGTGAATAAGAAGTTCCATGGGATACAGTAAACCTGAAGTGAAGCATCGGAATCTAAAACTGGACTCACAATAGAGGTTAAAATCATAGAAAGTGAGAGTGACAGTCCTCTTTTACATGAGTCGGCATTATGCCTTTTGTATTAAATTCGGATGCAATTCATGTGTTTCATCGTAAATAAGAAGGTCCAAAAAATACAGCAAACCTGAAGTGAAGCATCGGAATCTAAAACTGGACTCACAGGAGAGGTTCAAATCATAGAAAGCGAGAGTGTCAGTCCTCTTTTACTTAAGTCGGCACTGTGCTTTTTGTATTACATTCGGATGCAATTTCTGTGTTTCATCGTCATTAAGAAGGTCCAAGCTATACCGTAAACCTGAAGTATAGCATCGGAATCTAAATCTGGACTCTCAGGAGAGTTTAAAATTAAATAAAGTTAGAGTGTCAGTCCTTCTGTATTTAAGTCGGCATTGTGCCTTTTGTATTAAATTCGGATGCAAACTCTGTGTTTCAACGTCAATAAGAAGTTCCAAGTTATACAGTAAACCTGAAGTGAAGCATCGGAATCTAAAACTGAACTCACAGGAGAGGTTCAAATCACAGAAAGTTAGAGTGTCAGTCCTCTTGTACTTAAGTCAGCATTGTGCCTTTTGTATTAAATTCGGATGCAATTTCTGTGTTTCATCGTCAATAAGAAGGTCCTAGGGATACAGTAAACCTGAACTGAAGCATCGGAATCTAAAACTGGACTCACAGGAGAGGTTCAAATCATTGAAAGTGAGAGTGTCAGACCTCTTGTACTTACGTTGGCATTGTGCCTTTTGTATTAAATTCGGATGCAATATCTGTGTTTCATGGTCAATAAGAAGGTGCAAGGTATACAGTAAACCTGAAGTGAAGCATTGGAATCTAAAACTGGACTCACAGGAGAGGTTCAAATCATAGAAAGTTAGAGTGTCAGCCCTCTTGTACTTAAGTCGGCATTGTGCCTTTTGTATTAAATTCGGATGCAATTTCTGTCTTTCATCGTCAAAAAGAAGGTCCGAGGTGTACAGTAAATCTGAAGTGAAGCATCGGAATCTAAAACTGGACTCACAGGAGAGGTTCAAATCATATTAAGTTAGAGTGTCAGTCCTCTTGTAATTAAGTCGGCATTGTGCCTTTTGTATTACATTCGGATGCAATTTCTGTGTTTCATCATCAATAAGAAGGTCCAAGGGATACTGTAAACCTCAAGAGACGGATCGGAATCTAAAACTGTACTCACAGGAGAGGTTCAAATCATAGAAAGTGAGAGTGTCAGTCCTCTTGTACTTACGTCGGCATTGTGCCTTTTGTATTAAATTCCGATGCAATTTCTGTGTTTTATCGTCAATAAGTAGGTGCAAGGTATACAGTAAACCTGAAGGGAAGCATCGGAATCTAAACTGGACTCACAGGAGAGGTTCAAATCATAGAAAGTTAGAGTGTCAGCCCTCTTGTACTTAAGTCGGCATTGTGCCTTTTGTATTAAGTTCGGATGCGAACTCTATGTTCCATCGTCAATAAGAAGGTCCAAGGGGTACAGTAAACCTAAAGTGAAGCATTGGAATCTAAAACTGGGCTCACAGGAGAGGTTAAAATCATAGAAAGTTAGAGGGTCAGTCCTCTTGTACATAAGTCGGCATTGTGCCTTTTGTATTAAATTCGGATGAAATTTCTGTGTTTCATCGTCAATAAGATAGTCCAAAGGATACAGTAAACCTGATGTGAAGCATTGGAATCTAAAACTAGACTCACAGGAGAGGTTCAAATCACAGAAAGTGAGAGTGACAGTCCTCTTTTACCTAAGTCGGCATTGTGCCTTTTGTATTAAATTCGGATGCAATTTCTGTGTTTCATCGTCAGTAAGAAGGTCCAAGGTATACAGTAAACCTGAAGGGAAGCATCGGAATCTAAAACTGGACTCACACGAGACTTTGAAATCATAGAAAGTTAGAGTGTCAGTCCTCTTGTACTTAAGTCGACATTGTGCCATTTGTATTAAACTCGGATGCAAACTCTGTGTTTCATTGTCAATAAGAAGGTCCAAGTAATACAGTAAACCTGAAGTGAAGCATCGGATTCTAAAGTGGACTCACAGCAGAGGTGCAAATCATAGAAAGTTAGAGTGTCAGCCCACTTGTACTTAAGCCGGCATTAGGCCATTTGTATTAATTTCGGATGCAATTTCTGTGTTTCATCGTCAAAAAGAAAGTCCCAGGTATACAGTAAATCTGAAGTGAAGCATCGGAATATAAAACTGGACTCACAGGAGAGGTTCAATTCATAGAAAGTTAGAGTGTCAGTCCTCTTGTAATTAAGTCGGCATTGTGCCTTTTGTATTACATTCGAATGCAATTTCTGTGTTTCATCATCAATAAGAAGTTCCAAGGGATACAGTAAACCTGAAGTGAAGCATCGGAATCTAAAACTGGACTCACAGGCGAGGTTCAAATCATAGAGAGTTAGAGTGTCACTCCTCTTGTACTTAAGTCGGTATTGTGTCTTTTGTATTAAATTCGGATGCAATTTCTGTGTTTCATCGTCAATCAAAAGGTCCAAGGGATACAGTAAACCTGAAGTGAAGCATCGGAATATAAAACTGGACTCACAGGACAGGTTCAAATCATAGAAAGTTAGAGTGTCAGTCCTCTTGTAATTAAGTCGGCATTGTGCCTTTTTTATTACATTCGGATGCAATTTCTGTGTTTCATCATCAATAAGAAGGTCCAAGGGATACAGTAAACCTGAAGTGAAGCATCGGAATCTAAAGCTGGACTCACAGGCGAGGTTCAAATCATAGGAAGTTAGAGTGCCAGTCCTGTTGTACTCAAGTCGGCATTGTGACTTTTGTATTAAATTCGGATGCAATTTCTGTGTTTCATCGTTAATAAGAAGGTCCAAGGGATACAGTACACCTGAAGTGAAGCATCGGAATCTAAAACTGGACTCACAGGAGAGTTTGAAATCATAGAAAGTTAGAGTGTCAGTCCTCTTGTACTTAAGTCGGCATTGTGCCTTTTGTATTATATTCGGATGCAAACTCGTGTTTCATCGTCAATAAGAAGGTCCAAGTTATAACAGTATACCTGAAGTGAAGCATCGGAATCTAAAACTGGATTCACAGGAGAGGTTCAAATTATAGAAAGTTAGAGTGTCATTCCTCTTCTACTTACGTTGGGTTTGTGACTTTTGTATTAAAATCGGATGCAATGTCTGTGTTTCATCGTCAATAAGAAGGTCCAAGGGATGCAGCAAACCTGAAGTGATGCATAGGAATCCAAAACTGGACTCGCAGGAGAGGTTCAAATCATAGAAAGTTAGAGTGTCAGTCCTCTTGTACTTAACTCGGCATTGAGCCTTTGGAATTTAATTCGGATGCAATTTCTGTGTTTCATCGTCAATAAGAAGGTCCAAGGTACACAGTAAACCTGAAGAGAAGCATCGGAATCTAAAACTGGACTCACAGGAGAGGTTCAAATCATAGAAAGTTAGAGTGTCAGTCCTCTTGTACTTATGTCGGCATTGTGCCTGTTGTATTAAATTCGGATGCAATTTCTGTGTTTCATCGTCAATAAGAAGGTCCAAGGGATACAGTAAACCCGAAGTGAAGAATCGGAATCTAAAACTGGACTCACAGGAGAAGTTCAAATCATAGAAAGTTTGAGTGTCAGTCCTCTTGTACTTAAGTCGGCATTGTGCCTTTTGTATTAAATTCGGATGCAATATCTGTGTTTCATCGTCAATAAGAAGGTCCAAGGGATACAGTAAACCTGAAGTGAAGCATCGGAATCTAAAACTGGATTCACAGGAGAGGATCAATTCATAGAAACTGAGAGTGTCAGTCCTCTTTTACTTAAGCCGGCATTGTGCTTTTGTATTAAATGCGGTTGCAATTTCTGTGTTTCATCGTCAAAAAGAAGGTACAAAGGATGCAGTAAACCTGAAGTGTAGCATTGGAATCTACAACTGGACTCACAGGAGAGGTTCAAATCATAGAAAATTAGAGTGTCAGTCCTCTTTTACTTACGTCGGCATTCTACATTTTGTAATAAAATCGGATGCAATTTCTGTGTTTCATCGTCAATAAGATGGTCTAAATTATACAGTAAACCTGAAGGGAAGCATCGGAATCTAAAACTGGACTCACAGGAGAGTTTGAAATCATAGAAAGTTAGAGTGTCAGTCCTCTTGTCCTTAAGTCGACATTCTGCCATTTGTATTAAATTCGGTTGCAAACTCTGTGATTCATCGTCAACAAGAAGGTCCAAGTTATACAGTAAACCTGAAGTGAAGCATCGGAATCTAAAACTGGACTCACAGGAGAGGTTCAAATCATAGAAAGTTAGAGTGTCAGCCCTCTTGTACTTAAGTCGGCATTGTGCCTTTTGTATTAAATTCGGATGCAATTTCTGTGTTTCATCGTCAAAAAGAAGGTCCGAGATATACAGTAAACCTGAAGTGAAGCATCGGAATCTAAAACTGGACTCACAAGAGAGGTAGAAATCATAGAAATTTAGAGTGTCAGTCCTCTTGTACTCAAGTCGGCATTGTGACTTTAGTACTAAATTCGGATGCAATCTCTGTGTTTCATCGTCAATAAGAAGATCCATGGGATGCAGTAAACCTAAAGTGTAGCATCGGAATCTAATACTGGACTCACAGGAGAGGTTCAAATCATAGAAAGTTATAATGTCAGTCCTCTTGTACTTAAGTCGGCATTGTGCCTTTTGTATTAAATTCGGATGCAGACCCTGTGTTTCATCGTCAATAAGAAGGTCCAAGGGATACTGGTAACCTGAAGCGAAGCATCGGAATTTAAAACTGGACTCACAGGAGAGGTTCAAATCATAGAAAGTGAGAGTGTCAGTCCTCTTGTACTTAAGTCGGCATTGTGCCTTTTGTATTAAATTCGGATGCAATATCTGTGTTTCATCGTCAATAAGATGGTGCAAGGTATACATTAAACCTGAAGTGAAGCATCGGAATCTAAATTTGGACGCAAAGGAGAAGTTCAAATCACAGAAAGTTAGAGTGTCAGTCCTCTTGTACTTAAGTCGGCATTGTGCCTTTGTATTATATTCGGATGCAATCTCTGTGTTTCATCATCAATAAGAAGGTCCAAGGGATACAGTAAACCTGTAGTGAAGCATCGGAATCCAACACTGGACTGACAGGAGAGGTTCAAACCATAGAAAGTGAGAGTGTCAGTCCTCTTGTACTTTAGTCGGCATTGTGACTTGTGTATTAAATTCGGATGCAATTTCTGTGTTTCATCGTCAATAAGAAGGTCCAAGGGATACAGTAAACCTGAAGAGAGGCATCGGAATCTAAAACTAAACACACAGGAGAGGTTCAAATCATAGAAAGTGAGAGTGACAGTCCCCTTTTACTTAAGTCGGCATTGTGCTTTTTGTATTAAATTCGGATGCAATTATTGTGTTTCATCGTCAATAAGAAGGTACAAGCTATACAGTAAACCTGAAGTCAAGCATCGGAATCTAAATCTGGACTCACAGGAGAGTTTAAAATTTAATAAAGTTAGAGTGTCAGTCCTTCTGTATTTAAGTCGGCCTTGTGCCTTTTGTATTAAATTCGGATGCAAACTCAGTGTTTCAACGTCAATAAGAAGTTCCAAGTTATACAGTAAACCTGAAGTGAAGCATCGGAATCTAAAACTGGACTGACAGGAGAGGTTCAAATCATAGAAAGTTAGAGTGTCAGTCCTCTTGTACTTAAGTCGGCATTGTGCCTTTTGTATTAAATACGGATGCAATTTCTGTGTTTCATCGTCAATAAGAATGTCCAAGGGATACAGTAAACCTGAAGTGAAGCATCGGAATCTAAAACTGGACACACAGGAGAGGTTCAAATCATAGAAAAATTGAGTGTCAGTCCTCTTGTACTTAAGTCGGCATTGTGCCTTTTGCATTAAATTCGGATGCGATTTCTGTGTTTCATCGTCAATAAGAAGGTCCAAGGGTTACAGTAAACCTGAAGTGAAGCATCGGAATCTAAAACTGGACTCACATGAGAGGTTCAAATCGTAGAAAGTTAGAGTTCAGTCCTCTTGTACTTAAGTCGGCATTGTGCCTTTTGTATTAAATTCGGATGCAAACTCTGTGCTTCATCTTCAATAAGAAGGTCCAAGTTATACTGTAAACCTGAAGTGAAGCATCGGAATCTAAAACTGGACTCACAGGAGAGGTTCAAATCACAGAAAGTTAGAGTGTCAGTCCTCTTGTACTTAAGACGGCATTGTGCCTTTTGTATTAAATTCGGATGATGTTTCTGTGTTTCATCGTCAATAACACGGTCCAAGGGGTACAGTAAACCTGAAGTGAGCATTGGAATCTAACACTGCACTGACAGGAGAGGTTCAAATCATAGAAAGTGAGAGTGTCAGTCCTCTTGTACTTAAGTCGGCATTGTGCCTTTTGTATTAAACTTGGATGCAAAGTCTGTGGTTCATCGTGAATAAGAAGTTCCATGGGATACAGTAAACCTGAAGTGAAGCATCGGAATCTAAAACTGGACTCACAGGAAAGGTTCAAATCATAGAAAGCGAGAGTGACAGTCCTCTTTTTACTTAAGTCGGCATTGTGCTTTTTGTATTACATTCGGATGCAATTTCTGTGTTTCATCGTCAATAAGAACGTCCAAGCTATACAGTAAACCTGAAGTGAAGCATCGGAATCTAAATCTGGACTCACAGGAGAGTTTAAAATTAAATAAAGTTAGAGTGTCAGTCCTTCTGTATTTAGGTCAGCATTGTGCCTTTTGTATTAAATTCGGATGCAAACTCTGTGTTTCAACGTCAATAAGAAGTTCCATGTAATACAGTAAACCTAAAGTGAAGCATCGGAATCTAAAACTGGACTCACTGGAGAGGTTGAAATCACAGAAAGTTAGAGTGTCAATCCTCTTGTACTTAAGTCAGCATTGTGCCTTTTTTTTAAATTCGGATGCAATTTCTGTGTTTCATCGTCAATAAGAAGGTCGAAGGGATACAGTAAACCTGAAGTGAAGCATCGGAATCTAAAACTGGACTCACAGGAGAGGTTCAAATCATTGAAAGTGAGAGTGTCAGTGCTCTTGTACTTACGTTGGCATTGTGCCTTTTGTATTAAATTCGGATGCAATATCTGTGTTTCATCGTCAATAAGAAGGTGCAAGGTATACAGTAAACCTGAAGTGAAGCATTGGAAACTAAAACTGGACTCACAGGAGAGGTTAAAATCATAGAAAGTTAGAGTGTCAGTCCTCTTATACTTAAGTCGGCATTGTGCCTTTTGTATTAAAATCGGATGCAAATTCTGTGTTTCATCGTCAGTAAGAAGGTCCAAGGTATACAGTAAACCTGAAGGGAAGCATCGGAATCTAAAACTGGACTCACAGGAGAGTCTGAAATCATAGAAAGTTAGAGTGTCAGTCCTCTTGTACTTAAGTCGGCCTTGTGCCCTTTGTATTAAATTCGGATGCAAACTCTGTGTTTCATCGTCAATAAGAAGGTCCAAGTTATACAGTAAACCTGAAGTGAAGCATCGGATTCTAAAACTGGACTCACAGGAGAGGTTCAAATCATAGAAAATTAGAGTGTTAGCCCTCTTGTACTTAAGTCGGCATTGTGCCTTTTGTATTAAATTCAGATGCAATTTTTGTGTTTCATCGTCAAAAAGAAGGTCCGAGGTGTACAGTAAATCTGAAGTTAAGCATCGGAATCTAAAACTGGACTCACAGGAGAGGTTCAAATCATAGAAAGTTGGAGTGTCAGACCTCTTGTACTTAAGTCGGCATTGTGACTTTTGTATTAAATTCGGATGCTATTACTGTGTTTCATCGTTAATAAGAAGGTGCAAGGGATACAGTACACCTGAAGTGAAGCATCGGAATCTAAAACTGGATTGACAGGAGAGGTTCAAATCATAGAGAGTTAGAGTGTCTTTCCTCTTGTAATTAAGTCGGCATTGTGCCTTTTGTATTACATTCGGATGCAATTTCTGTGTTTCATCATCAATAAGAAGGTGCAAGGGATACAGTAAACCTGAAGTGAAGCATCGGAATCCAAAACTGGACTCACATGAGAGGTTCAAATCGTAGAAAGTTAGAGTGTCAGTCCTCTTGTACTTAAGTCGGCATTGTGCCTTTTGTATCGAATTCGGATGCAATTTCTGTGTTTCATCGTCAATAAGAAGGTCCAAGGGATACAGTAAACCTCAAGTGAAGCATCGGAATCTAAAACTTAACTCACAGGAGAGGTTCAAATCATAGAAAGTTTGAGTGTCAGTCCTCTTGTACTTAAGTCGGCATTGTGCCCGTTATATTAATTTCGGATGCAATTTCTGTGTTTCATCGTCAATAAGAAGGTCCAAAGGATACAATAAACCTGAAGTGAAGCATCGGAATCTAAAAGTGGACTCACAGGAGGGGTTCAAATCATAGAAATTGAGAGTGTCAGTCCTCTTTTACCTAAGTCGCCATTGTGCCTTTTGTATTAAATTCGGATGCAATTTCTGTGTTTCATCGTCAATAAGAAGGTCCAAGGTATACAGTAAGCCTGGAGTGAAGCATCGGAATCTAAAACTGCACTCACAGGAGAGGTTCAAATCATAGAAAGTTAAAGTGTCAGTCCTCTTGTACTTAAGACGGCATTGTGCCTTTTGTATTAAATTCGGATGATATTTCTGTGTTTCATCGTCAATAAGAAGGTCCAAGGGATGCAGCAAACCTGAAGTGGAGCATCGGAATCCAAAACTGGACTCGCAGGAGAGGTTCAAATCATAGAAAGTGTGAGTGTCAGTCCTCTTTTACTTACGTCGGCATTCTACATTTTGTAATAAATTCGGATGCAATTTCTGTGTTTCATCGTCAATAAGAAGGTCTAAAGTATACAGTAAACCTGAAGGGAAGCATCGGAATGTAAAACTGGACTCACAGGAGAGTTTGAAATCATAGAAAGTTAGAGTGTCAGTCCTCTTGTCGTTAAGTCGGCATTGTGCCTTTTGTTTTAAATTCGGATTCAAACTCTGTGTTTCATCGTCAACAAGAAGGTATAAGTTATACAGTAAACCTGAAGTGAAGCATCGGAATCTAAAACTGGACTCACAGGAGAGGTTCAAATCATAGAAAATTAGAGTGTCAGCCCTCTTGTACTTAAGTCGGCATTGTGCCTTTTGTATTAAATTCGGATGCAATTTCTGTGTTTCATCGTCAAAAAGAAGGTCCGAGGCATACAGTAAACCTGAAGTGAAGCATGGGAATCTAAAACTGGATTCACAAGAGAGGTTCAAATCATAGAAATTTAGAATGTCAGTCCTCTTGTACTTAAGTCGGCATTGTGCCTTTTGTATTAAATTCGGATGCAGACCCTGTGTTTCATCGTCAATAAGAAGGTCCAAGGGATACTGGTAACCTGAAGTGAAGCATCGGAATTTAAAACTGGACTCACAGGAGAGGTTCAAATCATAGAAAGTGAGAGTCTCAGACCTCTTGTACTTAAGTCGGCATTGTGCCTTTGTATTAAATTCGGATGCAATATCTGTGTTTCATCGTCAATAAGATGGTGCAAGGTATACAGTAAACTTGAAGTGAAGCATCGGAATCTAAATTTGGACTCGAAGGAGAGGTTCAAATCAGAGAAAGTTAGAGTGTCAGTCCTCTTGTACTTAAGTCGGCATTGTGCCTTTGTATTAAATTCGGATGCAAACTCTGTGTTTCATCGTCAATAAGAAGGTCCAAGGGATGCAGTAAACCTAAAGTGAAGCATCGGAATCCGAAACTGGGCTCACAGGAGAGGTTCAAATTATAGAAAGTTAGAGTGTCAGTCCTCTTGTACTTAAGTCGGCATTGTGCCTTTTGTATTAAATTCGGATGAAATATCTGTCTTTCATCATCAATAAGAAGGTCCAAGGGATACAGTAAACCTGAAGTGAAGCATCGAAATCCAACACTGGACTGACAGGAGAGGTTCAAACCATAGGAAGTGAGAGTGTCAGTCCTCTTGTACTTAAGTCGGCATTGTGCGTTTTGTGTTAAATTCGGATGCAAACTCTGTGTTTCATCGTCAATAAGAAGTTCCATGAGATACAGTAAACCTGAAGTGAAGCATCGGAATCTAAAACTGGACTCACAATAGAGGTTCAAATTAAAGAAAGTGAGAGTGTCAGTTCTCTTGTACTTAAGTCGGCATTGTGCCTTTTGTAATAAATTCGGATGCAATTTCAGTGTTTCATCGTCAATAAGAAGGTAGAAGGGATACTGTAAACCTGAAGTGAAGCATCGGAATCTAAAACTAAACTCACAGGAGAGGTTCAAATCATAGAAAGTGAGAGTGTCAGTCCTCTTGTACTTAAGTCGGCATTGTGCCTTTTGTATTAAATTCGGATGCAATATCTGTGTTTCATCGTCAATAAGAAGGTGCAAGGTATACAGAAAACCTGAAGTGATGCATCGGAATCTAAAACTGGACTCAAAGGAGAGGTTCAAATCATAGAAAGTTAGAGTGTCAGTCCTCTTGTACTTAAGACTGCATTGTGCCTTTTGTATTAAATTCGGATGATATTTCTGTGTTTCATCGTCAATAAGACGGTCCAAGGTGTACAGTAAACCTGAAGTGAAGCATTGGAATCTAACACTGAGCGGACAGGAGAGGTTCAAATCATAGAAAGTGAGAGTGTCAGTCCTCTTGTACTTAAGTCGGCATTGTGCCTTTTGTTTTAAATTCGGATGCAAACTCTGTGGTTCATCGTGAATAAGAAGTTCCATGGGATACAGTAAACCTGAAGTGAAGCATCGGAAACTAAAACTGGACTCACAATAGAGGTTCAAATCGTAGCAAGTGAGAGTGTCAGTCCTCTTGTACTTTAGTCGGCATTGTGACTTGTGTATTAAATTCGGATGCAATTTCTGTCTTTCATCGTCAATATGAAGGTCCAAGGGATACAGTAAACCTGAAGAGAGGCATCGGAATCTAAAACTAAACACACAGGAGAGGTTCAAATCATAGAAAATTAGAGTGTTAGCCCTCTTGTACTTAAGTCGGCATTGTGCCTTTTGTATTAAATTCAGATGCAATTTTTGTGTTTCATCGTCAAAAAGAAGGTCCGAGGTGTACAGTAAATCTGAAGTTAAGCATCGGAATCTAAAACTGGACTCACAGGAGAGGTTCAAATCATAGAAAGTTGGAGTGTCAGACCTCTTGTACTTAAGTCGGCATTGTGACTTTTGTATTAAATTCGGATGCTATTACTGTGTTTCATCGTTAATAAGAAGGTGCAAAGGATACAGTACACCTGAAGTGAAGCATCGGAATCTAAAACTGGATTGACAGGAGAGGTTCAAATCATAGAGAGTTAGAGTGTCTTTCCTCTTGTTATTAAGTCGGCATTGTGCCTTTTGTATTACATTCGGATGCAATTTCTGTGTTTCTTCATCAATAAGAAGGTGCAAGGGATACAGTAAACTTGAAGTGAAGCATCGGAATCCAAAACTGGACTCACATGAGAGGTTCAAATCGTAGAAAGTTAGAGTGTCAGTCCTCTTGTACTTAAGTCGGCATTGTGCCTTTTGTATCGAATTCGGATGCAATTTCTGTGTTTCATCGTCAATAAGAAGGTCCAAGGGATACAGTAAACCTGAAGTGAAGCATCGGAATCTAAAACTTAACTCACAGGAGAGTTTCAAATCATAGAAAGTTTGAGTGTCAGTCCTCTTGTACTTAAGTCGGCATTGTGCCCTTTATATTAATTTCGGATGCAATTTCTGTGTTTCATCGTCAATAAGAAGGTCCAAAGGATACAATAAACCTGAAGTGAAGCATCGGAATCTAAAAGTGGACTCACAGGAAGGGTTCAAATCATAGAAATTGAGAGTGTCAGTCCTCTTTTACCTAAGTCGGCATTGTGCCTTTTGTATTAAATTCGGATGCAATTTCTGTGTTTCATCGTCAATAAGAAGGTCCAAGGTATACAGTAAGCCTGGAGTGAAGCATCGGAATCTAAAACTGCACTCACAGGAGAGGTTCAAATCATAGAAAGTTAAAGTGTCAGTCCTCTTGTACTTAAGACGGCATTGTGCCTTTTGTATTAAATTCGGATGATATTTCTGTGTTTCATCGTCAATAAGACGGTCCAAGGGGTACAGTAAACCTGAAGTGAAGCATTGGAATCTATCACTGGACTGACAGGAGAGGTTCAAATCATAGAAAGTTTGAGTGTCAGTCCTCTTGTACTTAAGTCGGCATTGTGCCCTTTATATTAATTTCGGATGCAATTTCTGTGTTTCATCGTCAATAAGAAGGTCCAAAGGGTACAATAAACCTGAAGTGAAGCATCGGAATCTAAAAGTGGACTCACAGGAGGGGTTCAAATCATAGAAATTGAGAGTGTCAGTCCTCTTTTACCTAAGTCGGCATTGTGCCTTTTGTATTAAATTCGGATGCAATTTCTGTGTTTCATCGTTAATAAGAAGGTTCAAGGGATACAGTACACCTGAAGTGAAGCATCGGAATCTAAAACTGGATTGTCAGGAGAGGTTCAAATCCTAGAGAGTTAGAGTGTCATTCCTCTTGTACTTAGGTCGGAATTGTGTCTTTTGTATTAAATTCCGATGCAATTTCTGTGTTTTATCGTCAATAAGAAGGTGCAAGGTATACAGTAAACCTGAAGCGAAGCATCGGAATCTGAAATTGGACTCAATGGTGTGGTTCAAATCATAGGAAGTTAGAGTGTCAGTCCTCTTGTACTTAAGTCGGCATTGTGCCTTTTGTATTAAATTCGGATGCGAACTCTGTGTTCCATCGTCAATAAGAAGGTCCAAGGGGTACAGTATACCTAAAGTGAAGCATCGGAATCTAAAACTGGACTCACAGGAGAGGTTCAAATCATAGAAAGTTAGAGTGTAAGTCCTGTTGTACTTAAGTCGGCATTGTGCCTTATGTATTAATTTCGGATGCAATTTCTGTGTTTCATCGTCAAAAAGAATGTCCGAGGTATACAGTCAACCTGAAGTGATGCATCGGAATCTAAAACTGGTCTCACAGGACAGGTTCAAATCATAGAAAGTTAGAGTGTCAGTCCACTTCTACTTAAGTCGGCATTGTGACTTTTGTATTAAATTCGGATGCAATTTCTGTGTTTAATCGTCAAAAAGAAGGTCCGAGGTGTACAGTAAATCTGAAGTGAAGCATCGGAATCTAAAACTGGATTCAAAGGAGAGGTTCAAATTATAGATAGTTAGAGTGTCAGTCCTCTTCTACTTAAGTCGGCATTGTGACTTTTGTATTACATTCGGATGCAATTTCTGTGTTTCATCGTCAATAAGAAGGTAGAAGGGATACTGTAAACCTGAAGTGAAGCATCGGAATCTAAAACTAAACTCACAGGAGAGGTTCAAATCATAGAAAGTGAGAGTGTCAGTCCTCTTGTACTTAAGTCGGCATTGTGCCTTTTGTATTAAATTCGGATGCAATATCTGTGTTTCATCGTCAATAAGAAGGTGCAAGGTATACAGAAAACCTGAAGTGATGCATCGGAATCTAAAACTGGACTCAAAGGAGAGGTTCAAATCATAGAAAGTTAGAGTGTCAGTCCTCTTGTACTTAAGACTGCATTGTGCCTTTTGTATTAAATTCGGATGATATTTCTGTGTTTCATCGTCAATAAGACGGTCCAAGGGGTACAGTAAACCTGAAGTGAAGCATTGGAATCTAACACTGGGCGGACAGGAGAGGTTCAAATCATAGAAAGTGAGAGTGTCAGTCCTCTTGTACTTAAGTCGGCATATTGCCTTTTGTTTTAAATTCGGATGCAAACTCTGTGGTTCATCGTGAATAAGAAGTTCCATGGGATACAGTAAACCTGAAGTGAAGCATCGGAAACTAAAACTGGACTCACAATAGAGGTTCAAACCATAGGAAGTGAGAGTGTCAGTCCTCTTGTACTTAAGTCGGCATTGTGCGTTTTGTGTTAAATTCGGATGCAAACTCTGTGTTTCATCGTCAATAAGAAGTTCCATGAGATACAGTAAACCTGAAGTGAAACATCGGAATCTAAAACTGGACTCACAATAGAGGTTCAAATTAAAGAAAGTGAGAGTGTCAGTTCTCTTGTACTTAAGTCGGCATTGTGCCTTTTGTATTAAATTCGGATGCAATTTCAGTGTTTCATCGTCAATAAGAAGGTAGAAGGGATACTGTAAACCTGAAGTGAAGCATCGGAATCTAAAACTAAACTCACAGGAGAGGTTCAAATCATAGAAAGTGAGAGTGTCAGTCCTCTTGTACTTAAGTCGGCATTGTGCCTTTTGTATTAAATTCGGATGCAATATCTGTGTTTCATCGTCAATAAGAAGGTGCAAGGTATACAGAAAACCTGAAGTGATGCATCGGAATCTAAAACTGCACTCACAGGAGAGGTTCAAATCATAGAAAGTTAAAGTGTCAGTCCTCTTGTACTTAAGACGGCATTGTGCCTTTTGTATTAAATTCGGATGATATTTCTGTGTTTCATCGTCAATAAGACGGTCCAAGGGGTACAGTAAACCTGAAGTGAAGCATTGGAATCTATCACTGGACTGACAGGAGAGGTTCAAATCATAGAAAGTTTGAGTGTCAGTCCTCTTGTACTTAAGTCGGCATTGTGCCCTTTATATTAATTTCGGATGCAATTTCTGTGTTTCATCGTCAATAAGAAGGTCCAAAGGGTACAATAAACCTGAAGTGAAGCATCGGAATCTAAAAGTGGACTCACAGGAGGGGTTCAAATCATAGAAATTGAGAGTGTCAGTCCTCTTTTACCTAAGTCGGCATTGTGAATTTTGTATTAAATTCGGATGCAATTTCTGTGTTTCATCGTTAATAAGAAGGTTCAAGGGATACAGTACACCTGAAGTGAAGCATCGGAATCTAAAACTGGATTGACAGGAGAGGTTCAAATCCTAGAGAGTTAGAGTGTCATTCCTCTTGTACTTAGGTCGGAATTGTGTCTTTTGTATTAAATTCCGATGCAATTTCTGTGTTTTATCGTCAATAAGAAGGTGCAAGGTATACAGTAAACCTGAAGCGAAGCATCGGAATCTGAAATTGGACTCAATGGTGTGGTTCAAATCATAGGAAGTTAGAGTGTCAGTCCTCTTGTACTTAAGTCGGCATTGTGCCTTTTGTATTAAATTCGGATGCGAACTCTGTGTTCCATCGTCAATAAGAAGGTCCAAGGGGTACAGTATACCTAAAGTGAAGCATCGGAATCTAAAACTGGACTCACAGGAGAGGTTCAAATCATAGAAAGTTAGAGTGTAAGTCCTGTTGTACTTAAGTCGGCATTGTGCCTTATGTATTAATTTCGGATGCAATTTCTGTGTTTCATCGTCAAAAAGAATGTCCGAGGTATACAGTAAACCTGAAGTGATGCATCGGAATCTAAAACTGGTCTCACAGGACAGGTTCAAATCATAGAAAGTTAGAGTGTCAGTCCACTTCTACTTAAGTCGGCATTGTGACTTTTGTATTAAATTCGGATGCAATTTCTGTGTTTAATCGTCAAAAAGAAGGTCCGAGGTGTACAGTAAATCTGAAGTGAAGCATCGGAATCTAAAACTGGATTCACAGGAGAGGTTCAAATTATAGATAGTTAGAGTGTCAGTCCTCTTCTACTTAAGTCGGCATTGTGACTTTTGTATTACATTCGGATGCAATTTCTGTGTTTCATCGTCAATAAGAAGGTCCAAGGGATGCAGCAAACCTGAAGTGAAGCATCGGAATCCAAAACTGGACTCGCAGGAGAGGTTCAAATCATAGAAAGTGTGAGTGTCAGTCCTCTTTTACTTACGTCGGCATTCTACATTTTGTAATAAATTCGGATGCAATTTCTGTGTTTCATCGTCAATAAGAAGGTCTAAAGTATACAGTAAACCTGAAGGGAAGCATCGGAATGTAAAACTGGACTCACAGGAGAGTTTGAAATCATAGAAAGTTAGAGTGTCAGTCCTCTTGTCGTTAAGTCGGCATTGTGCCTTTTGTTTTAAATTCGGATTCAAACTCTGTGTTTCATCGTCAACAAGAAGGTATAAGTTATACAGTAAACCTGAAGTGAAGCATCGGAATCTAAAACTGGACTCACAGGAGAGGTTCAAATCATAGAAAATTAGAGTGTCAGCCCTCTTGTACTTAAGTCGGCATTGTGCCTTTTGTATTAAATTCGGATGCAATTTCTGTGTTTCATCGTCAAAAAGAAGGTCCGAGGCATACAGTAAACCTGAAGTGAAGCATGGGAATCTAAAACTGGATTCACAAGAGAGGTTCAAATCATAGAAATTTAGAGTGTCAGTCCTCTTGTACTCAAGTCGGCATTGTGACTTTTGTACTAAGTTCGGATGCAATCTCTGTGTTTCATCGTCAATAAGAAAGTCCAAGGGATGCGGTAAACCTAAAGTGAAGCATCGGAAACTAATACTGGACTCACAGGAGAGGTTCAAATCATAGAAAGTTAGTGTAAGTCCTCTTGTACTTAACTCGGCATTATGCCTTTTAAATTTAATTCGGATGCAATTTCTGTGTTTCATCGTAAATAAGAAGGTCCTAGGTACACAGTAAACCTGAATAGAAGCATCGGAATCACAAACTGGACTCACAGGAGAGGTTCAAATCATAGAAAATTTGAATGTCAGTCCTCTTGTACTTAAGTCGGCATTGTGCCTTTTGTATTAAATTCGGATGCAGACCCTGTGTTTCATCGTCAATAAGAAGGTCCAAGGGATACTGGTAACCTGAAGTGAAGCATCGGAATTTAAAACTGGACTCACAGGAGAGGTTCAAATCATAGAAAGTGAGAGTCTCAGTCCTCTTGTACTTAAGTCGGCATTGTGCCTTTTGTATTAAATTCGGATGCAATATCTGTGTTTCATCGTCAATAAGATGGTGCAAGGTATACAGTAAACTTGAAGTGAAGCATCGGAATCTAAATTTGGACTCGAAGGAGAGGTTCAAATCAGAGAAAGTTAGAGTGTCAGTCCTCTTGTACTTAAGTCGGCATTGTGCCTTTGTATTAAATTCGGATGCAAACTCTGTGTTTCATCGTCAATAAGAAGGTCCAAGGGATGCAGTAAACCTAAAGTGAAGCATCGGAATCCGAAACTGGGCTCACAGGAGAGGTTCAAATTATAGAAAGTTAGAGTGTCAGTCCTCTTGTACTTAAGTCGGCATTGTGCCTTTTGTATTAAATTCGGATGAAATATCTGTCTTTCATCATCAATAAGAAGGTCCAAGGGATACAGTAAACCTGAAGTGAAGCATCGAAATCCAACACTGGACTGACAGGAGAGGTTCAAACCATAGGAAGTGAGAGTGTCAGTCCTCTTGTACTTAAGTCGGCATTGTGCGTTTTGTGTTAAATTCGGATGCAAACTCTGTGTTTCATCGTCAATAAGAAGTTCCATGAGATACAGTAAACCTGAAGTGAAACATCGGAATCTAAAACTGGACTCACAATAGAGGTTCAAATTAAAGAAAGTGAGAGTGTCAGTTCTCTTGTACTTAAGTCGGCATTGTGCCTTTTGTATTAAATTCGGATGCAATTTCAGTGTTTCATAGTCAATAAGAAGGTAGAAGGGATACTGTAAACCTGAAGTGAAGCATCGGAATCTAAAACTAAACTCACAGGAGAGGTTCAAATCATAGAAAGTGAGAGTGTCAGTCCTCTTGTACTTAAGTCGGCATTGTGCCTTTTGTATTAAATTCGGATGCAATATCTGTGTTTCATCGTCAATAAGAAGGTGCAAGGTATACAGAAAACCTGAAGTGATGCATCGGAATCTAAAACTGGACTCAAAGGAGAGGTTCAAATCATAGAAAGTTAGAGTGTCAGTCCTCTTGTACTTAAGACTGCATTGTGCCTTTTGTATTAAATTCGGATGATATTTCTGTGTTTCATCGTCAATAAGACGGTCCAAGGGGTACAGTAAACCTGAAGTGAAGCATTGGAATCTAACACTGGGCGGACAGGAGAGGTTCAAATCATAGAAAGTGAGAGTGTCAGTCCTCTTGTACTTAAGTCGGCATATTGCCTTTTGTTTTAAATTCGGATGCAAACTCTGTGGTTCATCGTGAATAAGAAGTTCCATGGGATACAGTAAACCTGAAGTGAAGCATCGGAAACTAAAACTGGACTCACAATAGAGGTTCAAATCGTAGCAAGTGAGAGTGTCAGTCCTCTTGTACTTTAGTCGGCATTGTGACTTGTGTATTAAATTCGGATGCAATTTCTGTCTTTCATCGTCAATATGAAGGTCCAAGGGATACAGTAAACCTGAAGAGAGGCATCGGAATCTAAAACTAAACACACAGGAGAGGTTCAAATCATAGAAAGTGAGAGTGACAGTCCTCTTTTACTTAAGTCGGCATTGTGCCTTTTGTATTAAATTCGGATGCAAACTCTGTGTTTCAACGTCAATAAGAAGTTCCAAGTTATACAGTAAACCTGAAGTGAAACATCGGAATCTAAAACTGGATTCACAGGAGAGGTTCAAATCGTAGAAAGATAGAGTGTCACCCTCTTGTTCTTGAGTCGGCATTGTGCCTTTTGTATTAATTTCGGATGCAATTTCTGTGTTTCATCGTCACAAAGAAGGTCCGAGGTATACAGTAAACCTGAAGTGAAGAATCGGAATCTATAACTGGACTCACAGGAGAGGTTCAAATCATATAAAGTTAGAGTGTCAGTCCTCTTGTACATATGTCGGCATTGTGCCTTTTGTATTAAATTCGGATGCAATTTCTGTGTTTCATCGTCAACAAGAAGGTCCAAGGGATACAGTAAACCTGAAGTGAAGAATCGGAATCTAAATCTGGACTCACAGGAGAGGTTCAAATCATAAAAAAATTGGGTGTCAGTCCTCTTGTACTTAAGTCGGCATTGTGCCTTTTGCATAAAATTCGGATGCAATTTCTGTGTTTCATCATCAATAAGAAGGTGCAAGGGATACAGTAAACCTGAAGTGAAGCATCGGAATCTAAAACTGGACTCACATGAGAGGTTCAAATCGTAGAAAGTTAGAGTGTCAGTCCTCTTGTACTTAAGTCATCATTGTGCCTTTTGTATCAAATTCGGATGCAATTTCTGTGTTTCATCGTCAATAAGAAGGTCCAAGGGATACAGTAAACCTGAAGTGAAGCATCGGAATCTAAAACTTAACTCACAGGAGAGGTTCAAATCATAGATAGTTTGAGTGTCAGTCCTCTTGTACTTAAGTCGGCATTGTGCCCTTTATATTAATTTCGGATGCAATTTCTGTATTTCATCGTCAATAAGAAGGTCCAAAGGATACAATAAACCTGAAGTGAAGCATCGGAATCTAAAAGTGGACTCACAGGAGGGGTTCAAATCATAGAAATTGAGAGTGTCAGTCCTCTTTTACCTAAGTCGGCATTGTGCCTTTTGTATTAAATTCGGATGCAATTTCTGTGTTTCATCGTCAATAAGAAGGTCCAAGGTATACAGTAAGCCTGGAGTGAAGCATCGGAATCTAAAACTGCACTCACAGGAGAGGTTCAAACCATAGAAAGTTAAAGTGTCAGTCCTCTTGTACTTAAGACGGCATTGTGCCTTTTGTATTAAATTCGGATGATATTTCTGTGTTTCATCGTCAATAAGACTGTCCAAGGGGTACAGTAAACCTGAAGTGAAGCATTGGAATCTATCACTGGACTGAGAGGAGAGGTTCAAATCATAGAAAGTTTGAGTGTCAGTCCTCTTGTACTTAAGTCGGCATTGTGCCCTTTATATTAATTTCGGATGCAATTTCTGTGTTTCATCGTCAATAAGAAGGTCCAAAGGGTACAATAAACCTGAAGTGAAGCATCGGAATCTAAAAGTGGACTCACAGGAGGGGTTCAAATCATAGAAATTGAGAGTGTCAGTCCTCTTTTACCTAAGTCGGCATTGTGCCTTTTGTATTAAATTCGGATGCAATTTCTGTGTTTCATCGTTAATAAGAAGGTTCAAGGGATACAGTACACCTGAAGTGAAGCATCGGAATCTAAAACTGGATTGTCAGGAGAGGTTCAAATCCTAGAGAGTTAGAGTGTCATTCCTCTTGTACTTAGGTCGGAATTGTGTCTTTTGTATTAAATTCCGATGCAATTTCTGTGTTTTATCGTCAATAAGAAGGTGCAAGGTATACAGTAAACCTGAAGCGAAGCATCGGAATCTGAAATTGGACTCAATGGTGTGGTTCAAATCATAGGAAGTTAGAGTGTCAGTCCTCTTGTACTTAAGTCGGCATTGTGCCTTTTGTATTAAATTCGGATGCGAACTCTGTGTTCCATCGTCAATAAGAAGGTCCAAGGGGTACAGTATACCTAAAGTGAAGCATCGGAATCTAAAACTGGACTCACAGGAGAGGTTCAAATCATAGAAAGTTAGAGTGTAAGTCCTGTTGTACTTAAGTCGGCATTGTGCCTTATGTATTAATTTCGGATGCAATTTCTGTGTTTCATCGTCAAAAAGAATGTCCGAGGTATACAGTAAACCTGAAGAGATGCATCGGAATCTAAAACTGGTCTCACAGGACAGGTTCAAATCATAGAAAGTTAGAGTGTCAGTCCACTTCTACTTAAGTCGGCATTGTGACTTTTGTATTAAATTCGGATGCAATTTCTGTGTTTCATCGTCAAAAAGAAGGTCCGAGGTGTACAGTAAATCTGAAGTGAAGCATCGGAATCTAAAACTGGATTCACAGGAGAGGTTCAAATTATAGATAGTTAGAGTGTCAGTCCTCTTCTACTTAAGTCGGCATTGTGACTTTTGTATTACATTCGGATGCAATTTCTGTGTTTCATCGTCAATAAGAAGGTCCAAGGGATGCAGCAAACCTGAAGTGAAGCATCGGAATCCAAAACTGGACTCGCAGGAGAGGTTCAAATCATAGAAAGTGTGAGTGTCAGTCCTCTTTTACTTACGTCGGCATTCTACATTTTGTAATAAATTCGGATGCAATTTCTGTGTTTCATCGTAAATAAGAAGGTCCTAGGTACACAGTAAACCTGAATAGAAGCATCGGAATCACAAACTGGACTCACAGGAGAGGTTCAAATCATAGAAAATTAGAATGTCAGTCCTCTTGTACTTAAGTCGGCATTGTGCCTTTTGTATTAAATTCGGATGCAGACCCTGTGTTTCATCGTCAATAAGAAGGTCCAAGGGATACTGGTAACCTGAAGTGAAGCATCGGAATTTAAAACTGGACTCACAGGAGAGGTTCAAATCATAGAAAGTGAGAGTCTCAGTCCTCTTGTACTTAAGTCGGCATTGTGAATTATGTATTAAATTCGGATGCAATATCTGTGTTTCATCGTCAATAAGATGGTGCAAGGTATACAGCAAACTTGAAGTGAAGCATCGGAATCTAAATTTGGACTCGAAGGAGAGGTTCAAATCAGAGAAAGTTAGAGTGTCAGTCCTCTTGTACTTAAGTCGGCATTGTGCCTTTGTATTAAATTCGGATGCAAACTCTGTGTTTCATCGTCAATAAGAAGGTCCAAGGGATGCAGTAAACCTAAAGTGAAGCATCGGAATCCGAAACTGGGCTCACAGGAGAGATTCAAATTATAGAAAGTTAGAGTGTCAGTCCTCTTGTACTTAAGTCGGCATTGTGCCTTTTGTATTAAATTCGGATGAAATATCTGTCTTTCATCATCAATAAGAAGGTCCAAGGGATACAGTAAACCTGAAGTGAAGCATCGAAATCCAACACTGGACTGACAGGAGAGGTTCAAACCATAGGAAGTGAGAGTGTCAGTCCTCTTGTACTTAAGTCGGCATTGTGCGTTTTGTGTTAAATTCGGATGCAAACTCTGTGTTTCATCGTCAATAAGAAGTTCCATGAGATACAGTAAACCTGAAGTGAAGCATCGGAATCTAAAACTGGACTCACAATAGAGGTTCAAATTAAAGAAAGTGAGAGTGTCAGTTCTCTTGTACTTAAGTCGGCATTGTGCCTTTTGTATTAAATTCGGATGCAATTTCAGTGTTTCATCGTCAATAAGAAGGTAGAAGGGATACTGTAAACCTGAAGTGAAGCATCGGAATCTAAAACTAAACTCACAGGAGAGGTTCAAATCATAGAAAGTGAGAGTGTCAGTCCTCTTGTACTTAAGTCGGCATTGTGCCTTTTGTATTATATTCGGATGCAAACTCTGTGGTTCATCGTGAATAAGAAGTTCCATGGGATACAGTAAACCTGAAGTGATGCATCGGAATCTAAAACTGGACTCAAAGGAGAGGTTCAAATCATAGAAAGTTAGAGTGTCAGTCCTCTTGTACTTAAGACTGCATTGTGCCTTTTGTATTAAATTCGGATGATATTTCTGTGTTTCATCGTCAATAAGACGGTCCAAGGGGTACAGTAAACCTGAAGTGAAGCATTGGAATCTAACACTTTTCGGACAGGAGAGGTTCAAATCATAGAAAGTGAGAGTGTCAGTCCTCTTGTACTTAAGTCGGCATTGTGCCTTTTGTTTTAAATTCGGATGCAAACTCTGTGGTTCATCGTGAATAAGAAGTTCCATGGGATACAGTAAACCTGAAGTGAAGCATCGGAATCTAAAACTGGACTCACAATAGAGGTTCAAATCGTAGCAAGTGAGAGTGTCAGTCCTCTTGTACTTTAGTCGGCATTGTGACTTGTGTATTAAATTCGGATGCAATTTCTGTCTTTCATCGTCAATATGAAGGTCCAAGGGATACAGTAAACCTGAAGAGAGGCATCGGAATCTAAAACTAAACACACAGGAGAGGTTCAAATCATAGAAAGTGAGAGTGACAGTCCTCTTTTACTTAAGTCGGCATTGTGCTTCTTGTATTAAATTCGGATGCAATTTCTGTGTTTCCTCGCCAATAAGAAGGTCCAAGCTATACAGTAAACCTGAAGTGAAGCATCGGAATCTAAATCTGGACTCACAGGAGGGTTTAAAATTAAATAAAGTTAGAGTGTGAGTCCTTCTGTATTTAAGTCAGCATTGTGCCTTTTGTATTAAATTCGGATGCAAACTCTGTGTTTCAACGTCAATAAGAAGTTCCAAGTTATACAGTAAACCTGAAGTGAAACATCGGAATCTAAAACTGGATTCACAGGAGAGGTTCAAATCGTAGAAAGATAGAGTGTCACCCTCTTGTTCTTGAGTCGGCATTGTGCCTTTTGTATTAATTTCGGATGCAATTTCTGTGTTTCATCGTCACAAAGAAGGTCCGAGGTATACAGTAAACCTGAAGTGAAGAATCGGAATCTAAAACTGGACTCACAGGAGAGGTTCAAATCATATAAAGTTAGAGTGTCAGTCCTCTTGTACATATGTCGGCATTGTGCCTTTTGTATTAAATTCGGATGCAATTTCTGTGTTTCATCGTCAACAAGAAGGTCCAAGGGATACAGTAAACCTGAAGTGAAGCATCGGAATCTAAATCTGGACTCACAGGAGAGGTTCAAATCATAAAATATTGGGTGTCAGTCCTCTTGTACTTAAGTCGGCATTGTGCTTTTTGCATAAAATTCGGATGCAATTTCTGTGTTTCATCGTCAATAAGAAGGTCCAAGGGATACAGTAAACATGAAGTGAAGCATCGGAATCTAAAACTGGACTCACATGAGAGGTTCAAATCGTAGAAAGTTAGAGTGTCAGTCCTGTTGTACTTAAGTCGGCATTGTGCCTTTCATATTAATCTCGGATGCAAACTCTGTGCTTCATCTTCAACAAGAAGGTCCAAGTTATACAGTAAACCTGAAGTGAAGCATCGGAATCTAAAACTGGACTCACAGGCGACGTTCAAATCATAGAAAGTTAGAGTGTCAGTCCTCTTGTACTTAAGATGGCATTGTGCCTTTTGTATTAAATTCGGATGCAAACTCTGTGGTTCATCGTGAATAAGAAGTTCCATGGGATACAGTAAACCTGAAGTGAAGCATCGGAATCTAAAACTGGACTCACAATAGAGGTTCAAATCGTAGCAAGTGAGAGTGTCAGTCCTCTTGTACTTTAGTCGGCATTGTGACTTGTGTATTAAATATCGGATGCAATTTCTGTGTTTCATCGTCAATAAGAAGGTCCAAGGTATACAGTAAACCTGAAGTGAAGCATCGGAATCTAAAACTAAACACACAGGAGAGGTTCAAATCATAGAAAGTGAGAGTGACAGTCCTCTTTTACTTAAGTCGGCATTATGCCTTTTGTATTAAATTCGGATGCAATTTCTGTGTTTCATCGTAAATAAGAAGGTCCAAAGGATTCAGTAAACCTGAAGTGAAGCATCGGAATCTAAAACTGGACTCACAGGAGAGGTTCAAATCATAGCAAGCGAGAGTGTCAGTCCTCTTTTACTTAAGTCGGCATTGTGCTTTTTGTATTACATTAGGATGCAATTTCAGTGTTTCATCGTCAATAAGAAGGTCCAAGCTATACAGTAAACCTGAAGTGAACCATCGGAATCTAAATCTGAATTCACAGGAGAGTCTAAAATTAAATAAAGTTAGAGTGTCAGTCCTTCTGTATTTAAGTCGGCATTGTGCCTTTTGTATTAAATTCGGATGCAAACTCTGTTTTTCAACGTCAATAAGAAGTTCCAAGTTATACAGTAAACCTGAAGTGAAGCATTGGAATCTAAAACTTGACTCACAGGAGAGGTTCAAATCACAGAATGTTAGAGTGTCAGTCCTCTTGTACTTAATTCAGCATTGTGCCTTTTGTATTAAATTCGGATGCAATTTCTGTGTTTTATCGTCAATAAGAAGGTCCAAGGGATACAGTAAACCTGAAGTGAAGCATCGGATTCTAAAACTGGACTCACAGGAGAGGTTGAAATCATTGTAAGTTACAGTGTCAGTCCTCTTGTTCTTAAGTCGGCATTGTGCGTTTTGTATTAAATTCGGATGAAATTTACGTGTTTCATCGTCAGTAAGAAAGTCCAAAGGATACAGTAAACCTGAAGTGAAGCATTGAAATCTAAAACTGGACTCACAGGAGAGGTTCAAATCATAGAAAGTGAGAGTGTCAGTCCTCATTTACTTAAGTCGGCATTGTGCCTTTTGTATTAAATTCGGATGCAATTTCTGTGTTTCATCGTCAGTAAGAAGGTCCAAGGTATACAGTAAACCTGAAGGGAAGCATCGGAATCGAAAACTGGACTCACAGGAGAGTTTGAAATCATAGAAATTTAGAGTGTCAGTCCTCTTGTACTTAAGTCGGCCTTTTGCCCTTTGTATTAAATTCGGATGCAAACTCTGTGTTTCATCGTCAATAAGAAGGTCCAAGTTATACCGTAAACCTGAAGTGAAGCATCGGATTCTAAAACTGGACTCACAGGAGAGGTTCAAATCATATTAAGTTAGAGTGTCAGCTCGCTTGTACTTAAGTCGGCATTGTGCCTTTTGTATTAAATTTGGATGCAACTTCTGTGTTTCATCGTCAAAAAGAAGGTCCCAGGTATACAGTAAATCTGAAGTGAAGCATCGGAATCTATTACTGGACTCACAGGAGAGGCTCAAATCATAGAAAGTTAGAGTGTCAGTCCTCTTGTACTTAAGTCGGCATTGTGACTTTTGTATTAAATTCGGATGCAATTTATGTGTTTCATCGTTAATAAGAAGGTGCAAGGGATACAGTACACCTGAAGTGAAGCATCGGAATCTAAAACTGGATTGACAGGAGAGGTTCAAATCATAGAGAGTTAGAGTGTCACTCCTCTTGTACTTAAGTCGGCATTGTGCCTTTTGTATTACATTCGGATGCAATTTCTGTGTTTCATCATCAATAAGAAGGTCCAAGGGATAAAGTAAATCTGAAGTAAAGCATCGGAATCAAAACTGGTCTCACAGGCGAGGTTCAAATCATAGGAAGTTAGAGTGTCAGTCCTCTCGTACTTAAGTCGGCATTGTTCCTTTTGTATTAAATTCAGATGCAATTTCTGTGTTTCTTCGTCAATAAGAAGGTCCAAAGGATACAGTAAACCTGATGTGAAGCACTGGAATCTTAACCTGGACTCACTGGAGAGGTTCAAATCATAGAAAGTTAGAGTGTCAGCCCTGTTGTAGTTAAGTCGGCGTTGTGCCTTTTGTATTAAGTTCGGATGCAATTTCTGTGTTTCATCGTCCAAAAGAAGGTCTGAGGTATACTGTAAACCTGAAGTGAAGCATCGGAATCTAAAACTGGTCTCACAGGACAGGTTCAAAGCATAGAAAGTTAAAGTGTCAGTCCTCTTGTACTTAAGTCGGCATTGTGCCTTTTGTATTAAATTCGAATGCAAACTCGTGTTTCATCGTCAATAAGAAGGTCCAAGTTATACAGTAAACCTGAAGTGAAGCATCGGAATCTAAAACTGGATTCACAGGAGGGGTTCAAATTATAGAAAGTTAGAGTGTCAGTCCTCTTCTACTTAAGTCGGCATTGTGACTTTTGTATTAAATTCGGATGCAATTTCTGTGTTTCATCGTTAATAAGAAGGTCCAAGGGATGCAGCTAACCTGAAGTGAAGCATTGGAATCCAAAACTGGACTCACAGGAGAGGTTCAAATCATAGAAAGTTAGAGTGTCAGTCCTCTTTTACCTAAGTCGGCATTGTGCTTTTGTATTAAATGCGGATGCAATTTCTGATTTTCATCGTCAAAAAGAAGGTCCAAAGGATACAGTAAACCTGAAGTGTAGCATCGGAATCTACAACTGGACTCACAGGAGAGGTTCAAATCATAGAAAGTGAGAGTGTCAGTCCTCTTTTTCTTACGTCGGCATTCTACATTTTGTAATAAATTCGGATGCAATTTCTGAGTTTCATCGTCAATAAGAAGGTCTAAAGTATACAGTAAACCTGAAGTGAAGCATCGGAATCTAAAACTGGTCTCACAAGACAGGTCCAAATCGTAGAAAGTTAGAGTGTCAGTCCTCTTGTACTTAAGACGGCGTTGTGCCTTTTGTATTAAATTCGGATGCAATTTCTGTGTTTCATCGTCAAAAAGATGGTCCGAGGTATACAGTAAACCTGAAGTGAAGCATCGGAATCTAAAACTGGTCTCACAGGACAGGTTCGAATCATAGAAAGTTAGAGTGTCAGTTCTCTTGTACTTAACTCGGCATTGTGCCTTTGGAATTTAATTCGGATGCAATTTGTGTGTTTCATCGTCAATAAGAAGGTCCAAGGTACACAGTAAACCTGAAGAGAAGCATCGGAATCTAAAACTGGACTCACAGGAGAGGTTCAAATCATAGAAAGTTAGAGTGTCAGTCCTCTTGTACTTATGTCGGCATTGTGCCTGTTGTATTAAATTCGGATGCAATTTCTGTGTTTCATCGTCAGTAAGAAGGTCCAAGGGATACAGTAAACCTGAAGTGAAGCATCGGAATCTAAAACTGGATTCACAGGAGAGGTTCAAATCATAGAAACTGAGAGTGTCAGTCCTCTTTTACTTAAGTCGGCATTGTGCTTTTGTATTAAATGCGGATGCAATTTCTGATTTTCATCGTCAAAAAGAAGGTCCAAAGGATACAGTAAACCTGAAATGTAGCATCGGAATCTACAACTGGACTCACAGGAGAGGTTCAAATCATAGAAAGTGAGAGTGTCATTCCTCTTTTACTTACGTCGGCATTCTACATTTTGTAATAAATTCGGATGCAATTTGTGTGTTTCATCGTCAATAATCAGGTCCAAGGTACACAGTAAACCTGAAGAGAAGCATCGGAATCTAAAACTGGACTCACAGGAGAGGTTCAAATCATAGAAAGTTAGAGTGTCAGTCCTCTTGTACTTAAGTCGGCATTGTGACTTTTGTAATAAATTCGGATGCAATTTCTGTGTTTCATCATTAATAAGAAGGTGCAAGGGATACAGTACACCTGAAGTGAAGCATCGGAATCTAAAAATGGACTCACAGGAGAGGTTCAAATCATATTAAGTTAGAGTGTCAGCTCGCTTGTACTTAAGTCGGCATTGTGCCTTTTGTATTAAATTCGGATGCAATTTCTGTGTTTCATCGTCAAAAAGAAGGTCCCAGGTATACAGTAAATCTGAAGTGAAGCATCGGAATCTATTACTGGACTCACAGGAGAGGCTCAAATCATAGAAAGTTAGAGTGTCAAGCCTCTTGTACTTAAGTCGGCATTGTGACTTTTGTATTAAATTCGGATGCAATTTCTGTGTTTCATCGTTAATAAGAAGGTGCAAGGGATACAGTACACCTGAAGTGAAGCATCGGAATCTAAAACTGGACTCACAGGAGAGTTTGAAATCATAGAAAGTTAGAGTGTCAGTCCTCTTGTACTTAAGTCGGCATTGTGCCTTTTGTATTAAATTCGGATGCAAACTCGTGTTTCATCGTCAATAAGAAGGTCCACGTTATACGGTTATAATGAAGTGAAGCATCGGAATCTAAAACTGGATTCACAGGAGAGGTTGAAATTATAGAAAGTTAGAGTGTCAGTCTTCTTCTACTTAAATCGGCATTTTGACTTTTGTATTAAGTTCGGATGCAATTTCTGTGTTTCATCGTCAATAAGAAGGTCCAAGGGATGCAGCAAACCTGAAGTGAAGCATCGGAATGTAAAACTGGACTCGCAGGAGAGGTTCAAATTATAGAAAGTGAGAGTGTCAGTCCTCTTTTACTTACGTCGGCATTCTACATTTTGTAATAAATTCGGATGCAATTTCTGTGTTTCATCGTCAATAAGAAGGTCTAAAGTATACAGTAAACCTGAAGGGAAGCATCGGAATCTAAAACTGGACTCACAGGAGAGTTTGAAATCATAGAAAGTTAGAGTGTCAGTCCTCCTGTCCTTAAGTCGGCATTGTGCCTTTTGTATTAAATTCGGATTCAAACTCTGTGTTTCATCGTCAACAAGATGGTATAAGTCATACAGTAAACCTGAATTGAAGCATCGGAATCTAAAACTGGACTCACAGGAGAGGTTCAAATCATAGAAAGTTAGAGTGTCAGCCCTCTTGTACTTAAGTCGGCATTGTGCCCTTTGTATTAAATTCGGATGCAATTTCTGTGTTTGATCGTCAAAATGAAGGTCCGAGGTATACAGTAAACCTGAAGTGAAGCATCGGAATCTAAAACTGGACTCACAACAGAGGTTCAAATCATAGAAATTTAGTGTGTCAGTCCTCTTGTACTCAAGTCGGCATTGTGACTTTTGTACTAAATTCGGATGCAATCTCTGTGTTTCATCGTCAAAAAGAAGGTCCAAGAGATGCAGTAAACCTAAAGTGAAGCATCGGAATCTAATACTGGACTCACAGGAGAGGTTCAAATCATAGAAAGCTAGTGTAAGTCCTCTTGTACTTAACTCGGCATTGTGCCTTTTAAATTTAATTCGGATGCAATTTCTGTGTTTCATCGTAAATAAGAAGGTCCTAGGTACACAGTAAACCTGAATAGAAGCATCGGAATCACAAACTGGACTCACAGGAGAGGTTCAAATCATAGAAAGTTAGAATGTCAGTCCTCTTGTACTTAAGTCGGCATTGTGACTTTTGTATTAAATTCGGATGCAATTTCTGTGTTTCATCGTTAATAAGATGGTCCAAGGGATACAGTACACCTGAAGTGAAGCATCGGAATCTAAAACTGGACTCACAGGAGAGTTTGAAATCATAGAAAGTTAGAGTGTCAGTCCTCTTGTACTGAAGTCGGCATTGTGCCTTTTGCTTTAAATTCGGATGCAAACTCGTGTTTCATCGTCAATAAGAAGGTCCACGTTATACAGTTATCCTGAAGTGAAGCATCGGAATCTAAAACTGGATTCACAGGAGAGGTTCAAATTATAGAAAGTTAGAGTGTCAGTCCTCTTCTACTTAAATCGGCATTGTGACTTTTGTATTAAGTTCGGATGCAATTTCTGTGTTTCATCGTCAATAAGAAGGTCCAAGGGATGCAGCAAACCTGAAGTGAAGCATCGGAATGTAAAACTGGACTCGCAGGAGAGGTTCAAATCATAGAAAGTGAGAGTGTCAGTCCTCTTTTACTTACGTCGGCATTCTACATTTTGTAATAAATTCGGATGCAATTTCTGTGTTTCATCGTCAATAAGAAGGTCTAAAGTATACAGTAAACCTGAAGGGAAGCATCGGAATCTAAAACTGGACTCACAGGAGAGTTTGAAATCACAGAAAGTTAGAGTGTCAGTCCTCCTGTCCTTAAGTCGGCATTGTGCCTTTTGTATTAAATTCGGATTCAAACTCTGTGTTTCATCGTCCTCAAGAAGGTATAAGTTATACAGTAAACCTGAAGTGAAGCATCGGAATCTAAAACTGGACTCACAGGAGAGGTTCAAATCATAGAAAGTTAGAGTGTCAGCCCTCTTGTACTTAAGTCGGCATTGTACCTTTTGTATTAAATTCGGATGCAATTTCTGTGTTTCATCGTCAAAAAGAAGGTCCGAGGTATACAGTAAACCTGAAGTGAAGCATCGGAATCTAAAACTGGACTCACAAGAGAGGTTCAAATCATAGAAATTTAGTGTGTCAGTCCTCTTGTACTCAAGTCGGCATTGTGACTTTTGTACTAAATTCGGATGCAATCTCTGTGTTTCATCGTCAAAAAGAAGGTCCAAGAGATGCAGCAAAACTAAAGTGAAGCATCGGAATCTAATACTGGACTCACAGGAGAGGTTCAAATCATAGAAAGCTAGTGTAAGTCCTCTTGTACTTAACTTGGCATTGTGCCTTTTAAATTTAATTCGGATGCAATATCTGTGTTTCATCGTAAATAAGAAGGTCCTAGGTACACAGTAAACCTAAATAGAAGCATCGGAATCACAAACTCTACTCACAGGAGAGGTTCAAATCATAGAAAGTTAGAATGTCAGTCCTCTTGTACTTAAGTCGGCATTGTGACTTTTGTATTAATTTCGGATGCAATTTCTGTGTTTCATCGTTAATAAGATGGTCCAAGGGATACAGTACACCTGAAGTGAAGCATCGGAATCTAAAACTGGACTCACAGGAGAGTTTGAAATCATAGAAAGTTAGAGTGTCAGTCCTCTTGTACTTAAGTCGGCATTGTGCCTTTTGCATTAAATTCGGATGCAAACTCGTGTTTCATCGTCAATAAGAAGGTCCAAGTTATACAGTAAACCTGAAGTGAAGCATCGGAATCTAAAACTGGATTCACAGGAGAGGTTCAAATTATAGAAAGTTAGAGTGTCAGTCCCCTTCTACTTAAGTCGGCATTGTGACTTTTGTATTAAATTCGGATGCAAATTCTGTGTTTCATCGTCAATAAGAAGGTCCAAGGGATGCAGCTAACCTGAAGTGAAGCATCGGAATCCAAAACTGGACTCGCAGGAGAGGTTCAAATCATGGAAAGTTAGAGTGTCAGTCCTCTTGTACTTAACTCGGCATTGTGCCTTTGGAATTTAATTCGGATGCAATTTGTGTGTTTCATCGTCAATAAGAAGGTCCAAGGTACACAGTAAACCTGAAGAGAAGCATCGGAATCTAAAACTAAACTCACAGGAGAGGTTCAAATCATAGAAAATGAGAGTGTCAGTCCTCTTGTACTTAAGTCGGCATTGTGCCTTTTGTATTAAATTCGGATGCAATATCTGTGTTTCATCGTCAATAAGATGGTGCAAGGTATACAGTTAACCTGAAGTGAAGCATCGGAATCTAAATTTGGACTCAAAGGAGAGGTTCAAATCAGAGAAAGTTAGAGTGTCAGTCCTCTTGTACTTAAGTCGGCATTGTGCGTTTTGTATTAAATTCGGATGCAAACTCTGTGTTTCATCGTCAATAAGAAGTTCCATGAGATACAGTAAACCTGAAGTGAAGCATCGGAATCTAAAACTGGACTCACAATAGAGGTTCAAATTAAAGAAAGTGAGAGTGTCAGTTCTCTTGTACTTAAGTCGGCATTGTGCCTTTTGTATTAAATTCGGATGCAATTTCAGTGTTTCATCGTCAATAAGAAGGTAGAAGGGATACTGTAAACCTGAAGTGAAGCATCGGAATCTAAAACTAAACTCACAGGAGAGGTTCAAATCATAGAAAGTGAGAGTGTCAGTCCTCTTGTACTTAAGTCGGCATTGTGCCCTTTGTATTAAATTCTGATGCAATATCTGTGTTTCATCGTCAATAAGAAGGTGCAAGGTATACAGAAAACCTGAAGTGATGCATCGGAATCTAAAACTGGACTCAAAGAAGAGGTTCACATCATAGAAAGTTAGAGTGTCAGTCCTCTTGTACTTAAGACGGCATTGTGCCTTTTGTATTCAATTCGGATGATATTTCTGTGTTTCATCGTCAATAAGACGGTCCAAGGGGTACAGTAAACCTGAAGTGAAGCATTGGAATCTAACACTGGACGGACTGGAGAGGTTCAAATCATAGAAAGTGAGAGATACAGTCCTCTTGTACTTAAGTCGGCATTGTGCCTTTTGTTTTAAATTCGGATGCAAACTCTGTGGTTCATCGTGAATAAGAAGTTCCATGGGATACAGTAACCCTGAAGTGAAGCATCGGAATCGAAAACTGGACTCACAATAGAGGTTCAAATCGTAGCAAGTGAGAGTGTCAGTCCTCTTGTACTTTAGTCGGCATTGTGACTTGTGTATTAAATTCGGATGCAATTTCTGTCTTTCATCGTCAATAAGAAGGTCCAAGGGATACAGTAAACCTGAACAGAGGCATCGGAATCTAAAACTAAACACACAGGAGAGCTTCAAATCATAGAAATTGAGAGTGACAGTCCTCTTTTACTTAAGTCTACATTGTGCTTTTTGTATTAAATTCGGATGCAATTTCTGTGTTTCATCGTCAATAAGAAGGTCCAAGCTATACAGTAAACCTGAAGTGAAGCATCGGAATCTAAATCTGGACTAACAGGAGAGTTTAAAATTAAATAAAGTTAGAGTGTCAGTCCTTCTGTATTTAAGTCGGCATTGTGCCTTTTGTATTAAATTCGGATGCAAACTCTGTGTTTCAACGTCAATAAGAAGTTCCAAGTTATACAGTAAACCTGAAGTGAAACTTCGGAATCTAAAACTGGATTCACAGGAGAGGTTCAAATCATAGAAAGTTAGAGTGTCAGCCCTCTTGTACTTGAGTCGGCATTGTGCCATTTGTATTAATTTCGGATGCAATTTCTGTGTTTCATCGTCACAAAGAAGGTCCAAGGTATGCAGTAAACCTGAAGTGAAGCATCGGAATCTAAAACTGGACTCACAGGAGAGGTTCAAATCATATAAAGTTAGTGTGTCAGTCCTCTTGTACTTATGTCGGCATTGTGCCATTTGTATTAAATTCGGATGCAATTTCTGTGTTTGATCGTCAACAAGAAGGTCCAAATGGTACAGTAAACCTGATGTGAAGCATCGGAATCTAAAACTGGACTTACAGGAGAGGTTCAAATCATAAAAAAATTGAGTGTCAGTCCTCTTGTACTTAACTCGGCATTGTGCCTTTTGCATTAAATTCGGATGCAATTTCTGTGTTACATCGTCAATAAGAAGGTCGAAGCTGTACAGTAAACCTGAAGTGAACCATAGGCATCTAAAACTGCACTCACAATAGAGGTTCAAATCGTAGCAAGTGAGAGAGTCAGTCCTCTTGTACTTTAGTCGGCATTGTGACTTGTGTATTAAATTCGGATGCATTTCTGTGTTTCATCGTCAATAAGAAGGTCCAAGGGATACAGTAAACCTGAACAGAGGCATCGGAATCTAAAACTAAACACACAGGAGAGGTTCAAATCTTAGAAAGTGAGAGTGACAGTCCTCTTTTACTTAAGTCGGCATTATGCCTTTTGTATTAAATTCGGATGCAATTTCTGTGTTTGATCGTCAACAAGAAGGTCCAAATGGTACAGTAAACCTGAAGTGAAGCATCGGAATCTAAAACTGGACTCACAGGAGAGGTTCAAATCATAGAAAGCGAGAGTGTCAGTCCTCTTTTACTTAAGTCGGCATTGTGCTTTTTGTATTAAATTCGGATGCAATTTCTGTGTTTCATCGTCAATAAGAAGGTCCAAGCTATACAGTAAACCTGAAGTGAACCATCGGAATCTAAATCTGGACTCACAGGAGAGTTAAAAATTAAATAAAGTTAGAGTGTCAGTCCTTCTGTATTTAAGTCGGCATTGTGCCTTTTGTATTAAATTCGGATGCAAACTCTGTGTTTCAACGTCAATAAGAAGTTCCAAGTTATACAGTAAACCTGAAGTGAAGCATCGGAATCTAAATCTGGACTCACAGGAGAGGTTCAAATCACAGAAAGTTAGAGTGTCAGTCCTCTTGTACTTACGTCAGCATTGTGCCTTTTGTATTAAATTCGGATGCAATTTCTGTGTTTCATCGTCAATAAGAAGGTGCAAGGTATACAGTAAACCTGAAGTGAAGCATCGGATTCTAAAACTGGACTCACAGGAGAGGTGGAAATCATTGTAAGTTAGAGTGTCAGTCCTCTTGTTCTTATGTCGGCATTGTGCCTTTTGTATTAAATTCGGATGAAATTTCTGTGTTTCATCGTCAATAAGAAAGTCCAAAGGATACAGTAAACCTGAAGTGAAGCATTGGAATCTAAAACTGGACTCACAGGAGAGGTTCAAATCATAGAAAGTGAGAGTGTCAGTCCTCTTTTACTTAAGTCGGCATTGTGCCTTTTGTATTAAATTCGGATGCAATTTCTGTGTTTCATCGTCAGTAAGAAGGTCCAAGGTATACAGTAAACCTGAAGGGAAGCATCGGAATCTAAAACTGGACTCACAGGAGAGGTTCAAATCATAGAAAGTTAGGGTGTCAGCCTTCTTGTACTTAAGTCGGCATTGTGCCTTTTGTGTTAAATTCGGATGCAATTTCTGTGTTTCATCGTCAAAAAGAAGTTCCGAGGTGTACAGTAAATCTGAAGTGAAGCATCGGAATCTAAAACTGGACTCACAGGAGAGGTTAAAATCATAGAAAGTTAGAGTGTCAGTCCTCTTGTACATAAGTCGGCATTGTGCCTTTTGTATTAAATTCGGATGAAATTTCTGTGTTTCATCGATAATAAGAAGGTGCAAGGTATACAGTAAACCTGAAGTGAAGCATCGGAATCTAAAATTGGACTCAAAGGTGTGGTTCAAATCATAGGAAGTTAGAGTGTCAGTCCTCTGGTACTTAAGTCGGCTTTGTGCCTTTTGTATTAAATTCGGATGCGAACTCTGTGTTCCATCGTCAATAAGAAGGTCCAAGGGGTACAGTAAACCCAAAGTGAAGCATCGGAATCTAAAACTGGACTCACAGGAGAGGTTAAAATCATAGAAAGTTAGAGTGTCAGTCCTCTTGTACATAAGTCGGCATTGTGCCTTTTGTATTAAATTCGGATGAAATTTCTGTGTTTCATCGATAATAAGAAGGTCCAAAGGATACAATAAACCTGAAGTGAAGCATCGGAATCTAAAACTGGACTCACAGGAGACTTTGAAATCATAGTAAGTTAGAGTGTCAGTCCTCTTGTACTTAAGTCGACATTGTGCCATTTGTATTAAATTCGGATGCAAACTCTGTGTTTCATTGTAATTAAAAGGTCCAAGTTATACAGTAAACCTGAAGTGAAGCATCGGATTCTAAAGTGGACTCACAGGAGAGGTGCAAATCATAGAAAGTTAGAGTGTCAGCCCGCTTGTGCTTAAGTCGGCATTGTGCCTTTTGTATCAAATTCGGATGCAATTTCTGTGTTTCATCGTCAAAAAGAAGGTCCCAGGTATACAGTAAATCTGAAGTGAAGCATCGGAATCTAAAACTGGACTCACAGGAGAGGCTCAAATCATAGAAAGTTAGAGTGTCAGTCCTCTTGCAATTAAGTCGGCATTGTGCCTTTTGTATTACATTCGGATGCAATTTCTGTGTTTCATCATCAATTAGAAGGTCCAAGGGATAAAGTAAACCTGAAGTAAAGCATCGGAATCTAAAACTGGTCTCACAGGCGAGGTTCAAATCATAGGAAGTTAGAGTGTCAGTCCCCTTGTACTTAAGTCGGCATTGTGCCTTTTGTATTAAATTCGGATGCAAACTCTGTGTTTCATCGTCAATAAGAAGGTCCAAGGGATACTGTAAACCTGAAGTGAAGCATCGGAATCTAAAACTGGACTCACAGGAGAGGTTCAAATCATAGAAAGTGAGAGTGTCAGTCCTCTTTTACTTAAGTCGGCATTGTGCCTTTTCTATTAAATTCGGATGCAATTTCTGTGTTTCATCGTCAAAAAGAAGTTCCGAGGTGTACAGTAAATCTGAAGTGAAGCATCGGAATCTAAAACTGGACTCACAGGAGAGGTTCAAATCATAAAAAGTTAGAGTGTCAGTCCTCTTGTACTTAAGTCGGCATTGTGACTTTTGTATTAAATTCGGATGCAATTTCTCTGTTTCATCATTAATAAGAAGGTGCAAGGGATACAGTACACCTGAAGTGAAGCATCGGAATCTAAAACTGGACTCACAGGAGAGTATCAAATCATATTAAGTTAGAGTGTCAGTCCACTTGTAATTAAGTCGGCATTGTGCCTTTTGTATTACATTCGGATGCAATTTCTGTGTTTCATCATCAATAAGGAGGTCCAAGTTATACAGTAAACCTGAAGTGAAGGATCGGAATCTAAAACTGTACTCACAGGAGAGGTTCAAATCATAGAAATTGAGAGTGTCAGTCCTCTTGTACTTACGTCGGCATTGTGCCTTTTGTATTAAATTCCGATGCAATTTCTGTGTTTTATCGTCAATAAGAAGGTGGAAGGTATACAGTAAACCTGAAGTCAAGCATCGGAATCTAAAACTGGACTCACAGGAGAGGTTCAAATCATAGAAAGTGAGAGTGTCAGTCCTCCTTTACTTAAGTCGGCATTGTGCCTTTTCTATTAAATTCGGATGCAATTTCTGTGTTTCTTCGTCAATAAGAAGGTCCAAAGGATACAGTAAACCTGATGTGAAGCACTGGAATCTTAACCTGGTCTCACAGGAGAGGATCAAATCATAGAAATTAAGAGTGTCAGCCCTCTTGTACTTAAGTCGGCGTTGTGCCTTTTGTATTAAATTCGGATGCAATTAATGTGTTTCATCGTCCAAGAGAAGGTCCGAGATATACAGTAAACCTGAAGTGAAGCATCGGAATCTAAAACTGGTCTCACAGCACAGGTTCAACTCATAGAAAGTTAGAGTGTCAGTCCTCTTGTACTTAAGTCGGCATTGTGACTTTTGTATTAAATTCGGATACAATTTCTGTGTTTCATCGTTAATAAGAAGGTCCAAGGGATACAGTACACCTGAAGTGAGGCATCGGAATCTAAAACTGGACTCACAGGAGAGTTTGAAATCATAGAAAGTTAGAGTGTCAGTCCTCTTGTACTTAAGTCGGCATTGTGACTTTTGTATTAAATTCGGATGCAATTTCTGTGTTTCATCGTTAATAAGAAGGTCCAAGGGATACAGTACACCTGAAGTGAAGCATCGGAATCTAAAAGTGGACTGACAGGAGAGTTTGAAATCATAGAAAGATAGAGTGTCAGTCCTCTTGTACTTAAGTCGGCATTGTGCCTTTTGTATTAAATTCGGATGCAAACTCGTGTTTCATCGTCAATAAGAAGGTCCAAGTAATACAGTAAACCTGAAGTGAAGCATCGGAATCTAAAACTGGATTCACAGGAGTGGTTCAAATTATAGAAAGTTAGAGTGTCAGTCCTCTTCTACTTAAGTCGGCATTGTGAGTTTTGTATTAAATTCGGATGCAATTTCTGTGTTTCATCGTCAATAAGAAGGTCCAAGGGATGCAGCTAACCTGAAGTGAAGCATCGGAATCCAAAACTGGACTCGCAGGAGAGGTAAAATGATAGAAAGTTAGAGTGTCAGTCCTCTTCTACTTAACTCGGCATTGTGCCTTTGGAATTTAATTCGGATGCAGTTTCTGTGTTTCATCGTCAATAAGAAGGTCCAAGGTACACAGTAAACCTGAAGAGATGCATCGGAATCTAAAACTGGACTGACAGGAGAGGTTCAAATCATAGAAAGTTAGAGTGTCAGTCCTCTTGTACTTATGTCGGCATTGTGCCTGTTGTATTAAATTCGGATGCAATTTCTGTGTTTCATCGTCAGTAAGAAGGTCCAAGGTATACAGTAAACCTGAAGTGAAGCATCGGAATCTAAAACTGGATTCACAGGAGAGGTTCAAATCATAGAAACTGAGAGTGTCAGTCCTCTTTTACTTAAGTGGGCATTGTGCTTTTGTATTAAATGCGGATGCAATATCTGTGTTTCATCGTCAAAAAGAAGGTCCAAAGGATACAGTAAACCTGAAGTGTAGCATCGGAATCTACAACTGGACTCACAGGAGAGGTTGAAATCATAGAAAGTGAGAGTGTCAGTCCTCTTTTACTTACGTCGGCATTCTACATTTTGTAATAAATTCGGATGCAATTTCTGTGTTTCATCGTCAATAAGAAGGTCTAAAGTATACAGTAAACCTGAAGGGAAGCATCGGAATCTAAAACTGGACTCACAGGAGAGTTTGAAATCATAGAAAGTTAGAGTGTCAGTTCTCTTGTCCTTAAGTCGGCATTGTGCCTTTTGTATTAAATTCGGATGCAAACTCTGTGTTTCATCGTCAACAAGAAGGTCCAAGTTATACAGTAAACCTGAAGTGAAGCATCGGAATCTTAAACTGGACTCACAGGAGAGGTTCAAATCATAGAAAGTTAGAGTGTCAGCCCTCTTGTACTTAAGTCGGCACTGTGCCTTTTGTATTAAATTCGGATGCAATTTCTGTGTTTCATCGTCAATAAGATGGTGCAAGGTATACAGTAAACCTGAAGCGAAGCATCGGAATCTAAATTTGGACTCAAAGGAGAGGGGCAAATCCGAGAAAGTTAGAGTGTCAGTCCTCTTGTACTTAAGTCGGCGTTGTGCCTTTTGTATTAAATTCGGATGCAATATCTGTGTTTCATCGTCCAAAAGAAGGTCCGAGGTATACAGTACACCTGAAGTGAAGCATCGGAATCTAAAACTGGTCTCACAGGACAGGTTCAAATCGTAGAAAGTTAGAGTGTCAGTCCTCTTGTACTTAAGTCGGCATTGTGACTTTTGTATTAAATTCGGATGCAATTTCTGTGTTTCATCGTTAATAAGAAGGTCCAAGGGATACAGTACACCTGAAGTGAAGCATCGGAATCTAAAACTGGACTCACAGGAGAGCTTGAAATCATAGAAAGTTAGAGTGTCAGTCCTCTTGTACTTAAGTCGGCATTGTGCCTTTTGTATTAAATTCGGATGCAATTTCAGTGTTTCATCGTCAATTAGAAGGTAGAAGGGATACTGTAAACCTGAAGTGAAGCATCGGAATCTAAAACTAAACTCACAGGAGAGGTTCAAATCATAGAAAGTGAGAGTGTCAGTCCTCTTGTACTTAAGTCGGCATTGTGCCTTTTGTATTAAATTCGAATGCAATATCTGTGTTTCATCGTCAATAAGACGGTCCAAGGGGTACAGTAAACCGGAAGTGAAGCATTGGAATCTAACACTGGACTGACAGTAGAGGTTCAAATCATAGAAAGTGAGAGTGTCAGTCCTCTTGTACTTAAGTCGGCATTGTGCCTTTTGTATTAAATTCGGTTGCAAATTCTGTGTTTCATCGTCCATAAGAAGTTCCATGGGATACAGTAAACCTGAAGTGAAGCATCGGAATCTAAAACTAAACACACAGGAGAGGTTCAAATCATAGAATGTGAGAGTGACAGTCCTCTTGTACTTAAGTCGGCATTGTGCCTTTTGTATTAAATTCGGATGCAAATTCTGTGTTTCATCGTCCATAAGAAGTTCCATGGGATACAGTAAACCTGAAGTGAAGCATCGGAATCTAAAACTAAACTCACAGGAGAGGTTCAAATCATAGAAAGTGAAAGTGTCAGTCCTCTTGTACTTAAGACGGCATTGTGCCTTTTGTATTAAATTCGGATGATATTTCTGTGTTTCATCGTCAATAAGACGGTCCAAGGGGTACAGTAAACCTGAAGGGAAGCATTGGAATCTAACACTGGACGGACTGGAGAGGTTCAAATCATAGAAAGTGAGAGTTACAGTCCTCTTGTACTTAAGTCGGCATTGTGCCTTTTGTTTTAAATTCGGATGCAAACTCTGTGGTTCATCGTGATTAAGAAGTTCCATGGGATACAGTAACCCTGAAGTGAAGCATCGGAATCTAAAACAGGACTCACAATAGAGGTTCAAATCGTAGCAAGTGAGAGTGTCAGTCCTCTTGTACTTTTAGTCGGCATTGTGACTTGTGTATTATATTCGGATGCAATTTCTGTCTTTCATCGTCAATAAGAAGGTCCAAGGGATACAGTAAACCTGAACAGAGGCATCGGAATCTAAAACTAAACACACAGGAGAGGTTCAAATCATAGAAAGTGAGAGTGACAGTCCTCTATTACTTAAGTCGGCATTGTGCTTTTTGTATTAAATTCGGATGCAATTTCTGTGTTTCATCGTCAATAAGAAGGTCCAAGCTATACAGTAAACCTGAAGTGAAGCATCGGAATCTAAATCTGGACTCAAAGGAGAGTTTAAAATTAAATAAAGTTAGAGTGTCAGTCCTTCTGTATTTAAGTCGGCATTGTGCCTTTTGTATTAAATTCGGATGCAAACTCTGTGTTTCAACGTCAATAAGAAGTTCCAAGTTATACAGTAAACCTGAAGTGAAACTTCGGAATCTAAAACTGGATTCACAGGAGAGGTTCAAATCATAGAAAGTTAGAGTGTCAGCCCTCTTGTACTTGAGTCGGCATTGTGCCATTTGTATTAATTTCGGATGCAATTTCTGTGTTTCATCGTCACAAAGAAGGTCCAAGGTATACAGTAAACCTGAAGTGAAGCATCGGAATCTAAAACTGGACTCACAGGAGAGGTTCAAATCATATAAAGTTAGAGTGTCAGTCCTCTTGTACTTATGTCGGCATTGTGCCATTTGTATTACATTCTGATGCAATTTCTGTGTTTGATCGTCAACAAAAAGGTCCAAATGGTACAGTAAACCTGATGTGAAGCATCGGAATCTAAAACTGGACTCACAGGAGAGGTTCAAATCATAAAAAAATTGAGTGTCAGTCCTCTTGTACTTAACTCGGCATTGTGCCTTTTGCATTAAATTCGGATGCAATTTCTGTGTTTCACCGTCAATAAGAAGGTCGAAGCTATACAGTAAACCTGAAGTGAACCATCGGCATCTAAAACTGCACTCACAGGAGAGTTTGAAATCATAGAAAGTTGCAGTGTCAGTCCTCTGGTACTTAAGTCGGCATTGTGCCTTTCATATTAATTTCGGATGCAAACTCTGTGTTTCATCTTCAATAAGAAGGTCCAAGTTATACAGTAAACCTGAAGTGAAGCATCGGAATCTAAAACTGGACTCACAGGAGAGGTTCAAATCATACAAATTTAGAGTGTCAGTCCTCTTGTACTTAAGACGGCATTGTGCCTTTTGTATTAAATTCGGATGCAAACTCTGTGGTTCATCGTGAATAAGAAGTTCCATGGGATACAGTAAACCTGAAGTGAAGCATCAGAATCGAAAACTGGACTCACAATAGAGGTTCAAATCGTAGCAAGTGAGAGAGTCAGTCCTCTTGTACTTTAGTCGGCATTGTGACTTGTGTATTAAATTCGGATGCATTTCTGTGTTTCATCGTCAATAAGAAGGTCCAAGGGATACAGTAAACCTGAACAGAGGCATCGGAATCTAAAACTAAACACACAGGATAGGTTCAAATCTTAGAAAGTGAGAGTGACAGTCCTCTTTTACTTAAGTCGGCATTGTGCCTTTTGTATTAAATTCGGATGCAATTTCTGTGTTTCATCGTCAATAAGAAGGTGCAAGGTATACAGTAAACCTGAAGTGAAGCATCGGATTCTAAAACTGGACTCACAGGAGAGGTGGAAATCATTGTAAGTTAGAGTGTCAGTCCTCTTGTTCTTATGTCGGCATTGTGCCTTTTGTATTAAATTCGGATGAAAGTTCTGTGTTTCATCGTCAATAAGAAAGTCCAAAGGATACAGTAAACCTGAAGTGAAGCATTCTAATCTAAAACTGGACTCACAGGAGAGGTTCAAATCATAGAAAGTGAGAGTGTCAGTCCTCTTTTACTTAAGTCGGCATTGTGCCTTTTGTATTAAATTCGGATGCAATTTCTGTGTTTCATCGTCAGTAAGAAGGTCCAAGGTATACAGTAAACCTGAAGTGAAGCATCGGAATCTAAAACTGGATTCACAGGAGAGGTTCAAATCATAGAAACTGAGAGTGTCAGTCCTCTTTTACTTAAGTGGGCATTGTGCTTTTGTATTAAATGCGGATGCAATATCTGTGTTTCATCGTCAAAAAGAAGGTCCAAAGGATACAGTAAACCTGAAGTGTAGCATCGGAATCTACAACTGGACTCACAGGAGAGGTTGAAATCATAGAAAGTGAGAGTGTCAGTCCTCTTTTACTTACGTCGGCATTCTACATTTTGTAATAAATTCGGATGCAATTTCTGTGTTTCACCGTCAATAAGAGGGTCTAAAGTATACAGTAAACCTGAAGGGAAGCATCGGAATCTAAAACTGGACTCACAGGAGAGTTTGAAATCATAGAAAGTTAGAGTGTCAGTTCTCTTGTCCTTAAGTCGGCATTGTGCCTTTTGTATTAAATTCGGATGCAAACTCTGTGTTTCATCGTCAACAAGAAGGTCCAAGTTATACAGTAAACCTGAAGTGAAGCATCGGAATCTTAAACTGGACTCACAGGAGAGGTTCAAATCATAGAGAGTTAGAGTGTCAGCCCTCTTGTACTTAAGTCGGCACTGTGCCTTTTGTATTAAATTCGGATGCAATTTCTGTGTTTCATCGTCAATAAGATGGTGCAAGGTATACAGTAAACCTGAAGCGAAGCATCGGAATCTAAATTTGGACTCAAAGGAGAGGGGCAAATCCGAGAAAGTTAGAGTGTCAGTCCTCTTGTACTTAAGTCGGCGTTGTGCCTTTTGTATTAAATTCGGATGCAATATCTGTGTTTCATCGTCCAAAAGAAGGTCCGAGGTATACAGTACACCTGAAGTGAAGCATCGGAATCTAAAACTGGTCTCACAGGACAGGTTCAAATCGTAGAAAGTTAGAGTGTCAGTCCTCTTGTACTTAAGTCGGCATTGTGACTTTTGTATTAAATTCGGATGCAATTTCTGTGTTTCATCGTTAATAAGAAGGTCCAAGGGATACAGTACACCTGAAGTGAAGCATCGGAATCTAAAACTGGACTCACAGGAGAGCTTGAAATCATAGAAAGTTAGAGTGTCAGTCCTCTTGTACTTAAGTCGGCATTGTGCCTTTTGTATTAAATTCGGATGCAATTTCAGTGTTTCATCGTCAATTAGAAGGTAGAAGGGATACTGTAAACCTGAAGTGAAGCATCGGAATCTAAAACTAAACTCACAGGAGAGGTTCAAATCATAGAAAGTGAGAGTGTCAGTCCTCTTGTACTTAAGTCGGCATTGTGCCTTTTGTATTAAATTCGAATGCAATATCTGTGTTTCATCGTCAATAAGACGGTCCAAGGGGTACAGTAAACCGGAAGTGAAGCATTGGAATCTAACACTGGACTGACAGTAGAGGTTCAAATCATAGAAAGTGAGAGTGTCAGTCCTCTTGTACTTAAGTCGGCATTGTGCCTTTTGTATTAAATTCGGATGCAAATTCTGTGTTTCATCGTCCATAAGAAGTTCCATGGGATACAGTAAACCTGAAGTGAAGCATCGGAATCTAAAACTAAACACACAGGAGAGGTTCAAATCATAGAATGTGAGAGTGACAGTCCTCTTGTACTTAAGTCGGCATTGTGCCTTTTGTATTAAATTCGGATGCAAATTCTGTGTTTCATCGTCCATAAGAAGTTCCATGGGATACAGTAAACCTGAAGTGAAGCATCGGAATCTAAAACTAAACTCACAGGAGAGGTTCAAATCATAGAAAGTGAAAGTGTCAGTCCTCTTGTACTTAAGACGGCATTGTGCCTTTTGTATTAAATTCGGATGATATTTCTGTGTTTCATCGTCAATAAGACGGTCCAAGGGGTACAGTAAACCTGAAGGGAAGCATTGGAATCTAACACTGGACGGACTGGAGAGGTTCAAATCATAGAAAGTGAGAGTTACAGTCCTCTTGTACTTAAGTCGGCATTGTGCCTTTTGTTTTAAATTCGGATGCAAACTCTGTGGTTCATCGTGATTAAGAAGTTCCATGGGATACAGTAACCCTGAAGTGAAGCATCGGAATCTAAAACAGGACTCACAATAGAGGTTCAAATCGTAGCAAGTGAGAGTGTCAGTCCTCTTGTACTTTTAGTCGGCATTGTGACTTGTGTATTATATTCGGATGCAATTTCTGTCTTTCATCGTCAATAAGAAGGTCCAAGGGATACAGTAAACCTGAACAGAGGCATCGGAATCTAAAACTAAACACACAGGAGAGGTTCAAATCATAGTAAGTGAGAGTGACAGTCCTCTATTACTTAAGTCGGCATTGTGCTTTTTGTATTAAATTCGGATGCAATTTCTGTGTTTCATCGTCAATAAGAAGGTCCAAGCTATACAGTAAACCTGAAGTGAAGCATCGGAATCTAAATCTGGACTCAAAGGAGAGTTTAAAATTAAATAAAGTTAGAGTGTCAGTCCTTCTGTATTTAAGTCGGCATTGTGCCTTTTGTATTAAATTCGGATGCAAACTCTGTGTTTCAACGTCAATAAGAAGTTCCAAGTTATACAGTAAACCTGAAGTGAAACTTCGGAATCTAAAACTGGATTCACAGGAGAGGTTCAAATCATAGAAAGTTAGAGTGTCAGCCCTCTTGTACTTGAGTCGGCATTGTGCCATTTGTATTAATTTCGGATGCAATTTCTGTGTTTCATCGTCACAAAGAAGGTCCAAGGTATACAGTAAACCTGAAGTGAAGCATCGGAATCTAAAACTGGACTCACAGGAGAGGTTCAAATCATATAAAGTTAGAGTGTCAGTCCTCTTGTACTTATGTCGGCATTGTGCCATTTGTATTAAATTCTGATGCAATTTCTGTGTTTGATCGTCAACAAGAAGGTCCAAATGGTACAGTAAACCTGATGTGAAGCATCGGAATCTAAAACTGGACTCACAGGAGAGGTTCAAATCATAAAAAAATTGAGTGTCAGTCCTCTTGTACTTAACTCGGCATTGTGCCTTTTGCATTAAATTCGGATGCAATTTCTGTGTTTCACCGTCAATAAGAAGGTCGAAGCTATACAGTAAACCTGAAGTGAACCATCGGCATCTAAAACTGCACTCACAGGAGAGTTTGAAATCATAGAAAGTTACAGTGTCAGTCCTCTTGTACTTAAGTCGGCATTGTGCCCTTCATATTAATTTCGGATGCAAACTCTGTGTTTCATCTTCAATAAGAAGGTCCAAGTTATACAGTAAACCTGAAGTGAAGCATCGGAATCTAAAACTGGACTCACAGGAGAGGTTCAAATCATACAAATTTAGAGTGTCAGTCCTCTTGTACTTAAGACGGCATTGTGCCTTTTGTATTAAATTCGGATGCAAACTCTGTGGTTCATCGTGAATAAGAAGTTCCATGGGATACAGTAAACCTGAAGTGAAGCATCGGAATCGAAAACTGGACTCACAATAGAGGTTCAAATCGTAGCAAGTGAGAGAGTCAGTCCTCTTGTACTTTAGTCGGCATTGTGACTTGTGTATTAAATTCGGATGCATTTCTGTGTTTCATCGTCAATAAGAAGGTCCAAGGGATACAGTAAACCTGAACAGAGGCATCGGAATCTAAAACTAAACACACAGGAGAGGTTCAAATCTTAGAAAGTGAGAGTGACAGTCCTCTTTTACTTAAGTCGGCATTGTGCCTTTTGTATTAAATTCGGATGCAATTTCTGTGTTTCATCGTCAATAAGAAGGTGCAAGGTATACAGTAAACCTGAAGTGAAGCATCGGATTCTAAAACTGGACTCACAGGAGAGGTGGAAATCATTGTAAGTTAGAGTGTCAGTCCTCTTGTTCTTATGTCGGCATTGTGCCTTTTGTATTAAATTCGGATGAAATTTCTGTGTTTCATCGTCAATAAGAAAGTCCAAAGGATACAGTAAACCTGAAGTGAAGCATTCTAATCTAAAACTGGACTCACAGGAGAGGTTCAAATCATAGAAAGTGAGAGTGTCAGTCCTCTTTTACTTAAGTCGGCATTGTGCCTTTTGTATTAAATTCGGATGCAATTTCTGTGTTTCATCGTCAGTAAGAAGGTCCAAGGTATACAGTAAACCTGAAGGGAAGCATCGGAATCTAAAACTGGACTCACGGGAGAGGTTCAAATCATAGAAAGTTAGAGTGTCATCCTTCTTGTACTTAAGTCGGCATTGTGCCTTTTGTGTTAAATTCGGATGCAATTTCTGTGTTTCATCGTCAAAAAGAAGTTCCGAGGTGTACAGTAAATCTGAAGTGAAGCATCGGAATCTAAAACTGGACTCACAGGAGAGGTTCAAATCATAAAAAGTTAGAGTGTCAGTCCTCTTGTACTTAAGTCGGCATTGTGACTTTTGTATGAAATTCGGATGCAATTTCTCTGTTTCATCATTAATAAGAAGGTGCAAGGGATACAGTACACCTGAAGTAAAGCATCGGAATCTAAAACTGGACTCACAGGAGAGTATCAAATCATATTAAGTTAGAGTGTCAGTCCACTTGTAATTAAGTCGGCATTGTGCCTTTTGTATTACATTCGGATGCAATTTCTGTGTTTCATCATCAATAAGAAGGTCTAAGTTATACAGTAAACCTGTGGTGAAGGATCGGAATCTAAAACTGTACTCACAGGAGAGGTTCAAATCATAGAAATTGAGAGTGTCAGTCCTCTTGTACTTACGTCGGCATTGTGCCTTTTGTATTAAATTCCGATGCAATTTCTGTGTTTTATCGTCAATAAGAAGGTGCAAGGTATACAGTAAACCTGAAGTGAAGCATCGAAATCTAAAATTGGACTCAAAGGTGTGGTTCAAATCATAGGAAGTTAGAGTGTCAGTCCTCTGGTACTTAAGTCGGCTTTGTGCCTTTTGTATTAAATTCGGATGCGAACTCTGTGTTCCATCGTCAATAAGAAGGTCCAAGGGGTACAGTGAACCCAAAGTGAAGCATCGGAATCTAAAACTGGACTCACAGGAGAGGTTAAAATCATAGAAAGTTAGAGTGTCAGTCCTCTTGTACATAAGTCGGCATTGTGCCTTTTGTATTAAATTCGGATGAAATTTCTGTGTTTCATCGATAATAAGAAGGTCCAAAGGATACAATAAACCTGAAGTGAAGCATCGGAATCTAAAACTGGACTCACAGGAGACTTTGAAATCATAGTAAGTTAGAGTGTCAGTCCTCTTGTACTTAAGTCGACATTGTGCCATTTGTATTAAATTCGGATGCAAACTCTGTGTTTCATTGTAATTAAAAGGTCCAAGTTATACAGTAAACCTGAAGTGAAGCATCGGATTCTAAAGTGGACTCACAGGTGAGGTGCAAATCATAGAAAGTTAGAGTGTCAGCCCGCTTGTACTTAAGTCGGCATTGTGCCTTTTGTATCAAATTCGGATGCAATTTCTGTGTTTCATCGTCAAAAAGAAGGTCCCAGGTATACAGTAAATCTGAAGTGAAGCATCGGAATCTAAAACTGGACTCACAGGAGAGGTTCAAATCATAGAAAGTTAGAGTGTCAGTCCTCTTGCAATTAAGTCGGCATTGTGCCTTTTGTATTAAATTCGGATGCAATTTCTGTGTTTCATCGTTAATAAGAAGGTCCAAGGGATACAGTACACCTGAAGTGAAGCATCGGAATCTAAAAGTGGACTCACAGGAGAGTTTGAAATCATAGAATGTTATAGTGTCAGTCCTCTTGTACTTAAGTCGGCATTGTGCCTTTTGTATTAAATTCGGATGCAAACTCGTGTTTCATCGTCAATAAGAAGCTCCAAGTAATACAGTAAACCTGAAGTGAAGCATCGGAATCTAAAACTGGATTCACAGGAGTGGTTCAAATAATAGAAAGTTAGAGTGTCAGTCCTCTTCTACTTAAGTCGGTATTGTGACTTTTGTATTAAATTCGGATGCAATTTCTGTGTTTCATCGTCAATAAGAAGGTCCAAGGGATGCAGCTAACCTGAAGTGAAGCATCGGAATCCAAAACTGGACTCGCAGGAGAGGTAAAATGATAGAAAGTTAGAGTGTCAGTCCTCTTCTACTTAACTCGGCATTGTGCCTTTGGAATTTAATTCGGATGCAATATCTGTGTTTCATCGTCAATAAGAAGGTCCAAGGTACACAGTAAACCTGAAGAGATGCATCGGAATCTAAAACTGGACTCACAGGAGAGGTTCAAATCATAGAAAGTTAGAGTGTCAGTCCTCTTGTACTTATGTCGGCATTGTGCCTGTTGTAATAAATTCGGATGCAATTTCTGTGTTTCATCGTCAGTAAGAAGGTCCAAGGTATACAGTAAACCTGAAGTGAAGCATCGGAATCTAAAACTGGATTCACAGGAGAGGTTCAAATCATAGAAACTGAGAGTGTCAGTCCTCTTTTACTTAAGTCGGCATTGTGCTTTTGTATTAAATGCGGATGCAATATCTGTGTTTCATCGTCAAAAAGAAGGTCCAAAGGATACAGTAAACCTGAAGTGTAGCATCGGAATCTACAACTGGACTCACAGGAGAGGTTGAAATCATAGAAAGTGAGAGTGTCAGTCCTCTTTTACTTACGTCGGCATTCTACATTTTGTAATAAATTCGGATGCAATTTCTGTGTTTCATCGTCAATAAGAAGGTCTAAAGTATACAGTAAACCTGAAGGGAAGCATCGGAATCGAAAACTGGACTCACAATAGAGGTTCAAATCGTAGCAAGTGAGATAGTCAGTCCTCTTGTACTTTAGTCGGCATTGTGACTTGTGTATTAAATTCGGATGCATTTCTGTGTTTCATCGTCAATTAGAAGGTCCAAGGGATACAGTAAACCTGAACAGAGGCATCGGAATCTAAAACTAAACACACAGGAGAGGTTCAAATCTTAGAAAGTGAGAGTGACAGTCCTCTTTTACTTAAGTCGGCATTGTGCCTTTTGTATTAAATTAGGATGCAATTTCTGTGTTTCATCGTCAATAAGAAGGTGCAAGGTATACAGTAAACCTGAAGTGAAGCATCGGATTCTAAAACTGGACTCACAGGAGAGGTGGAAATCATTGTAAGTTAGAGTGTCAGTCCTCTTGTTCTTATGTCGGCATTGTGCCTTTTGTATTAAATTCGGATGAAATATCTGTGTTTCATCGTCAATAAGAAAGTCCAAAGGATACAGTAAACCTGAAGTGAAGCATTCTAATCTAAAACTGGACTCACAGGAGAGGTTCAAATCATAGAAAGTGAGAGTGTCAGTCCTCTTTTACTTAAGTCGGCATTGTGCCTTTTGTATTAAATTCGGATGCAATTTCTGTGTTTCATCGTCAGTAAGAAGGTCCAAGGTATACAGTAAACCTGAAGGGAAGCATCGGAATCTAAAACTGGACTCACAGGAGAGGTTCAAATCATAGAAAGTTAGAGTGTCATCCTTCTTGTACTTAAGTCGGCATTGTGCCTTTTGTGTTAAATTCGGATGCAATTTCTGTGTTTCATCGTCAAAAAGAAGTTCCGAGGTGTACAGTAAATCTGAAGTGAAGCATCGGAATCTAAAACTGGACTCACAGGAGAGGTTCAAATCATAAAAAGTTAGAGTGTCAGTCCTCTTGTACTTAAGTCGGCATTGTGACTTTTGTAATAAATTCGGATGCAATTTCTCTGTTTCATCATTAATAAGAAGGTGCAAGGGATACAGTTCACCTGAAGTAAAGCATCGGAATCTAAAACTGGACTCACAGGAGAGTATCAAATCATATTAAGTTAGAGTGTCAGTCCACTTGTAATTAAGTCGGCATTGTGCCTTTTGTATTACATTCGGATGCAATTTCTGTGTTTCATCATCAATAAGAAGGTCTAAGTTATACAGTAAACCTGAGGTGAAGGATCGGAATCTAAAACTGTACTCACAGGAGAGGTTCAAATCATAGAAATTGAGAGTGTCAGTCCTCTTGTACTTACGTCGGCATTGTGCCTTTTGTATTAAATTCCGATGCAATTTCTGTGTTTTATCGTCAATAAGAAGGTGCAAGGTATACAGTAAACCTGAAGTGAAGCATCGAAATCTAAAATTGGACTCAAAGGTGTGGTTCAAATCATAGGAAGTTAGAGTGTCAGTCCTCTGGTACTTAAGTCGGCTTTGTGCCTTTTGTATTAAATTCGGATGCGAACTCTGTGTTCCATCGTCAATAAGAAGGTCCAAGGGGTACAGTGAACCCAAAGTGAAGCATCGGAATCTAAAACTGGACTCACAGGAGAGGTTAAAATCATAGAAAGTTAGAGTGTCAGTCCTCTTGTACATAAGTCGGCATTGTGCCTTTTGTATTAAATTCGGATGAAATTTCTGTGTTTCATCGATAATAAGAAGGTCCAAAGGATACAATAAACCTGAAGTGAAGCATCGGAATCTAAAACTGGACTCACAGGAGACTTTGAAATCATAGTAAGTTAGAGTGTCAGTCCTCTTGTACTTAAGTCGACATTGTGCCATTTGTATTAAATTCGGATGCAAACTCTGTGTTTCATTGTAATTAAAAGGTCCAAGTTATACAGTAAACCTGAAGTGAAGCATCGGATTCTAAATTGGACTCACAGGTGAGGTGCAAATCATAGAAAGTTAGAGTGTCAGCCCGCTTGTACTTAAGTCGGCATTGTGCCTTTTGTATCAAATTCGGATGCAATTTCTGTGTTTCATCGTCAAAAAGAAGGTCCCAGGTATACAGTAAATCTGAAGTGAAGCATCGGAATCTAAAACTGGACTCACAGGAGAGGTTCAAATCATAGAAAGTTAGAGTGTCAGTCCTCTTGCAATTAAGTCGGCATTGTGCCTTTTGTATTAAATTCGGATGCAATTTCTGTGTTTCATCGTTAATAAGAAGGTCCAAGGGATACAGTACACCTGAAGTGAAGCATCGGAATCTAAAAGTGGACTCACAGGAGAGTTTGAAATCATAGAATGTTATAGTGTCAGTCCTCTTGTACTTAAGTCGGCATTGTGCCTTTTGTATTAAATTCGGATGCAAACTCGTGTTTCATCGTCAATAAGAAGCTCCAAGTAATACAGTAAACCTGAAGTGAAGCATCGGAATCTAAAACTGGATTCACAGGAGTGGTTCAAATAATAGAAAGTTAGAGTGTCAGTCCTCTTCTACTTAAATCGGTATTGTGACTTTTGTATTAAATTCGGATGCAATTTCTGTGTTTCATCGTCAATAAGAAGGTCCAAGGGATGCAGCTAACCTGAAGTGAAGCATCGGAATCCAAAACTGGACTCGCAGGAGAGGTAAAATGATAGAAAGTTAGAGTGTCAGTCCTCTTCTACTTAACTCGGCACTGTGCCTTTGGAATTTAATTCGGATGCAATTTCTGTGTTTCATCGTCAATAAGAAGGTCCAAGGTACACAGTAAACCTGAAGAGATGCATCGGAATCTAAAACTGGACTCACAGGAGAGGTTCAAATCATAGAAAGTTAGAGTGTCAGTCCTCTTGTACTTATGTCGGCATTGTGCCTGTTGTATTAAATTCGGATGCAATTTCTGTGTTTCATCGTCAGTAAGAAGGTCCAAGGTATACAGTAAACCTGAAGTGAAGCATCGGAATCTAAAACTGGATTCACAGGAGAGGTTCAAATCATAGAAACTGAGAGTGTCAGTCCTCTTTTACTTAAGTCGGCATTGTGCTTTTGTATTAAATGCGGATGCAATATCTGTGTTTCATCGTCAAAAAGAAGGTCCAAAGGATACAGTAAACCTGAAGTGTAGCATCGGAATCTACAACTGGACTCACAGGAGAGGTTGAAATCATAGAAAGTAAGAGTGTCAGTCCTCTTTTACTTACGTCGGCATTCTACATTTTGTAATAAATTCGGATGCAATTTCTGTGTTTCATCGTCAATAAGAAGGTCTAAAGTATACAGTAAACCTGAAGGGAAGCATCGGAATCTAAAACTGGACTCACAGGAGAGTTTGAAATCATAGAAAATTAGAGTGTCAGTTCTCATGTCCTTAAGTCGGCATTGTGCCTTTTGTATTAAATTCGGATGCAAACTCTGTGTTTCATCGTCAATAAGAAGGTCATAGGTACACAGTAAACCTGAATAGATGCATCGGAATCACAAACTGGACTCACAGGAGATGTTCAAATCATAGAAAGTTAGAATGTCAGTCGTCTTGTACTTAAGTCGGCATGTGCATTTTGTATTAAATTCGGATGCAATATCTGTGTTTCATCGTCAATAAGATGGTGCAAGGTATACAGTAAACCTGAAGCGAAGCATCGGAATCTAAATTTGGACTCAAAGGAGAGGTTCAAATCCGAGAAAGTTAGAGTGTCAGTCCTCTTGTACTTAAGTCGGCGTTGTGGCTTTTGTATTAAATTCGGATGCAATATCTGTGTTTCATCGTCCAAAAGAAGGTCCGAGGTATACAGTAAACCTGAAGTGAAGCATCGGAATCTAAAACTGGTCTCACAGGACAGGTTCAAATCATAGAAAGTTAGAGTGTCAGTCCTCTTGTACTTAAGTCGGCATTGTGACTTTTGTATTAAATTCGGATGCAATTTCTGTGTTTCACGTTAATAAGAAGGTCCAAGGAATACAGTACACCTGAAGTGAAGCATCGGAAACTAAAACTGGACTCACAGGAGAGCTTGAAATCATAGAAAGTTAGAGTGTCAGTCCTCTTGTACTTAAGTCGGCATTGTGCCTTTTGTATTAAATTCGGATGCAATTTCAGTGTTTCATCGTCAATTAGAAGGTAGAAGGGATACTGTAAACCTGAAGTGAAGCATCGGAAACTAAAACTAAACTCACAGGAGAGGTTCAAATCATAGAAAGTGAGAGTGTCAGTCCTCTTGTACTTAAATCGGCATTGTGCCTTTTGTATTAAATTCGGATGCAATATCTGTGTTTCATCGTCAATAAGAAGGTGCAAGGTTTAAAGAAAACCTGAAGTGATGCATCGGAATCTAATACAGGACTCAAAGGAGAGGTTATAATCATAGAAAGTTAGAGTGTCAGTCCTCTTGTACTTAAGACGGCATTGTGCCTTTTGTATTAACTTCGAATGCAAACTCTGTGTTTCATCGTCAATAAGACGGTCCAAGGGGTACAGTAAACCTGAAGTGAAGCATTGGAATCTAACACTGGACTGACAGTAGAGGTTCAAATCATAGAAAGTGAGAGTGTCAGTCCTCTTGTACTTAAGTCGGCATTGTGCCTTTTGTATTAAATTCGGATGCAAACTCTGTGGTTCATCGTGAATAAGAAGTTCCATGGGATACAGTAAACCTTAAGTGAAGCATCGGAATCTAAAACTGGACTCACAATAGAGGTTCAAATCGTAGCAAGTGAGAGTGTCAGTCCTCTGGTACTTTCGTCGGCATTGTGACTTGTGTATTAAATTCGGATGCAATTTCTGTGTTTCATCGTCAATAAGAAGGTCCAGGGGATACAGTAAACCTGAAGAGAAGCATCAGAATCTAAAACTAAACACACAGGAGAGGTTCAAATCATAGAAAGTGAGAGTGACAGTCCTCTTTTACTTAAGTCGGCATTGTGCTTTTTGTATTAAATTCGGCTGCATTTTCTGTGTTTCATCGTCAATAAGAAGGTCCAAGCTATACAGTAAAACTGAAGTGAAGCATCGGAATCTAAATCTGGACACACAGGAGAGTTTATAATTAAATAAAGTTAGAGTATCAGTCCTTCTGTGTTTAAGTCGGCATTGTGCCTTTTGTATTAAATTCGGATGCAAACTCTTTGTTTCAACGTCAAAAAGAAGTTCCAAGTTATACAGTAATCCTGAAGTGAAGCATCGGAATCTAAAACAGGATTCAGAGGAGAGGTTCAAATCATAGAAAGTTAGAGTGTCAGCCCACTTGTACTTGAGTCGGCATCTGCCATTTGTATTAATTTCGGACGCAATTTCTGTGTTTCATCGTCACAAAGAAGGTCCGAGGTATACAGTAAACCTGAAGTGAAGCATCGGAATCTAAAACTGGACTCACAGGAGATGTTCAAATCATAGAAAGTCAGAGTGTCAGTCCTCTTGTACGTATGACGGCAATGTGCCTTTTGTATTAAATTCGGATGCAATATCTGTGTTTCATCGTCAATAAGAGGGTCCAAGGGATACAGTAAACCTTAAGTGAAGCATCGGAATCTAAAACTGGACTCACAGGAGAGGTTCACACCATAGAAAAATTGAGTGTCAGTCCTCTTGTACTTAAGTCGGCATTGTGCCTTTTGTATTAAATTCGGATGAAGTATCTGTGTTTCATCATCAATAAGAAGGTCCAAGGGACACAGTAAACCTGAAGTGAAGCATCGGAATCCAACACTGGACTGACAGGAGAGGTTCAAACCATAGAAAGTGAGAGTGTCAGTCCTCTTGTACTTAAGTCGGCATTGTGCCTTTTGTATTAAATTCGGATGCAAATTCTGTGTTTCATCGTCCATAAGAAGTTCCATGGGATACAGTAAACCTGAAGTGAAGCATCGGAATCTAAAACTGGACTCACAATAGAGGTTCAAATTATAGAAAGTGAGAGTGTCAGTTCTCTTGTAGTTAAGTCGGCATTGTGCCTTTTGTAATAAATTCGGATGCAATTTCTGTGTTTCATCGTCGATAAGAAGGTCCAAGCGATACAGTAAACCTGAAGTGAAGCATCGGAACCTAAAACTGGACTCACAGGAGAGGTTCAAATCATAGAAAGTTAGAATGTCAGTCCTCTTGTACTTAAGTCGGCAGTGTGCCTTTTGTATTAAATTCGGATGCAATTTCAGTGTTTGATCGTCAATAAGAAGTTCGAAGGGATACTGTAAACCTGAAGTGAAGAATCTGAATCTAAAACTAAACTCACAGGAGAGGTTCAAATCATAGAAAGTGAGAGTGTCAGTCCTCTTGTACTTAAGTCGGCATTGTGCCTTTTGTATTAAATTCGGATGCAATATCTGTGTTTCATCGTCAATAAGAAGGTGCAAGGTATACAGAAAACCTGAAGTGATGCATCGGAATCTAAAACTGGGCTCAAAGGAGAGGTTATAATCATAGAATGTTAGAGTGTCAGTCCTCTTGTACTTAAGACGGCATTGTGCCTTTTGTATTAAATTCGAATGCAAACTCTGTGTTTCATCGTCAATAAGACGGTCAAAGGGGTACAGTAAACCTGAAGTGAAGCATTGGAATCTAACACTGGACTGACAGGAGAGGTTCAAATCATAGAGAGTGAGAGTGTCAGTCCTCTTGTACTTAAGTCGGCATTGGGCCTTTTGTTTTAAATTCGGATGCAAACTCTGTGGTTCATCGTGAATAAGAAGTTCCATGGGATACAGTAAACCTGAAGTGAAGCATCGGAATCTAAAACTGGACTCACAATAGAGGTTCAAATCGTAGCAAGTGAGAGTGTCAGTCCTCTTGTATTTTAGTCGGCATTGTGACTTGTGTATTAAATTCGGATGCAATTTCTGTGTTTCATCGTTAATAAGAAGGTCCAAGTTATACAGTAAACCTGAAGTGAAGCATCGGAATCTAAAACTGGATTCACAGGAGAGGTTCAAATCATAGAGAGTTAGAGGGTCAGCCCACATGTACTTGAGTCGGCATTGTGCCTTTTGTATTAATTTCGGATGCAATTTCTGTGTTTCATCGTCACAAAGAAGGTCCGAGGTATACACTAAACCTGAAGTGAAGCATCGGAATCTAAAACTGGACTCACAGGAGAGGTTCAAATCATAGAAAAATTGAGTGTCAGTCCTCTTGTACTTAAGTCGGCATTGTGCCTTTTGCATTAAATTCGGATGCAATTTCTGTGTTTCATCGTCAATAAGAATGTCCAAGGGATACAGTAAACCTGTAGTGAAGCATCGGAATCTAAAACTGGACTCACATGAGAGGTTCAAATCGTAGAAAGTTAGAGTGTCAGTCCTCTTGTACTTAAGTCGGCATTGTGCCTTTTGTATTAATTTCGGATGCTAATTCTGTGCTTCATCTTCAATAAGAAGGTCCAAGTTATACAGTAAACCTGAAGTGCAGCATCGGAATCTAAAACTGGACTCACAGGAGAGGTTCAAATCATAGAAAGTTAGAGTGTCAGTCCTCTTGTACTTAAGACGGCATTGTGCCTTTTGTATTAAATTCGGATGATATTTCTGTGTTTCATCGTCAATAAGACGGTCCAAGGGCTACAGTAAACCTGAAGTGAAGCATTGGAATCTATCACTGGATGACAGGAGAGGTTCAAATCATAGAAAGTGAGAGTGTCAGTCCTCTTGTACTTAAGTCGGCATTGTGCTTTTTGTATTAAATTCGGATGCAAACTCTGTGGTTCATCGTGAATAAGAAGTTCCATGGGATACAGTAAACCTGAAGTGAAGCATCGGAATCAAAACTGGACTCACGATAGAGGTTCAAATCGTAGCAAGTGAGAGTGTCAGTCCTCTTGTACTTTAGCCGGCATTGTGACTTGTGTATTAAATTCGGATGCAATTCTGTGTTTCATCGTCAATAAGAAGGTCCAAGGGATACAGTAAACCTGAAGAGAGGCATCGGAATCTAAAACTAAACACACAGGAGAGGTTCAAATCATAGAAAGTGAGAGTGACAGTCCTATTTTACTTAAGTCGGCATTATGCCTTTTGTATTAAATTCGGATGCAATTTCTGTGTTTCATCGTAAATAAGAAGGTCCAAAGGATACAGTAAACCTGAAGTGAAGCAACGTAATCAAAATCTGGACTCACAGGAGAGATCAATTCATAGAAAGCGAGAGTGTCAGTCCTCTCTTACTTAAGTCGGCATTGTGCTTTTTGTATTACATTCGGATGCAATTTCTGTGTTTCATCGTCAATAAGAAGGTCCAAGCTATACGGTAAACCTGAAGTGAAGCATCGGAATCTAAATCTGGACTCACAGGAGAGTTTAAAATTAAATAAAGTTAGAGTGTCAGTCCTTCTGTATTTAAGTCGGCATTGTGCCTTTTGTATTAAATTAAGATGCAAACTCTGTGTTTCAACGTCAATAAGAAGTTCCAAGTTATACAGTAAACCTGAAGTGAAGCATCGGAATCTAAAACAGGATTCACAGGAGAGGTTCAAATCATTGAAAGGTAGAGTGTCAGCCCACATGTACTTGAGTCGGCATTGTGCCTTTTGTATTAATTTCGGATGCAATTTCTGTGTTTCATCGTCACAAAGAAGGTCCGAGGTATAGAGTAAACCTGAAGTGAAGCATCGGAATCTAAAACTGGACTCACAGGAGAGGTTCAAATCATAGAAAGTTAGAGTGTCAGTCCTCTTGTACTTATGTCGGCATTGTTCCTTTTGTATTAAATTCGGATGCAATTTCTGTGTTTCATCGTCAATAAGAAGGTCCAAGGGATACAGTAAACCTGAAGTGAAGCATCGGAAACAAAAACTGGACTCACAGGAGAGGTTCAAATCATTGAGAAATTGAGTGTCAGTCCTCTTGTACTTAAGTCGGCATTGTGCCTTTGTATTAAATTCGCATGCAAACTCTGTGTTTCATCGTCAATAAGAAGGTCCAAGGGATGCAGTAAACCTGAAGTGAAGCATCGGAATCAAAATCTGGACTCACAGGAGAGATCAATTCATAGAAAGCGAGAGTGTCAGTCCTTTCTTACTTAAGTCGGCATTGTGCTTTTTGTATTACATTCGGATGCAATTTCTGTGTTTCATCGTCAATAAGAAGGTCCAAGCTATACAGTAAACCTGAAGTGAAGCATCGGAATCTAAATCTGGACTCACAGGAGAGTTTAAAATTATATAAAGTTAGAGTGTCAGTCCTTCTGTATTTAAGTCGGCATTGTGCATTTTGTATTAAATTCGGATGCGAACTCTGTGTTTCAACGTCAATAGGAAGTTCCAAGTTATACAGTAAACCTGAAGTGAAGCATCGGAAACTAAAACTTGATTCACAGGAGAGGTTCAAATCATAGAAAGTGAGAGTGTCAGTCCTCTTGTACTTAAGTCGGCATTGTGCCTTTTGTATTAAATTCGGAAGCAATATCTGTGTTTCATCGTCAATAAGAAGGTGCAAGGTATACAGAAAACCTGAAGTGATGCATCGGAATCTAAAACTGGACTCAAAGGAGAGGTTCAAATCATAGAAAGTTAGAGTGTCAGTCCTCTTGTACTCAAGACGGCATTGTGCCTTTTGTATTAAATTCGAATGCAAACTCTGTGTTTCATCGTCGATAAGACGGTCCAAGGGGGACAGTAAACCAGAAGTGAAGCATTGGAATCTAAAACTGGACTCACAGGAGAGGTTCAAATCATTAAAAAATTGAGTGTCAGTCCTCTTGTACTTAAGTCGGCATTGTGCCTTTTGTTTTAAATTCGGATGCAATTTCTGTGTTTCATCGTCAATAAGAAGGTCCAAGGGATACAGTAAACCTGAAGTGAAGCATCGGAATCGAAAACTGGACTCACAGGAGAGGTTCAAATCATTAAAAAATTGAGTGTCAGTCCTCTTGTACTTAAGTCGGCATTGTGCCTCTTGCATTAAATTCGGATGCAATTTCTGTGTTTCATCGTCAATAAGAAGGTCCAAGTTACACAGTAAACCTGAAGTGATGCATCGGCATCTAAAACTGGACTCACAGGAGAGGTTCAAATCATAGAAAGTGAGAGTGTCAGTCCTCTGGTACTTAAGTCGGCATTGTGCCTTTTGTATTAAATTCGGATGCAAACTCTGTGGTTCATCGTGAATAAGAAGTTCCATGGGATACAGTAAACCTGAAGTGAAGCATCGGAATCTAAAACTGGAATCACAATAGAGGTTCAAATCGTAGCAAGTGAGAGTGTCAGTCCTCTTGTACTTTAGTCGGCTTTGTGACTTGTGTATTAAATTCGGATGCAATTTCTGTGTTTCATCGTCAATAAGAAGGTCCAAGGGATACAGTAAACCTGAAGAGAGGCATCGGAATCTAAAACTAAACACACAGGAGAGGTTCAAATCATAGAAAGTGAGAGTGACAGTCCTATTTTACTTATGTCGGCATTATGCCTTTTGCTTTAAATTCGGATGCAATTTTCTGTGTTTCATCTTAAATAAGAAGGTCCAAAGGATACTGTAAACCTGAAGTGAAGCATCGGAATCTAAAACAGGAATCACAGGAGAGGTTCAAATCGTAGAAAGCGGGAGTGTCACTCCTCTTTTACTTAAGTCGGCATTGTGCTTTTTGTATTACATTCGGATGCAATTTCTGTGTTTCATCGTCAGTAAGAAGGACCAAGCTATACAGTAAACCTGAAATGAAGCATCGGAATCTAAATCTGGACTCACAGGAGAGTTTAAAATTAAATAAAGTTAGAGTGCCAGTCCTTCTGTATTTAAGTCGGCATTGTGCCTTTTGTATTAAATTCGGATGCAAACTCTGTGTTTCAACGTCAATAAGAAGTTCCAAGTTATAAAGTAAAGCTGAAGTGAAGCATCGGAATCTAAAACTGGATTCACAGAAGAGGTTCAAATCATAGAAAGTTTGAGTGTCAGTCCTCTTGTACTTAAGTCGGCATTGTGCCCTTTGTATTAATTTCGGATGCAATTTCTGTGTTTCATCGTCAGTAAGAAGGTCCGAGGTATACAGTAAACCTGAAGTGAAGCATCGGAATCTAAAACTGGAGTCACAGGAGAGGTTCAAATCATAGAAAAATTGAGTGTCAGTCCTCTTGTACTTAAGTCGGCATTGTGCCTTTTGCATTAAATTCGGATGCAATTTCTGTGTTTCATCGTCAATAAGAAGGTCCAAGGGATAGAGTAAACCTGAAGTGAAGCATCGGAATGTAAAACTGGACTCACATGAGAGGTTCAAATCGTAGAAAGTTATAGTGTCAGTCCTCTTGTACTTAAGTCGGCATTGTGCCTTTTGTATTAAATTCGGATGCAATTTCTGTGTTTCATCGTCAATAAGAAGGTCCAAGGGATACAGTAAACCTGAAGTGAAGCATCGGAATCTAAAACTAGACTCACAGGAGAGGTTCAAATCATAGAAAGTTTGAGTGTCAGTAATCTTGTACTTAAGTCGGCATTGTGCCCTTTGTATTAATTTCGGATGCAATTTCTGAGTTTCATCGTCAATACGAAGGTCCAAAGGATACAATAAACCTGAAGTGAAGCATCGGTATCTAAAACTGGACTCACAGGAGGAGCTCAAATCATAGAAAGTGAGAGAGTCAGTCCTCTTTTACCTAAGTCGGCATTGTGCCTTTTGTATTAAATTCGGATGCATTTTCTGTGTTTCATCGTCAATAAGAATGTCCAAGGTACACAGTAAACCTGGAGTGAAGCATCGGAATCTAAAACTGCACTCACAGGACAGTTTGAAATCATAGATAGTTAGAGTGTCAGTCCTCTTGTACTTAAGTCGGCATTGTGCCTTTTGTATTAATTTCGGATGCAAACTCTGTGCTTCATCTTCAATAAGAAGGTCCAAGTTATACAGTAAACCTGAAGTGAAGCATCGGAATCTAAAACTGGACCCACAGTAGAGTTTCAAATCATAGAAAGTTAGAGTGTCAGTCCTCTTGTACATAAGACGGCATTGTGCCTTTTGTATTAAATTCGGATGATATTTCTTTGTTTCATCGTCAATAAGACGGTCCAAGGGGTACAGTAAACCTGAAGTGAAGCATTGGAATCTAACACTGGACTGACAGGAGAGGTTCAAATCATAGAAAGTGTGAGTGTCAGTCCTCTTGTACTTAAGTCGGCATTGTGCCTTTTGTATTAAATTCGGATGCAAACTCTGTGGTTCATCGTGAATAAGAAGTTCCATGGGATACAGTTAACCTGAAGTGAAGCATCGGAATCTAGATGTGGACTCACAATAGAGGTTCAAATTGTAGCAAGTGAGAGTGTCAGTCCCCTGGTACTTTAGTCGGCATTGTGACTTGTGTATTAAATTCGGATGCAATTTCTGTGTTTCATCGTCAATAAGAAGGTCCAAGGGATACAGTAAACCTGAATAGAGGCATCAGAATCTAAAACTAAACACACAGGAGAGGTTCAAGTCATAGAAAGTGAGAGTGACAGTCCTCTTTTACTTAAGTCGGCATTGTGCTTTTTGTATTAAATTCGGATGCAATTTCTGTGTTTCATCGTCAATAAGAAGGTCCAAGCCATACAGTAAACCTGAAGTGAAACATCGGAATCTAAATCTGGACACACAGGAGAGTTTATAATTAAATAAAGTTAGAGTGTCAGTCCTTCTGTGTTTAAGTCGGCATTGTGCCTTTTGTATTAAATTCGGATGCAAACTCTGTGTTTCAACGTCAATAAGAAGTTCCAAGTTATACAGTAAACCTGAAGTGAAGCATCGGAATCTAAAACTGGATTCACAGGAGAGGCTCAAATCATAGAAAGTTAGAGTGTCAGCCCACTTGTACTTGAGTCGGCATGTGCCTTTTGTATTAATTTCGGATGCAATTTCTGTGTTTCATCGCCACAAAGAAGGTCCGAGGTATACAGTAAACATGAAGTGAAGCATCGGAATCTAAAACTGGACTCACAGGAGAGGTTCAAATCATAGAAAGTTAGAGTGTCAGTCCTCTTGTACTTATGTCGGCATTGTGCCTTTTGTATTAAATTCGGATGCAATTTCTGTGTTTCATCGTCAATAAGAAGGTCCAAGGGATACAATAAACCTGAAGTGAAGCATCGGAATCTAAAACAGGACTCACAGGAGAGGTTCAAACCATAGAAAATTGAGTGTCAGTCCTCTTGTACTTAAGTCGGCATTGTGCCTTTTGCATTAAATTCGGATGCAATTTCTGTGTTTCATCGTCAATAAGAAGGTCCGAGGTATAGAGTAAACCTGAAGTGAAGCATCGGAATCTAAAACTGGACTCACAGGAGAGGTTCAAATCATAGAAAGTTAGAGTGTCAGTCCTCTTGTACTTATGTCGGCATTGTGCCTTTTGTATTAAATTCGGATGCAATATCTGTGTTTCATCGTCAATAAGAAGGTCCAAGGGATACAGTAAACCTGAAGTGAAGCATCGGAATCAAAAACTGGACTCACAGGAGAGGTTCAAATCATTGAAAAATTGAGTGTCAGTCCTCTTGTACTTAAGTCGGCATTGTGCCCTATTTATTAGTTTCGGATGCAATTTCTGTGTTTCATCGTCAATAAGAAGGTCAAAGGGATACAATAAACCTAAAGTGAAGCATCGGAATCTAAAACTGGACTCACAGGAGGGGTTCAAATCATAGAAAGTGAGAGTGTCAGTCCTCTTTTACCTATGTCGGCATTGTGCCTTTTGTATTAAATTCGGATGCAATTTCTGTGTTTCTTCGTCAATAAGAAGGTCCAAGGTATACAGTAAACCTGGAGTGAAGCATCGGAATCTAAAACTGCACTCACAGGAGAGTTTGAAATCACAGAAAGTTAGAGTGTCAGTCCTCTTGTACTTAAGTCGGCATTGTGCCTTTTGTATTAATTTCCGATGCAAACTCTGTGCTTCATCTTCAATAAGATGGTCCAAGTTATACGGTAAACCTGAAGTGAAGCATCAGAATCTAAAACTGGACTCACAGGAGAGGTTCAAATCATAGAAAATTAGAGTGTCAGTCCTCTTGTACTTAAGACGGCATTGTGCCTTTTGTATTAAATTCGGATGATATTTCTGTGTTTCATCGTCAATAAGACGGTCCAAGGGGTACTGTAAACCTGAAGTGAAGCATTGGAATCTAACACTGGACTGACAGGAGAGGTTCAAATCATAGATAGTGAGAGTGTCAGTCCTCTTGTACTTAAGACGGCATTGTGCCTTTTGTATTAAATTCGGATGCAAACTCTGTGGTTCATCGTGAATAAGAAGTTCCATGGGATACAGTAAACCTGAAGTGAAGCATCGGAATGAAAACTGGACTCACAATAGAGGTTCAAATCGTAGCAAGTTAGAGTGTCAGTCCTCTTGTACTTTAGTCGGCATTGTGACTTGTGTATTAAATTCGGATGCAATTCTGTGTATCATCGTCAATAAGAAGGTCCAAGGGATACAGTAAACCTGAAGAGAGGCATCGGAATCTAAAACTAAACACACAGGAGAGGTTCAAATCATAGAAAGTGAGAGTGACAGTCCTATTTTACTTAAGTCGGCATTATGCCTTTTGTATTAAATTCGGATGCAATTTCTGTGTTTCATCGTAAATAAGAAGGTCCAAAGGATACAGTAAACCTGAAGTGAAGCATCGGAATCAAAATCTGGACTCACAGGAGAGATCAATTCATAGAAAGCGAGAGTGTCAGTCCTCTCGTACTTAAGTCGGCATTGTGCTTTTTGTATTACATTCGGATGCAATTTCTGTGTTTCATCGTCAATAAGAAGGTCCAAGCTATACAGTAAACCTGAAGTGAAGCATTGGAATCTAAAACTGGATTCACAGGAGAGGTTCAAATCATTGAATGTTAGAGTGTCAGCCCACATGTACTTGAGTCGGCATTGTGCCTTTTGTATTACTTTCGCATGCAATTTCTGTGTTTCATCGTCACAAAGAAGGTCCGAGGTATAGAGTAAACCTGAAGTGAAGCATCGGAATCTATAACTGGACTCACAGGAGAGGTTCAAATCATAGAAAGTTAGAGTGTCAGTCCTCTTGTACTTATGTCGGCATTGTGCCTTTTGTATTAAATTCGGATGCAATATCTGTGTTTCATCGTCAATAACAAGGTCCAAGGGATACAGTAAACCTGAAGTGAAGCATCGGAATCAAAAACTGGACTCACAGGAGAGGTTCAAATCATTGAAAAATTGAGTGTCAGTCCTCTTGTACTTAAGTCGGCATTGTGCCTTTTGCATTAAATTCGGATGCAATTTCTGTGTTTCATCGTCAATAAGAAGATCCAAGGGATACAGTAAAAATGAAGTGAAGCATCGGAATCTAAAACTGGACTCACATGAGAGGTTCAAATCGTAGAAAGTTAGAGTGTCAGTCCACTTGTACTTAAGTCGGAATTGTGCCTTTTGTATTAAATTCGGATGCAATTTCTGTGTTTCATCGTCAATAAGAAGGGCCCAGGGATACAGTAAACCTGAAGTGAAGCATCGGAATCTAAATTTGGACTCAAAGGAGAGGTTCAAATCCGAGAAAGTTAGAGTGTCAGTCCTCTTGTACTTAAGTCGGCATTGTGCCTTTGTATTAAATTCGGATGCAAACTCTGTGTTTCATCGTCAATAAGAAGTTCGAAGGGGTACAGTAAACCTGAAGTGAAGCATTGGAATCTAACACTGGACTGACAGGAGAGGTTCAAATCATAGAGAGTGAGAGTGTCAGTCCTCTTGTACTTAAGTCGGCAGTGTGCCTTTTGTATTATATTCGGATGCAATTTCAGTGTTTCATCGTCAATAAGAAGTTCGAAGGGATACTGTAAACCTGAAGTGAAGAATCTGAATCTAAAACTAAACTCACAGGAGAGGTTCAAATCATAGAAAGTGAGAGTGTCAGTCCTCTTGTACTTAAGTCGGCATTGTGCCTTTTGTATTAAATTCGGATGCAATATCAGTGTTTCATCGTCAATAAGAAAGTGCAAGGTATACAGAAATTCTGAAGTGATGCATCGGAATCTAAAACTGGACTCAAAGGAGAGGTTATAATCATAGAATGTTAGAGTGTCAGTCCTCTTGTACTTAAGACGGCATTGTGCCTTTTGTATTAAATTCGAATGCAAACTCTGTGTTTCATCGTCAATAAGACGGTCAAAGGGGTACAGTAAACCTGAAGTGAAGCATTGGAATCTAACACTGGACTGACAGGAGAGGTTCAAATCATAGAGAGTGAGAGTGTCAGTCCTCTTGTACTTAAGTCGGCATTGGGCCTTTTGTTTTAAATTCGGATGCAAACTCTGTGGTTCATCGTGAATAAGAAGTTCCATGGGATACAGTGAACCTGAAGTGAAGCATCGGAATCTAAAACTGGACTCACAATAGAGGTTCAAATCGTAGCAAGTGAGAGTGTCAGTCCTCTTGTATTTTAGTCGGCATTGTGACTTGTGTATTAAATTCGGATGCAATTTCTGTGTTTCATCGTTAATAAGAAGGTCCAAGCTATACAGTAAACCTGAAGTGAAGCATCGGATTCTAAATCTGGACACACAGGAGAGTTTATAATTAAATAAAGTTAGAGTGTCAGTCCTTCTGTATTTAAGTCGGCATTGTGCCTTTGTATTAAATTCGGATGCAAACTCTGTGTTTCAACGTCAATAAGAAGTTCCAAGTTATACAGTAAACCTGAAGTGAAGCATCGGAAACTAAAACTGGATTCACAGGAGAGGTTCAAATCATAGAAAGTTAGAGGGTCAGCCCACATGTACTTGAGTCGGCATTGTGCCTTTTGTATTAATTTCGGATGCAATTTCTGTGTTTCATCGTCACAAAGAAGGTCCGAGGTATACACTAAACCTGAAGTGAAGCATCGGAATCTAAAACTGGACTCACAGGAGAGGTTCAATTCCTAGAAAGTTAGAGTGTCAGTCCTCTTGTACTTATGTCGGCATTGTGCCTTTTGTATTAAATTCGGATGCAATTTCTGTGCTTCATCGTCAATAAGAAGGTCCAAGGGATACAGTAAACCTGAAGTGAAGCATCGGAATCTAAAACTGGACTCACAGGAGAGGTTCAAATCATAGAAAAATTGAGTGTCAGTCCTCTTGTACTTAAGTCGGCATTGTGCCTTTTGCATTAAATTCGGATGCAATTTCTGTGTTTCATCGTCAATAAGAATGTCCAAAGGATACAGTAAACATGTAGTGAAGCATCGGAATCTAAAACTGGACTCACATGAGAGGTTCAAATCGTAGAAAGTTAGAGTGTCAGTCCTCTTGTACTTAAGTCGGCATTGTGCCTTTTGTATTAAATTCGGACGCAATTTCTGTGTTTCATCGTCAATAAGAAGTTCCAAGGGATACAGTAAACCTGAAGTGAAGCATCGGAATCTAAAACTGGACTCACAGGAGAGGTTCAAATCATAGAAAGTTTGAGTGTCAGTCCTCTTGTACTTAAGTCGGCAATGTGCCTTTTGTATTAATTTCGGATGCAATTTCTGTGTTTCATCGTCAATAAGAAGGTCGAAAGGATACAATAAACCTGAAGTGAAGCATCGGAATCTAAAACTGGACTCACAGGAGGGGTTCAAAACATAGAAAGTGAGATTGTCAGTCCTCTTTTACCTAAGTAGGCATTGTGCCTTTTGTATTAAATTCGGATGCAATTTCTGTGTTTCATCGTCAATAAGAAGGTCCCAGGTATACAGGAAACCTGGATTGAAGCATCGGAATCTAAAACTGCACTCACAGGAGAGTTTGAAATCATAGAAAGTTAGAGTGTCAGTCCTCTTGTTCTTAAGTCGGCATTGTGCCTTATGTATTAATTTCGGATGCAAACTCTGTGCTTCATCTTCAATAAGAAGGTCCAAGTTATACAGTAAACCTGAAGTGCAGCATCGGAATCTAAAACTGGACTCACAGGAGAGGTTCAAATCATAGAAAGTTAGAGTGTCAGTCCTCTTGTACTTAAGACGGCATTGTGCCTTTTGTATTAAATTCGGATGATATTTCTGTGTTTCATCGTCAATAAGACGGTCCAAGGGCTACAGTAAACCTGAAGTGAAGCATTGGAATCTAACACTGGATGACAGGAGAGGTTCAAATCATAGAAAGTGAGAGTGTCAGTCCTCTTGTACTTAAGTCGGCATTGTGCCTTTTGTTTTAAATTCGGATGCAAACTCTGTGGTTCATCGTGAATAAGAAGTTCCATGGGATACAGTAAACCTGAAGTGAAGCATCGGAATCAAAACTGGACTCACAATAGAGGTTCAAATCGTAGCAAGTGAGAGTGTCAGTCCTCTTGTACTTTAGCCGGCATTGTGACTTGTGTATTAAATTCGGATGCAATTCTGTGTTTCATCGTCAATAAGAAGGTCCAAGGGATACAGTAAACCTGAAGAGAGGCATCGGAATCTAAAACTAAACACACAGGAGAGGTTCAAATCATAGAAAGTGAGAGTGACAGTCCTATTTTACTTAAGTCGGCATTATGCCTTTTGTATTAAATTCGGATGCAATTTCTGTGTTTCATCGTAAATAAGAAGGTCCAAAGGATACAGTAAACCTGAAGTGAAGCATCGAAATCAAAATCTGGACTCACAGGAGAGATCAATTCATAGAAAGCGAGAGTGTCAGTCCTCTCTTACTTAAGTCGGCATTGTGCTTTTTGTATTACATTCGGATGCAATTTCTGTGTTTCATCGTCAATAAGAAGGTCCAAGCTATACAGTAAACCTGAAGTGAAGCATCGGAATCTAAATCTGGACTCACAGGAGAGTTTAAAATTAAATAAAGTCAGAGTGTCAGTCCTTTTGTATTTAAGTCGGCATTGTGCCTTTTGTATTAAATTCGGATGCAAACTCTGTGTTTCAACGTCAATAAGAAGTTCCAAGTTATACAGTTAACCTGAAGTGAAGCATCGGAATCTAAAACTGGATTCACAGGAGAGGTTCAAATCATTGAAAGTTAGAGTGTCAGCCCACATGTACTTGAGTCGGCATTGTGCCTTTTGTATTAATTTCGGATGCAATTTCTGTGTTTCATCGTCACAAAGAAGGTCCGAGGTATAGAGTAAACCAGAAGTGAAGCATCGGAATCTAAAACTGGACTCACAGGAGAGGTTCAAATCATAGAAAGTTAGAGTGTCAGTCCTCTTGTACTTATGTCGGCATTGTTCCTTTTGTATTAAATTCGGATGCAATTTCTGTGTTTCATCGTCAATAAGAAGGTCCAAGGGATACAGTAAACCTGAAGTGAAGCATCGGAATCAAAAACTAGACTCACAGGAGAGGTTCAAATCATTGAGAAATTGAGTGTCAGTCCTCTTGTACTTAAGTCGGCATTGTGCCTTTGTATTAAATTCGGATGCAAACTCTGTGTTTCATCGTCAATAAGAAGGTCCAAGGGATGCAATAAACCTGAAGTGAAGCATCGGAATCAAAATCTGGACTCACAGGAGAGATCAATTCATAGAAAGCGAGAGTGTCAGTCCTCTCTTACTTAAGTCGGCATTGTGCTTTTTGTATTACATTCGGATGCAATTTCTGTGTTTCATCGTCAATAAGAAGGTCCAAGCTATACAGTAGACCTGAAGTGAAGCATCGGAATCTAAATCTGGACTCACAGGAGAGTTTAACATTAAATAAAGTTAGAGTGTCAGTCCTTCTGTATTTAAGTCGGCATTGTGCATTTTGTATTAAATTCGGATGCGAACTCTGTGTTTCAACGTCAATAAGAAGTTCCAAGTTATACAGTAAACCTGAAGTGAAGCATCGGAAACTAAAACTTGATTCACAGGAGAGGTTCAAATCATAGAAAGTGAGAGTGTCAGTCCTCTTGTACTTAAGTCGGCATTGTGCCTTTTGTATTAAATTCGGATGATATTTCTTTGTTTCATCGTCAATAAGACGGTCCAAGGGGTACAGTAAACCTGAAGTGAAGCATTGGAATCTAACACTGGACTGACAGGAGAGGTTCAAATCGTAGAAAGTGTGAGTGTCAGTCCTCTTGTACTTAAGTCGGCATTGTGCCTTTTGTATTAAATTCGGATGCAAACTCTGTGGTTCATCGTGAATAAGAAGTTCCATGGGATACAGTTAACCTGAAGTGAAGCATCGGAATCTAGATGTGGACTCACAATAGAGGTTCAAATCGTAGCAAGTGAGAGTGTCAGTCCCCTGGTACTTTAGTCGGCATTGTGACTTGTGTATTAAATTCGGATGCAATTTCTGTGTTTCATCGTCAATAAGAAGGTCCAAGGGATACAGTAAACCTGAATAGAGGCATCAGAATCTAAAACTAAACACACAGGAGAGGTTCAAGTCATAGAAAGTGAGAGTGACAGTCCTCTTTTACTTAAGTCGGCATTGTGCTTTTTGTATTAAATTCGGATGCAATTTCTGTGTTTCATCGTCAATAAGAAGGTCCGAGGTATAGAGTAAACCTGAAGTGAAGCATCGGAATCTAAAACTGGATTCACAGGAGAGGCTCAAATCATAGAAAGTTAGAGTGTCAGCCCACTTGTACTTGAGTCGGCATGTGCCTTTTGTATTAATTTCGGATGCAATTTCTGTGTTTCATCGCCACAAAGAAGGTCCGAGGTATACAGTAAACATGAAGTGAAGCATCGGAATCTAAAACTGGACTCACAGGAGAGGTTCAAATCATAGAAAGTTAGAGTGTCAGTCCACTTGTACTTATGTCGGCATTGTGCCTTTTGTATTAAATTCGGATGCAATTTCTATGTTTCATCGTCAATAAGAAGGTCCAAGGGATACAATAAACCTGAAGTGAAGCATCGGAATCTAAAACAGGACTCACAGGAGAGGTTCAAACCATAGAAAATTGAGTGTCAGTCCTCTTGTACTTAAGTCGGCATTGTGCCTTTTGCATTAAATTCGGATGCAATTTCTGTGTTTCATCGTCAATAAGAAGGTCCGAGGTATAGAGTAAACCTGAAGTGAAGCATCGGAATCTAAAACTGGACTCACAGGAGAGGTTCAAATCATAGAATGTTAGAGTGTCAGTCCTCTTGTACTTATGTCGGCATTGTGCCTTTTGTATTAAATTCGGATGCAATATCTGTGTTTCATCGTCAATAAGAAGGTCCAAGGGATACAGTAAACCTGAAGTGAAGCATCGGAATCAAAAACTGGACTCACAGGAGAGGTTCAAATCATTGAAAAATTGAGTGTCAGTCCTCTTGTACTTAAGTCGGCATTGTGCCCTATTTATTAGTTTCGGATGCAATTTCTGTGTTTCATCGTCAATAAGAAGGTCCAAGGTATACAGTAAACCTGGAGTGAAGCATCGGAATCTAAAACTGCACTCACAGGAGTGTTTGAAATCACAGAAAGTTAGAGTGTCAGTCCTCTTGTACTTAAGTCGGCATTGTGCCTTTTGTATTAATTTCCGATGCAAACTCTGTGCTTCATCTTCAATAAGATGGTCCAAGTTATACGGTAAACCTGAAGTGAAGCATCGGAATCTAAAACTGGACTCACAGGAGAGGTTCAAATCATAGAAAATTAGAGTGTCAGTCCTCTTGTACTTAAGACGGCATTGTGCCTTTTGTATTAAATTCGGATGATATTTCTGTGTTTCATCGTCAATAAGACGGTCCAAGGGGTACTGTAAACCTGAAGTGAAGCATTGGAATCTAACACTGGACTGACAGGAGAGGTGCAAATCATAGATAGTGAGAGTGTCAGTCCTCTTGTACTTAAGACGGCATTGTGCCTTTTGTATTAAATTCGGATGCAAACTCTGTGGTTCATCGTGAATAAGAAGTTCCATGGGATACAGTAAACCTGAAGTGAAGCATCGGAATGAAAACTGGACTCACAATAGAGGTTCAAATCGTAGCAAGTTAGAGTGTCAGTCCTCTTGTACTTTAGTCGGCATTGTGACTTGTGTATTAAATTCGGATGCAATTCTGTGTATCATCGTCAATAAGAAGGTCCAAGGGATACAGTAAACCTGAAGAGAGGCATCGGAATCTAAAACTAAACACATAGGAGAGGTTCAAATCATAGAAAGTGAGAGTGACAGTCCTATTTTACTTAAGTCGGCATTATGCCTTTTGTATTAAATTCGGATGCAATTTCTGTGTTTCATCGTAAATAAGAAGGTCCAAAGGATACAGTAAACCTGAAGTGAAGCATCGGAATCAAAATCTGGACTCACAGGAGAGATCAATTCATAGAAAGCGAGAGTGTCAGTCCTCTCGTACTTAAGTCGGCATTGTGCTTTTTGTATTACATTCGGATGCAATTTCTGTGTTTCATCGTCAATAAGAAGGTCCAAGCTATACAGTAAACCTGAAGTGAAGCATTGGAATCTAAAACTGGATTCACAGGAGAGGTTCAAATCATTGAAAGTTAGAGTGTCAGCCCACATGTACTTGAGTCGGCATTGTGCCTTTTGTATTACTTTCGCATGCAATTTCTGTGTTTCATCGTCACAAAGAAGGTCCGAGGTATAGAGTAAACCTGAAGTGAAGCATCGGAATCTATAACTGGACTCACAGGAGAGGTTCAAATCATAGAAAGTTAGAGTGTCAGTCCTCTTGTACTTATGTCGGCATTGTGCCTTTTGTATTAAATTCGGATGCAATATCTGTGTTTCATCGTCAATAACAAGGTCCAAGGGATACAGTAAACCTGAAGTGAAGCATCGGAATCAAAAACTGGACTCACAGGAGAGGTTCAAATCATTGAAAAATTGAGTGTCAGTCCTCTTGTACTTAAGTCGGCATTGTGCCTTTTGCATTAAATTCGGATGCAATTTCTGTGTTTCATCGTCAATAAGAAGATCCAAGGGATACAGTAAAAATGAAGTGAAGCATCGGAATCTAAAACTGGACTCACATGAGAGGTTCAAATCGTAGAAAGTTAGAGTGTCAGTCCTCTTGTACTTAAGTCGGAATTGTGCCTTTTGTATTAAATTCGGATGCAATTTCTGTGTTTCATCGTCAATAAGAAGGGCCCAGGGATACAGTAAACCTGAAGTGAAGCATCGGAATCTAAATTTGGACTCAAAGGAGAGGTTCAAATCCGAGAAAGTTAGAGTGTCAGTCCTCTTGTACTTAAGTCGGCATTGTGCCTTTGTATTAAATTCGGATGCAAACTCTGTGTTTCATCGTCAATAAGAAGTTCGAAGGGGTACAGTAAACCTGAAGTGAAGCATTGGAATCTAACACTGGACTGACAGGAGAGGTTCAAATCATAGAGAGTGAGAGTGTCAGTCCTCTTGTACTTAAGTCGGCAGTGTGCCTTTTGTATTATATTCGGATGCAATTTCAGTGTTTCATCGTCAATAAGAAGTTCGAAGGGATACTGTAAACCTGAAGTGAAGAATCTGAATCTAAAACTAAACTCACAGGAGAGGTTCAAATCATAGAAAGTGAGAGTGTCAGTCCTCTTGTACTTAAGTCGGCATTGTGCCTTTTGTATAAAATTCGGATGCAATATCAGTGTTTCATCGTCAATAAGAAAGTGCAAGGTATACAGAAATTCTGAAGTGATGCATCGGAATCTAAAACTGGACTCAAAGGAGAGGTTATAATCATAGAATGTTAGAGTGTCACTCCTCTTGTACTTAAGACGGCATTGTGCCTTTTGTATTAAATTCGAATGCAAACTCTGTGTTTCATCGTCAATAAGACGGTCAAAGGGGTACAGTAAACCTGAAGTGAAGCATTGGAATCTAACACTGGACTGACAGGAGAGGTTCAAATCATAGAGAGTGAGAGTGTCAGTCCTCTTGTACTTAAGTCGGCATTGGGCCTTTTGTTTTAAATTCGGATGCAAACTCTGTGGTTCATCGTGAATAAGAAGTTCCATGGGATACAGTGAACCTGAAGTGAAGCATCGGAATCTAAAACTGGACTCACAATAGAGGTTCAAATCGTAGCAAGTGAGAGTGTCAGTCCTCTTGTATTTTAGTCGGCATTGTGACTTGTGTATTAAATTCGGATGCAATTTCTGTGTTTCATCGTTAATAAGAAGGTCCAAGCTATACAGTAAACCTGAAGTGAAGCATCGGATTCTAAATCTGGACACACAGGAGAGTTTATAATTAAATAAAGTTAGAGTGTCAGTCCTTCTGTATTTAAGTCGGCATTGTGCCTTTGTATTAAATTCGGATGCAAACTCTGTGTTTCAACGTCATTAAGAAGTTCCAAGTTATACAGTAAACCTGAAGTGAAGCATCGGAAACTAAAACTGGATTCACAGGAGAGGTTCAAATCATAGAAAGTTAGAGGGTCAGCCCACATGTACTTGAGTCGGCATTGTGCCTTTTGTATTAATTTCGGATGCAATTTCTGTGTTTCATCGTCACAAAGAAGGTCCGAGGTATACACTAAACCTGAAGTGAAGCATCGGAATCTAAAACTGGACTCACAGGAGAGGTTCAATTCCTAGAAAGTTAGAGTGTCAGTCCTCTTGTACTTATGTCGGCATTGTGCCTTTTGTATTAAATTCGGATGCAATTTCTGTGCTTCATCGTCAATAAGAAGGTCCAAGGGATACAGTAAACCTGAAGTGAAGCATCGGAATCTAAAACTGGACTCACAGGAGAGGTTCAAATCATAGAAAAATTGAGTGTCAGTCCTCTTGTACTTAAGTCGGCATTGTGCCTTTTGCATTAAATTCGGATGCAATTTCTGTGTTTCATCGTCAATAAGAATGTCCAAAGGATACAGTAAACCTGTAGTGAAGCATCGGAATCTAAAACTGGACTCACATGAGAGGTTCAAATCGTAGAAAGTTAGAGTGTCAGTCCTCTTGTACTTAAGTCGGCATTGTGCCTTTTGTATTAAATTCGGACGCAATTTCTGTGTTTCATCGTCAATAAGAAGTTCCAAGGGATACAGTAAACCTGAAGTGAAGCATCGGAATCTAAAACTGGACTCACAGGAGAGGTTCAAATCATAGAAAGTTTGAGTGTCAGTCCTCTTGTACTTAAGTCGGCAATGTGCCTTTTGTATTAATTTCGGATGCAATTTCTGTGTTTCATCGTCAATAAGAAGGTCCAAAGGATACAATAAACCTGAAGTGAAGCATCGGAATCTAAAACTGGACTCACAGGAGGGGTTCAAAACATAGAAAGTGAGATTGTCAGTCCTCTTTTACCTAAGTAGGCATTGTGCCTTTTGTATTAAATTCGGATGCAATTTCTGTGTTTCATCGTCAATAAGAAGGTCCCAGGTATACAGGAAACCTGGATTGAAGCATCGGAATCTAAAACTGCACTCACAGGAGAGTTTGAAATCATAGAAAGTTAGAGTGTCAGTCCTCTTGTTCTTAAGTCGGCATTGTGCCTTTTGTATTAATTTCGGATGCAAACTCTGTGCTTCATCTTCAATAAGAAGGTCCAAGTTATACAGTAAACCTGAAGTGCTGCATCGGAATCTAAAACTGGACTCACAGGAGAGGTTCAAATCATAGAAAGTTAGAGTGTCAGTCCTCTTGTACTTAAGACGGCATTGTGCCTTTTGTATTAAATTCGGATGATATTTCTGTGTTTCATCGTCAATAAGACGGTCCAAGGGCTACAGTAAACCTGAAGTGAAGCATTGGAATCTAACACTGGATGACAGGAGAGGTTCAAATCATAGAAAGTGAGAGTGTCAGTCCTCTTGTACTTAAGTCGGCATTGTGCCTTTTGTTTTAAATTCGGATGCAAACTCTGTGGTTCATCGTGAATAAGAAGTTCCATGGGATACAGTAAACCTGAAGTGAAGCATCGGAATCAAAACAGGACTCACAATAGAGGTTCAAATCGTAGCAAGTGAGAGTGTCAGTCCTCTTGTACTTTAGCCGGCATTGTGACTTGTGTATTAAATTCGGATGCAATTCTGTGTTTCATCGTCAATAAGAAGGTCCAAGGGATACAGTAAACCTGAAGAGAGGCATCGGAATCTAAAACTAAACACACAGGAGAGGTTCAAATCATAGAAAGTGAGAGTGACAGTCCTATTTTACTTAAGTCGGCATTATGCCTTTTGTATTAAATTCGGATGCAATTTCTGTGTTTCATCGTAAATAAGAAGGTCCAAAGGATACAGTAAACCTGAAGTGAAGCATCGGAATCAAAATCTGGACTCACAGGAGAGATCAATTCATAGAAAGCGAGAGTGTCAGTCCTCTCTTACTTAAGTCGGCATTGTGCTTTTTGTATTACATTCGGATGCAATTTCTGTGTTTCATCGTCAATAAGAAGGTCCAAGCTATACAGTAGACCTGAAGTGAAGCATCGGAATCTAAATCTGGACTCACAGGAGAGTTTAAAATTAAATAAAGTTAGAGTGTCAGTCCTTCTGTATTTAAGTCGGCATTGTGCATTTTGTATTAAATTCGGATGCGAACTCTGTGTTTCAACGTCAATAAGAAGTTCCAAGTTATACAGTAAACCTGAAGTGAAGCATCGGAAACTAAAACTTGATTCACAGGAGAGGTTCAAATCATAGAAAGTGAGAGTGTCAGTCCTCTTGTACTTAAGTCGGCATTGTGCCTTTTGTATTAAATTCGGATGCAATATCTGTGTTTCATCGTCAATAAGAAGGTGCAAGGTATACAGAAAACCTGAAGTGATGCATCGGAATCTAAAACTGGACTCAAAGGAGAGGTTCAAATCATAGAAAGTTAGAGTGTCAGTCCTCTTGTACTCAAGACGGCATTGTGCCTTTTGTATTAAATTCGAATGCAAACTCTGTGTTTCATCGTCGATAAGACGGTCCAAGGGGGACAGTAAACCTGAAGTGAAGCATTGGAATCTAAAACTGGACTCACAGGAGAGGTTCAAATCATTAAAAAATTGAGTGTCAGTCCTCTTGTACTTAAGTCGGCATTGTGCCTTTTGTTTTAAATTCGGATGCAAATTCTGTGTTTCATCGTCAATAAGAAGGTCCAAGGGATACAGTAAACCTGAAGTGAAGCATCGGAATCGAAAACTGGACTCACAGGAGAGGTTCAAATCATTAAAAAATTGAGTGTCAGTCCTCTTGTACTTAAGTCGGCATTGTGCCTTTTGCAATTCGGATGCAACTTCTGTGTTTCATCGCCAATAAGAAGGTCCAAGTTATACAGTAAACCCGAAGTGAAGCATCGGCATCTAAAACTGGACTCACAGGAGAGGTTCAAATCATAGAAAGTGAGAGTGTCAGTCCTCTGGTACTTAAGTCGCCATTGTGCCTTTTGTATTAAATTCGGATGCAAACACTGTGGTTCATCGTGAATAAGAAGTTCCATGGGATACAGTAAACCTGAAGTGAAGCATCGGAATCTAAAACTGGACTCACAATAGAGGTTCAAATCGTAGCAAGTGAGAGTGTCAGTCCTCTTGTACTTTAGTCGGCATTGTGACTTGTGTATTAAATTCGGATGCAATTTCTGTGTTTCATCGTCAATAAGAAGGTCCAAGGGATACAGTAAACCTGAAGAGAGGCATCGGAATCTAAAACTGGATTCACAGGAGAGGTTCAAATCATTGAAAGTTAGAGTGTCAGCCCACTTGTACTTGAGTCGGCATTGTGCCTTTTGCATTAAATTCGGATGCAATTCTGTGTTTCATCGTCAATAAGAAGGTCCAAGGGATAGAGTAAACCTGAAGTGAAGCATCGGAATGTAAAACTGGACTCACATGAGAGGTTCAAATCGTAGAAAGCGGGAGTGTCACTCCTCTTTTACTTAAGTCGGCATTGTGCTTTTTGTATTAGATTCGGATGCAATTTCTGTGTTTCATCGTCAATAAGAAGGACCAAGCTATACAGTAAACCTGAAATGAAGCATCGGAATCTAAATCTGGACTCACAGGAGAGTTTAAAATTAAATAAAGTTAGAGTGTCAGTCCTTCTGTATTTAAGTCGGCATTGTGCCTTTTGTATTAAATTCGGATGCAAACTCTGTGTTTCAACGTCAATAAGAAGTTCCAAGTTATACAGTAAACCTGAAGTGAAGCATCGGAATCTAAAACTGGATTCACAGGAGAGGTTCAAATCGTTGAAAGTTAGAGTGTCAGCCCACATGTACTTGAGTCGGCATTGTGCCTTTTGCATTAAATTCGGATGCAATTTCTGTGTTTCATCGTCAATAAGAAGGTCCAAGGGATAGAGTAAACCTGAAGTGAAGCATCGGAATGTAAAACTGGACTCACATGAGAGGTTCAAATCGTAGAAAGTTATAGTGTCAGTCCTCTTGTACTTAAGTCGGCATTGTGCCTTTTGTATTAAATTCGGGTACAATTTCTGTGTTTCATCGTCAATAAGAAGGTCCAAGGGATACAGTAAACCTGAAGTGAAGCATCGGAATCTAAAACTTGACTCACAGGAGAGGTTCAAATCATAGAAAGTTTGAGTGTCAGTCCTCTTGTACTTAAGTCGGCATTGTGCCTTTTGTATTAAATTCGGATGCAAACACTGTGGTTCATCGTGAATAAGAAGTTCCATGGGATACAGTAAACCTGAAGTGAAGCATCGGAATCTAAAACTGGACTCACAATAGAGGTTCAAATCGTAGCAAGTGAGAGTGTCAGTCCTCTTGTACTTTAGTCGGCATTGTGACTTGTGTATTAAATTCGGATGCAATTTCTGTGTTTCATCGTCAATAAGAAGGTCCAAGGGTTACAGTAAACCTGAAGAGAGGCATCGGAATCTAAAACTAAACACACAGGAGAGGTTCAAATCATAGAAAGTGAGAGTGACAGTCCTATTTTACTTATGTCGGCATTATGCCTTTTGCATTAAATTCGGATGCAATTTCTGTGTTTCATCTTAAATAAGAAGGTCCAAAGGATACTGTAAACCTGAAGTGAAGCATCGGAATCTAAAACTGGAATCACAGGAGAGGTTCAAATCGTAGAAAGCGGGAGTGTCACTCCTCGTTTACTTAAGTCGGCATTGTGCTTTTTGTATTACATTCGGATGCAATTTCTGTGTTTCATCGTCAATAAGAAGGACCAAGCTATACAGTAAACCTGAAATGAAGCATCGGAATCTAAATCTGGACTCACAGGAGAGTTTAAAATTAAATAAAGTTAGAGTGTCAGTCCTTCTGTATTTAAGTCGGCATTGTGCCTTTTGTATTAAATTCGGATGCAATTTCTGTGTTTCATCGTCAATAAGAATGTCCAAGGTATACAGTAAACCTGGAGTGAAGCATCGGAATCTAAAACTGCACTCACAGGAGAGATTGAAATCATAGAAAGTTAGAGTGTCAGTCCTCTTGTACTTAAGTCGGCATTGTGCCTTTTGTATTAATTTCGGATGCAAACTCTGTGCTTCATCTTCAATAAGAAGGTCCAAGTTATACAGTAAACCTGAAGTGAAGCATCGGAATCTAAAACTGGACCCACAGTAGAGGTTCAAATCATAGAAAGTTAGAGTGTCAGTCCTCTTGTACTTAAGACGGCATTGTGCCTTTTGTATTAAATTCGGATGATATTTCTGTGTTTCATCGTCAATAAGACGGTCCAAGGGGTACAGTAAACCTGAAGTGAAGCATTGGAATCTAACACTGGACTGACAGGAGAGGTTCAAATCATAGAAAGTGTGAGTGTTAGTCCTCTTGTACTTAAGTCGGCATTGTGCCTTTTGTATTAAATTCGGATGCAAACTCTGTGGTTCATCGTGAATAAGAAGTTCCATGGGATACAGTTAACCTGAAGTGAAGCATCGGAATCTAGATGTGGACTCACAATAGAGGTTCAAATCGTAGCAAGTGCGAGTGTCAGTACTCTTGTACTTTAGTCGGCATTATGACTTGTGTATTAAATTCGGATGCAATTTCTGTGTTTCATCGTCAATAAGATGGTCCAAGGGATACAGTAAACCTGAAGAGAGGCATCGGAATCTAAAACTAAACACACAGGAGAGGTTCAAATCATAGAAAGTGAGAGTGACAGTCCTCTTTTACTTAAGTCGGCATTATGCCTTTTGTATTAAATTCGGATGCCATTTCTGTGTTTCATCGTAAATAAGAAGGTCCAAAGCATACAGTAAACCTGAAGTGAAGCATTGGAATCTAAAAGTGGACTCACAGGAGAGGTTCAAATCATAGAGAGCGAGAGTGTCAGTCTTCTCTTACTTAAGTCGGCATTGTGCTTTTTGTATTACATTCGGATGCAATTTCTGTGTTTCATCGTCAATAAGAAGGTCCAAGCTATGCAGTAAACCTGAAGTGAAGCATCGGAATATAAATCTGGACTCACAGGAGAGTTTAAAATTAAATAAAGTTAGGGTGTCAGTCCTTCTGTATTTAAGTCGGCATTGTGCCTTTTGTATTAAATTCGGATGCAAACTCTGTGTTTCAACGTCAATAAGAAGTTCCAAGTCATACAGTACACCTGAAGTGAAGCATCGGAATCTAAAACTGGATTCACAGGAGAGGTTCAAATCATAGAAAGTGAGAGTGTCAGTCCTCTTGTACTTAAGTCGGCATTGTGCCTTTTGTAATTAATTCGGATGCAATATCTGTGTTTCATCGTCAATAAGAAGGTGCAAGGTATACAGAAAACCTGAAGTGATGCATCGGAATCTAAAACTGGACTCAAAGGGGAGGTTCAAATCATAGAAAGTTAGAGTGTCAGTCCACTTGTACTTAAGACGGCATTTTGCCTTTCGTATTAAATTCGAATGCAAACTCTGTGTTTCATCGTCAATAAGACGGTCCAAGGGGTACAGTAAACCTGATGTGAAGCATTGGAATCTAACACTGGACTGACAGGAGAGGTTCAAATCATAGAATGTGAGAGTGTCAGTCCTCTTGTACTTAAGTCGGCATTGTGCCTTTTGTATTAAATTCGGATGAAAACTCTGTGGTTCATCGTGAATAAGAAGTTCCATGGGATACAGTAAACCTGAAGTGAAGCATCGGAATCTAAAACTTGACTCACAATAGAGGTTCAAATCGTAGCAAGTGAGAGTGTCAGTCCTCTAGTACTTTAGTCGATATTGTGACTTGTGTATTAAATTCGGATGCAATTTCATTGTTTCATCGTCAATAAGAAGGTCCAAGGGATACAGTAAACCTGAAGGGAGACATCGGTATCTAAAACTAAACACACAGGAGAGGTTCAAATCATAGAAAGTGAGAGTGACAGTCCTCTTTTACTTAAGTCGGCATTGTGCTTTTTGTAGTAAATTCGGATGCAATTTCTGTGTTTCATCGTCAATAAGAAGTTCCTAGCTATACAGTAAACCTGAAGTGAAGCATCGGAATCTAAATCTGGACTCACAGGAGAGTTTAAAATTAAATAAAGTTAGAGTGTCAGTCCTTCTGTATTTAATTCGGCATTGTGCCTTCAGTATTAAATTCGGATGCAATTTCTGTGTTTCAACGTCAATAAGAAGTTCCAAGTTATACAGTAAACCTGAAGTGAAGCATCGGAATCTAAAACTGGATTCACAGGAGAGGTTCAAATCATAGAAAGTAAGAGTGTCAGCCCACTTGTACTTGAGTCGGCAGTGTGCCTTTTGTATTAATTTCGGATGCAATTTCTGTGTTTCATCGTCACAAAGAAGGTCCGAGGTATACAGTAAACCTGAAGTGAAGCATCGGAATCTATAACTGGACTCACAGGAGAGGTTCAAATCATAGAAAGTTAGAGTGTCAGTCCTATTTTACTTAAGTCGGCATTATGCCTTTTGTATTAAATTCGGATGCAATTTCTGTGTTTCATCGTAAATAAGAAGGTCCAAAGGATACAGTAATCCTGAAGTGAAGCATCGGAATCAAAAACTGGAATCACAGGAGAGGTTCAAATCATAGAAAGCGAGAGTGTCAGTCCTCTTTTACTTAAGTCGGCATTGTGCTTTTTATATTACATTCGGATGCAATTTCTGTGTTTCAACGTCAATAAGAAGTCCCAAGTTATACAGTAAACCTGAAGTGAATCATCGGAAACTAAAACTTGATTCACAGGAGAGGTTCAAATCATAGAAAGTGAGAGTGTCAGTCCTCTTGTACTGCAGACGGCATTGTGCCTTTTGTATTAAATTCGAATGCAAACTCTGTGTTTCATCGTCAATAAGACGGTCCAAGGGGGACAGTAAACCTGAAGTGAAGCATTGGAATCTAACACTGGACTGACAGGAGAGGTTCAAATCATAGAAAGTGAGAATGTCAGTCCTCTTGTACTTAAGTCGGCATTGTGCCTTTTGTATGAAATTCGGATGCAAACTCTGTGGTTCATCGTGAATAAGAAGTTCCATGGGATACAGTAAACCTGAAGTGAAGCATCGGAATCTAAAACTGGACTCACAATATAAGTTCAAATCGTAGCAAGTGAGAGTGTCAGTCCTCTTGTACTTTAGTCGGCATTGTGACTTGTGTATTAAATTCGGATGCAATTTCTGTGTTTCATCGTCAATAAGAAGGTCCAAGGGATACAGTAAACCTGAAGAGAGGCATCGGAATCTAAAACTAAACACACAGGAGAGGTTCAAATCATAGAAAGTGAGAGTGACAGTCCTCTTTTACTTAAGTCGGCATTGTACTTTTTGTATTAAATTCGGATGCAATTTCTGTGTTTCATCGTCAATAAGAAGGTCCAAGCTATACAGTAAACCTGAAGTGAAGCATCGGAATCTAAATCTGGACTCACAGGAGAGTTTAAAATCAAATAAAGTTAGAGTGTCAGTCCTTCTGTATTTAAGTCGGCATTGTGCCTTTTGTATTAAATTCGGATGCAAACTCTGTGTTTCAACGTCAATAAGAAGTTCCAAGTTATACGGTAAACCTGAAGTGAAGCATAGGAATCTAAAACTGGATTCACAGGAGAGGTTCAAATCATAGAAAGTTAGAGTGTCAGCCCACTTGTACTTGAGTCGGCATTGTGCCTTTTGTATTAATTTCGGATGCAATTTCTGTGTTTCATCGTCACAAAGAAGGTCCGAGGTATATACAGTAAACCTGAAGTGAAGCATCGGAACCAAAAACTGGACTCACAGGAGAGGTTCAAATCATAGAAAGTTAGAGTGTCAGTCCTCTTGTACTTATGTCGGCATTGTGCCTTTTGTTTTAAATTCGGATGCAATTTCTGTGTTTCATCGTCAATAAGAAGGTCCAAGGGATACAGTAAACCTGAAGTGAAGCATCGGAATCGAAAACTGGACTCACAGGAGAGGTTCAAATCATTAAAAAATTGGGTGTCAGTCCTCTTGTACTTAAGTCGGCATTGTGCCTTTTGCATTAAATTCGGATGCAATTTCTGTGTTTCATCATCAATAAGAAGGTCCAAGTTATACAGTAAACCTGAAGTGAAGCATCGGCATCTAAAACTGGACTCCCAGGAGAGGTTCAAATCATAGAAAGTGAGAGTGTCAGTCCTCTGGTACTTAAGTCGGCATTGTGCCTTTTGTATTAAATTCGGATGCAAACTCTGTGTTTCATCGTCAATAAGAAGGTCCAAGGGATACAGTAAACCTGAAGAGAGGCATCGGAATCTAAAACTAAACACACAGGAGAGGTTCAAATCATAGAAAGTGAGAGTGACAGTCCTATTTTACTTATGTCGGCATTATGACTTTTGCAATAAATTCGGATGCAATTTCTGTGTTTCATCGTAAATAAGAAGGTCCAAAGGATACTGTAAACCTGAAGTGAAGCATCGGAATCTAAAACTGGAATCACAGGAGAGGTTCAAATCATAGAAAGCGGGGGTGTCACTCCTCTTTTACTTAAGTCGGCATTGTGCTTTTTGTATTACATTCGGATGCAATTTCTGTGTTTCATCGTCAATAAGAAGGACCAAGCTATACAGTAAACCTGAAATGAAGCATCGGAATCTAAATCTGGACTCACAGGAGAGTTTAAAATTAAATAAAGTTAGAGTGTCAGTCCTTCTGTATTTAAGTCGGCATTGTGCCGTTTGTATTAAATTCGGATGCAAACTCTGTGTTTCAACGTCAATAAGAAGTTCCAAGTTATAAAGTAAACCTGAAGTGAAGCATCGGAATCTAAAACTGGATTCACAGGAGAGGTTCAAATCATAGAAAGTTTGAGAGTCAGTCCTCTTGTACTTAAGTCGGCATTGTGCCCTTTGTATTAATTTCGGATGCAATTTCTGTGTTTCATCGTCAATAAGAAGGTCCGAGGTATACAGTAAACCTGAAGTGAAGCAGCGGAATCTAAAACTGGAGTCACAGGAGAGGTTCAAATCATAGAAAAATTGAGTGTCAGTCCTCTTGTACTTAAGTGGGCATTGTGCCTTTTGCATTAAATTCGGATGCAATTTCTGTGTTTCATCGTCAATAAGAAGGTCCAAGGGATACAGTAAACCTGAAGTGAAGCATCGGAATGTAAGACTTGACTCACATGAGAGGTTCAAATCGTAGAAAGTTATAGTGTCTGTCCTCTTGTACTTAAGTCGGCATTGTGCCTTTTGTATTAAATTCGGATGCAATTTCTGTGTTTCATCGTCAATAAGAAGGTCCAAGGGATACAGTAAACCTGAAGTGAAGCATCGGAATCTAAAACTAGACTCACAGGAGAGGTTCAAATCATAGAAAGTTTGAGTGTCAGTCCTCTTGTACTTAAGTCGGCATTGTGCCCTTTGTATTAATTTCGGATGCAATTTCTGTGTTTCATCGTCAATACGAAGGTCCAAAGGATACAATAAACCTGAAGTGAAGCATCGGTATCTAAAACTGGACTCACAGGAGGGGCTCAAATCATAGAAAGTGAGAGAGTCAGTCCTCTTTTACCTAAGTCGGCATTGTGCCTTTTGTATTAAATTCGGATGCAATTTCTGTGTTTCATCGTCAATAACAGTGTCCAAGGTATACAGTAAACCTGGAGTGAAGCATCGTAATCTAAAACTGCACTCACAGGAGAGTTTGAAATCATAGAAAGTTAGAGTGTCAGTCCTCTTGTACTTAAGTCGGCATTGTGCCTTTTGTATTAATTTCGGATGCAAACTCTGTGCTTCATCTTCAATAAGAAGGTCCAAGTTATACAGTAAACCTGAAGTGAAGCATCGGAATCTAAAACTGGACCCACAGTAGAGGTTCAAATCATAGAAAGTTAGAGCGTCAGTCCTCTTGTACTTAAGACGGCATTGTGCCTTTGTATTAAATTCGGATGCAAACTCTGTGTTTCATCGTCAATAAGAAGGTCCAAGGGATGCAGTAAACCTGAAGTGAAGCATCGGAATCAAAATCTGGACTCACAGGAGAGATCAATTCATAGAAAGCGAGAGTGTCAGTCCTCTCTTACTAAAGTCGGCATTGTGCTTTTTGTATTACATTCGGATGCAATTTCTGTGTTTCATCGTCAATAAGAAGGTCCAAGCTATACAGTAAACCTGAAGTGAAGCATCGGAATCTAAATCTGGACTCACAGGAGAGTTTAAAATTAAATATAGTTAGAGTGTCAGTCCTTCTGTATTTAAGTCGGCATTGTGCATTTTGTATTAAATTCGGATGCGAACTCTGTGTTTCAACGTCAATAAGAAGTTCCAAGTTATACAGTAAACCTGAAGTGAAGCATCGGAAACTAAAACTTGATTCACAGGAGAGGTTCAAATCATAGAAAGTGAGAGTGTCAGTCCTCTTGTACTTAAGTCGGCATTGTGCCTTTTGTATTAAATTCGGATGCAATATCTGTGTTTCATCGTCAATAAGAAGGTGCAAGGTATACAGAAAACCTGAAGTGATGCATCGGAATCTAAAACTGGACTCAAAGGAGAGGTTCAAATCATAGAAAGTTAGAGTGTCAGTCCTCTTGTACTGCAGACGGCATTGTGCCTTTTGTATTAAATTCGAATGCAAACTCTGTGTTTCATCGTCGATAAGACGGTCCAAGGGGGACAGTAAACCTGAAGTGAAGCATTGGAATCTAAAACTGGACTCACAGGAGAGGTTCAAATCATTAAAAAATTGAGTGTCAGTCCTCTTGTACTTAAGTCGGCATTGTGCCTTTTGTTTTAAATTCGGATGCAATTTCTGGGTTTCATCGTCAATAAGAAGGTCCAAGGGATACAGTAAAGCTGAAGTGAAGCATCGGAATCGAAAACTGGACTCACAGGAGAGGTTCAAATCATTAAAAAATTGAGTGTCAGTCCTCTTGTACTTAAGTCGGCATTGTGCCTTTTGCATTAAATTCGGATGCAATTTCTGTGTTTCATCGTCAATAAGAAGGTCCAAGATATACAGTAAACCTGAAGTGAAGCATCGGCATCTAAAACTGGACTCACAGGAGAGGTTCAAATCATAGAATGTGAGAGTGTCAGTCCTCTGGTACTTAAGTCGGCATTGTGCCTTTTGTATTAAATTCGGATGCAAACACTGTGGTTCATCGTGAATAAGAAGTTCCATGGGAAACATTAAACCTGAAGTGAACCATCGGAATCTAAAACTGGACTCACAATAGAGGTTCAAATCGTAGCAAGTGAGAGTGTCAGTCCTCTTGTACTTTAGTCGGCATTGTGACTTGTGTATTAAATTCGGATGCAATTTCTGTGTTTCATCGTCAATAAGAAGGTCCAAGGGATACAGTAAACCTGAAGAGAGGCATCGGAATCTAAAACTAAACACACAGGAGAGGTTCAAATCATAGAAAGTGAGAGTGACAGTCCTATATTACTTATGTCGGCATTATGCCTTTTGCATTAAATTCGGATGCAATTTCTGTGTTTCATCTTAAATAAGAAGGTCCAAAGGATACTGTAAACCTGAAGTGAAGCATCGGAATCTAGAACTGGAATCACAGGAGAGGTTCAAATCGTAGAAAGCGGGAGTGTCACTCCTCTTTTACTTAAGTCGGCATTGTGCTTTTTGTATTACATTCGGATGCAATTTCTGTGTTTCATCGTCAATAAGAAGGACCAAGCTATACAGTAAACCTGAAATGAAGCATCGGAATCTAAATCTGGACTCACAGGAGAGTTTAAAATTAAATAAAGTTAGAGTGTCAGTCCTTCTGTATTTAAGTCGGCATTGTGCCTTTTGTATTAAATTCGGATGCAAACTCTGTGTTTCAACGTCAATAAGAAGTTCCAAGTTATAAAGTAAACCTGAAGTGAAGCATCGGATCTTAAACTGGATTCACAGAAGAGGTTCAAATCATAGAAAGTTTGAGTGTCAGTCCTCTTGTACTTAAGTCGGCATTGTGCCCTTTGTATTAATTTCGGATGCAATTTCTGTGTTTCGTCGTCAGTAAGAAGGCCCGAGGTATACAGTAAACCTGAAGTGAAGCATCGGAATCTAAAACTGGAGTCACATGAGAGGTTCAAATCATAGAAAAATTGAGTGTCAGTCCTCTTGTACTTAAGTCGGCATTGTGCCTTTTGCATTAAATTCGGATGCAATTTCTGTGTTTCATCGTCAATAAGAAGGTCCAAGGGATAGAGTAAACCTGAAGTGAAGCATCGGAATGTAAAACTGGACTCACATGAGAGGTTCAAATCGTAGAAAGTTATAGTGTCAGTCCTCTTGTACTTAAGTCGGCATTGTGCCTTTTGTATTAAATTCGGGTGCAATTTCTGTGTTTCATCGTCAATAAGAGGGTCCAAGGGATACAGTAAACCTGAAGTGAAGCATCGGAATCTAAAACTTGACTCACAGGAGAGGTTCAAATCATAGAAAGTTTGAGTGTCAGGCCTCTTGTACTTAAGTCGGCATTGTGCCCTTTGTATTAATTTCGGATGCAATTTCTGTGTTTCATCGTCAATACGAAGGTCCAAAGGATACAATAAACCTGAAGTGAAGCATCGGTATCTAAAACTGGACTCACAGGAGGGGCTCAAATCATAGAAAGTGAGAGAGTCAGTCCTCTTTTACCTAAGTCGGTATTGTGCCTTTTGTATTAAATTCGGATGCAATTTCTGTGTTTCATCGTCAATAAGAATGTCCAAGGTATACAGTAAACCTGGAGTGAAGCATCGGAATCTAAAACTGCACTCACAGGAGAGTTTGAAAGCATAGAAAGTTAGAGTGTCAGTCCTCTTGTACTTAAGTCGGCATTGTGCCTTTTGTATTAATTTCGGATGCAAACTCTGTGCTTCATCTTCAATAAGAAGGTCCAAGTTATACAGTAAACCTGAAGTGAAGCATCGGAATCTAAAACTGGACCCACAGTAGAGGTTCAAATCATAGAAAGTTAGAGTGTTAGTCCTCTTGTACTTAAGACGGCATTGTGCCTTTTGTATTAAATTCGGATGATATTTCTGTGTTTCATCGTCAATAAGACGGTCCAAGGGGTACAGTAAACCTGAAGTGAAGCATTGGAATCTAACACTGGACTGACAGGAGAGGTTCAAATCATAGAAAGTGTGAGTGTCAGTCCTCTTGTACTTAAGTCGGCATTGTGCCTTTTGTATTAAATTCGGTTGCAAACTCTGTGGTTCATCGTGAATAAGAAGTTCCATGGGATACAGTTAACCTGAAGTGAAGCATCGGAATCTAGATGTGGACTCACAATAGAGGTTCAAATCGTAGCAAGTGCGAGTGTCAGTACTCTTGTACTTTAGTCGGCATTATGACTTGTGTATTAAATTCGGATGCAATTTCTGTGTTTCATCGTCAATAAGATGGTCCAAGGGATACAGTAAACCTGAAGAGAGGCATCGGAATCTAAAACTAAACACACAGGAGAGGTTCAAATCATAGAAAGTGAGAGTGACAGTCCTCTTTTACTTAAGTCGGCATTGTGCTTTTTGTAGTAAATTCGGATGCAATTTCTGTGTTTCATCGTCAATAAGAAGTTCCAAGCTATACAGTAAACCTGAAGTGAAGCATCGGAATCTAAAACTGGACTCACAGGAGAGGTTCAAATCATAGAAAGTTAGAGTGTCAGTCCTATTTTACTTAAGTCGGCATTATGCCTTTTGTATTAAATTCGGATGCAATTTCTGTGTTTCATCGTAAATAAGAAGGTCAAAAGGATACAGTAATCCTGAAGTGAAGCATCGGAATCAAAAACTGGAATCACAGGAGAGGTTCAAATCATAGAAAGCGAGAGTGTCAGTCCTCTTTTACTTAAGTCGGCATTGTGCTTTTTATATTACATTCGGATGCAATTTCTGTGTTTCAACGTCAATAAGAAGTTCCAAGTTATACAGTAAACCTGAAGTGAATCATCGGAAACTAAAACTTGATTCACAGGAGAGGTTCAAATCATAGAAAGTGAGAGTGTCAGTCCTCTTGTACTTAAGTCGGCATTGTGCCTTTTGTATTAAATTCGGATGCAATATCTGTGTTTCATCGTCAATAAGAAGGTGCAAGGTATACAGAAAACCTGAAGTGATGCATCGGAATCTAAAACTGGACTCAAAGGAGAGGTTCAAATCATAGAAAGTTAGAGTGTCAGTCCTCTTGTACTGCAGACGGCATTGTGCCTTTTGTATTAAATTCGAATGCAAACTCTGTGTTTCATCGTCAATAAGACGGTCCAAGGGGGACAGTAAACCTGAAGTGAAGCATTGGAATCTAACACTGGACTGACAGGAGAGGTTCAAATCATAGAAAGTGAGAGTGTCAGTCCTCTTGTACTTAAGTCGGCATTGTGCCTTTTGTATTAAATTCGGATGCAAACTCTGTGGTTCATCGTGAATAAGAAGTTCCATGGGATACAGTAAACCTGAAGTGAAGCATCGGAATCTAAATCTGGACTCACAGGAGAGTTTAAAATTAAATAAAGTTAGAGTGTCGGTCCCTCTGTATTTAATTCGGCATTGTGCCTTCAGTATTAAATTCGGATGCATTTTCTGTGTTTCAACGTCAATAAGAAGTTCCAAGTTATACAGTAAACCTGAAGTGAAGCATCGGAATCTAAAACTTGATTCACAGGAGAGTTTCAAATCATAGAAAGTTAGAGTGTCAGCCCACTTGTACTTGAGACGGCAGTGTGCCTTTTGTATTAATTTCGGATGCAATTTCTGTGTTTCATCGTCACAAAGAAGGTCCGAGGTATACAGTAAACCTGAAGTGAAGCATCGGAATCTAAAACTGGACTCACAGGAGAGGTTCAAATCATAGAAAGTTAGAGTGTCAGTCCTATTTTACTTAAGTCGGCATTATGCCTTTTCTATTAAATTCGGATGCAATTTCTGTGTTTCATCGTAAATAAGAAGGTCCAAAGGATACAGTAATCCTGAAGTGAAGCATCGGAATCAAAAACTGGAATCACAGGAGAGGTTCAAATCATAGAAAGCCAGAGTGTCAGTCCTCTTTTACTTAAGTCGGCATTGTGCTTTTTATATTACATTCGGATGCAATTTCTGTGTTTCAACGTCAATAAGAAGTTCCAAGTTATACAGTAAACCTGAAGTGAATCATCGGAAACTAAAACTTGATTCACAGGAGAGGTTCAAATCATAGAAAGTGAGAGTGTCAGTCCTCTTGTACTTAAGTCGGCATTGTGCCTTTTGTATTAAATTCGGATGCAATATCTGTGTTTCATCGTCAATAAGAAGGTGCAAGGTATACAGAAAACCTGAAGTGATGCATCGGAATCTAAAACTGGACTCAAAGGAGAGGTTCAAATCATAGAAAGTTAGAGTGTCAGTCCTCTTGTACTGCAGACGGCATTGTGCCTTTTGTATTAAATTCGAATGCAAACTCTGTGTTTCATCGTCAATAAGACGGTCCAAGGGGGACAGTAAACCTGAAGTGAAGCATTGGAATCTAACACTGGACTGACAGGAGAGGTTCAAATCATAGAAAGTGAGAGTGTCAGTCCTCTTGTACTTAAGTCGGCATTGTGCCTTTTGTATTAAATTCGGATGCAAACTCTGTGGTTCATCGTGAATAAGAAGTTCCATGGGATACAGTAAACCTGAAGTGAAGCATCGGAATCTAAAACTGGACTCACAATAGAGGTTCAAATCGTAGCAAGTGAGAGTGTCAGTCCTCTTGTACTTTAGTCGGCATTGTGACTTGTGTATTAAATTCGGATGCAATTTCTGTGTTTCATCGTCAATAAGAAGGTCCAAGGGATACAGTAAACCTGAAGAGAGGCATCGGAATCTAAAACTAAACACACAGGAGAGGTTCAAATCATAGAAAGTGAGAGTGACAGTCCTCTTTTACTTAAGTCGGCATTGTACTTTTTGTATTAAATTCGGATGCAATTTCTGTGTTTCATCGTCAATAAGAAGGTCCAAGCTATACAGTAAACCTGAAGTGAAGCATCGGAATCTAAATCTGGACTCACAGGAGAGTTTAAAATCAAATAAAGTTAGAGTGTCAGTCCTTCTGTATTTTAGTCGGCATTGTACCTTTTGTATTAAATTCGGATGCAAACTCTGTGTTTCAACGTCAATAAGAAGTTCCAAGTTATACGGTAAACCTGAAGTGAAGCATCGGAATCTAAAACTGGATTCACAGGAGAGGTTCAAATCATAGAAAGTTAGAGTGTCAGCCCACTTGTACTTGAGTCGGCATTGTGCCTTTTGTATTAATTTCGGATGCAATTTCTGTGTTTCATCGTCACAAAGAAGGTCCGAGGTATATACAGTAAACCTGAAGTGAAGCATCGGAACCAAAAACTGGACTCACAGGAGAGGTTCAAATCATAGAAAGTTAGAGTGTCAGTCCTCTTGTACTTATGTGGGCATTGTGCCTTTTGTTTTAAATTCGGATGCAATTTCTGTGTTTCATCGTCAATAAGAAGGTCCAAGGGATACAGTAAACCTGAAGTGAAGCATCGGAATCGAAAACTGGACTCACAGGAGAGGTTCAAATCATTAAAAAATTGGGTGTCAGTCCTCTTGTACTTAAGTCGGCATTGTGCCTTTTGCATTAAATTCGGATGCAATTTCTGTGTTTCATCGTCAATAAGAAGGTCCAAGTTATACAGTAAACCTGAAGTGAAGCATCGGCATCTAAAACTGGACTCCCAGGAGAGGTTCAAATCATAGAAAGTGAGAGTGTCAGTCCTCTGGTACTTAAGTCAGCATTGTGCCTTTTGTATTAAATTCGGATGCAAACTCTGTGTTTCATCGTCAATAAGAAGGTCCAAGGGATACAGTAAACCTGAAGAGAGGCATCGGAATCTAAAACTAAACACACAGGAGAGGTTCAAATCATAGAAAGTTAGAGCGTCAGTCCTCTTGTACTTAAGACGGCATTGTGCCTTTGTATTAAATTCGGATGCAAACTCTGTGTTTCATCGTCAATAAGAAGGTCCAAGGGATGCAGTAAACCTGAAGTGAAGCATCGGAATCAAAATCTGGACTCACAGGAGAGATCAATTCATAGAAAGCGAGAGTGTCAGTCCTCTCTTACTTAAGTCGGCATTGTGCTTTTTGTATTACATTCGGATGCAATTTCTGTGTTTCATCGTCAATAAGAAGGTCCAAGCTATACAGTAAACCTGAAGTGAAGCATCGGAATCTAAATCTGGACTCACAGGAGAGTTTAAAATTAAATATAGTTAGAGTGTCAGTCCTTCTGTATTTAAGTCGGCATTGTGCATTTTGTATTAAATTCGGATGCGAACTCTGTGTTTCAACGTCAATAAGAAGTTCCAAGTTATACAGTAAACCTGAAGTGAAGCATCGGAAACTAAAACTTGATTCACAGGAGAGGTTCAAATCATAGAAAGTGAGAGTGTCAGTCCTCTTGTACTTAAGTCGGCATTGTGCCTTTTGTATTAAATTCGGATGCAATATCTGTGTTTCATCGTCAATAAGAAGGTGCAAGGTATACAGAAAACCTGAAGTGATGCATCGGAATCTAAAACTGGACTCAAAGGAGAGGTTCAAATCATAGAAAGTTAGAGTGTCAGTCCTCTTGTACTGCAGACGGCATTGTGCCTTTTGTATTAAATTCGAATGCAAACTCTGTGTTTCATCGTCGATAAGACGGTCCAAGGGGGACAGTAAACCTGAAGTGAAGCATTGGAATCTAAAACTGGACTCACAGGAGAGGTTCAAATCATTAAAAAATTGAGTGTCAGTCCTCTTGTACTTAAGTCGGCATTGTGCCTTTTGTTTTAAATTCGGATGCAATTTCTGTGTTTCATCGTCAATAAGAAGGTCCAAGGGATACAGTAAACCTGAAGTGAAGCATCGGAATCGAAAACTGGACTCACAGGAGAGGTTCAAATCATTAAAAAATTGAGTGTCAGTCCTCTTGTACTTAAGTCGGCATTGTGCCTTTTGCATTAAATTCGGATGCAATTTCTGTGTTTCATCGTCAATAAGAAGGTTCAAGGTATACAGTAAACCTGAAGTGAAGCATCGGCATCTAAAACTGGACTCACAGGAGAGGTTCAAATCATAGAATGTGAGAGTGTCAGTCCTCTGGTACTTAAGTCGGCATTGTGCCTTTTGTATTAAATTCGGATGCAAACACTGTGGTTCATCGTGAATAAGAAGTTCCATGGGAAACAGTAAACCTGAAGTGAACCATCGGAATCTAAAACTGGACTCACAATAGAGGTTCAAATCGTAGCAAGTGAGAGTGTCAGTCCTCTTGTACTTTAGTCGGCATTGTGACTTGTGTATTAAATTCGGATGCAATTTCTGTGTTTCATCGTCAATAAGAAGGTCCAAGGGATACAGTAAACCTGAAGAGAGGCATCGGAATCTAAAACTAAACACACAGGAGAGGTTCAAATCATAGAAAGTGAGAGTGACAGTCCTATATTACTTATGTCGGCATTATGCCTTTTGCATTAAATTCGGATGCAATTTCTGTGTTTCATCTTAAATAAGAAGGTCCAAAGGATACTGTAAACCTGAAGTGAAGCATCGGAATCTAGAACTGGAATCACAGGAGAGGTTCAAATCGTAGAAAGCGGGAGTGTCACTCCTCTTTTACTTAAGTCGGCATTGTGCTTTTTGTATTACATTCGGATGCAATTTCTGTGTTTCATCGTCAATAAGAAGGACCAAGCTATACAGTAAACCTGAAATGAAGCATCGGAATCTAAATCTGGACTCACAGGAGAGTTTAAAATTAAATAAAGTTAGAGTGTCAGTCCTTCTGTATTTAAGTCGGCATTGTGCCTTTTGTATTAAATTCGGATGCAAACTCTGTGTTTCAACGTCAATAAGAAGTTCCAAGTTATAAAGTAAACCTGAAGTGAAGCATCGGATCTTAAACTGGATTCACAGAAGAGGTTCAAATCATAGAAAGTTTGAGTGTCAGTCCTCTTGTACTTAAGTCGGCATTGTGCCCTTTGTATTAATTTCGGATGCAATTTCTGTGTTTCGTCGTCAGTAAGAAGGCCCGAGGTATACAGTAAACCTGAAGTGAAGCATCGGAATCTAAAACTGGAGTCACATGAGAGGTTCAAATCATAGAAAAATTGAGTGTCAGTCCTCTTGTACTTAAGTCGGCATTGTGCCTTTTGCATTAAATTCGGATGCAATTTCTGTGTTTCATCGTCAATAAGAAGGTCCAAGGGATAGAGTAAACCTGAAGTGAAGCATCGGAATGTAAAACTGGACTCACATGAGAGGTTCAAATCGTAGAAAGTTATAGTGTCAGTCCTCTTGTACTTAAGTCGGCATTGTGCCTTTTGTATTAAATTCGGGTGCAATTTCTGTGTTTCATCGTCAATAAGAAGGTCCAAGGGATACAGTAAACCTGAAGTGAAGCATCGGAATCTAAAACTTGACTCACAGGAGAGGTTCAAATCATAGAAAGTTTGAGTGTCAGGCCTCTTGTACTTAAGTCGGCATTGTGCCCTTTGTATTAATTTCGGATGCAATTTCTGTGTTTCATCGTCAATACGAAGGTCCAAAGGATACAATAAACCTGAAGTGAAGCATCGGTATCTAAAACTGGACTCACAGGAGGGGCTCAAATCATAGAAAGTGAGAGAGTCCGTCCTCTTTTACCTAAGTCGGTATTGTGCCTTTTGTATTAAATTCGGATGCAATTTCTGTGTTTCATCGTCAATAAGAATGTCCAAGGTATACAGTAAACCTGGAGTGAAGCATCGGAATCTAAAACTGCACTCACAGGAGAGTTTGAAAGCATAGAAAGTTAGAGTGTCAGTCCTCTTGTACTTAAGTCGGCATTGTGCCTTTTGTATTAATTTCGGATGCAAACTCTGTGCTTCATCTTCAATAAGAAGGTCCAAGTTATACAGTAAACCTGAAGTGAAGCATCGGAATCTAAAACTGGACCCACAGTAGAGGTTCAAATCATAGAAAGTTAGAGTGTTAGTCCTCTTGTACTTAAGACGGCATTGTGCCTTTTGTATTAAATTCGGATGATATTTCTGTGTTTCATCGTCAATAAGACGGTCCAAGGGGTACAGTAAACCTGAAGTGAAGCATTGGAATCTAACACTGGACTGACAGGAGAGGTTCAAATCATAGAAAGTGTGAGTGTCAGTCCTCTTGTACTTAAGTCGGCATTGTGCCTTTTGTATTAAATTCGGATGCAAACTCTGTGGTTCATCGTGAATAAGAAGTTCCATGGGATACAGTTAACCTGAAGTGAAGCATCGGAATCTAGATGTGGACTCACAATAGAGGTTCAAATCGTAGCAAGTGCGAGTGTCAGTACTCTTGTACTTTAGTCGGCATTATGACTTGTGTATTAAATTCGGATGCAATTTCTGTGTTTCATCGTCAATAAGATGGTCCAAGGGATACAGTAAACCTGAAGAGAGGCATCGGAATCTAAAACTAAACACACAGGAGAGGTTCAAATCATAGAAAGTGAGAGTGACAGTCCTCTTTTACTTAAGTCGGCATTGTGCTTTTTGTAGTAAATTCGGATGCAATTTCTGTGTTTCATCGTCAATAAGAAGTTCCAAGCTATACAGTAAACCTGAAGTGAAGCATCGGAATCTAAAACTGGACTCACAGGAGAGGTTCAAATCATAGAAAGTTAGAGTGTCAGTCCTATTTTACTTAAGTCGGCATTATGCCTTTTGTATTAAATTCGGATGCAATTTCTGTGTTTCATCGTAAATAAGAAGGTCAAAAGGATACAGTAATCCTGAAGTGAAGCATCGGAATCAAAAACTGGAATCACAGGAGAGGTTCAAATCATAGAAAGCGAGAGTGTCAGTCCTCTTTTACTTAAGTCGGCATTGTGCTTTTTATATTACATTCGGATGCAATTTCTGTGTTTCAACGTCAATAAGAAGTTCCAAGTTATACAGTAAACCTGAAGTGAATCATCGGAAACTAAAACTTGATTCACAGGAGAGGTTCAAATCATAGAAAGTGAGAGTGTCAGTCCTCTTGTACTTAAGTCGGCATTGTGCCTTTTGTATTAAATTCGGATGCAATATCTGTGTTTCATCGTCAATAAGAAGGTGCAAGGTATACAGAAAACCTGAAGTGATGCATCGGAATCTAAAACTGGACTCAAAGGAGAGGTTCAAATCATAGAAAGTTAGAGTGTCAGTCCTCTTGTACTGCAGACGGCATTGTGCCTTTTGTATTAAATTCGAATGCAAACTCTGTGTTTCATCGTCAATAAGACGGTCCAAGGGGGACAGTAAACCTGAAGTGAAGCATTGGAATCTAACACTGGACTGACAGGAGAGGTTCAAATCATAGAAAGTGAGAGTGTCAGTCCTCTTGTACTTAAGTCGGCATTGTGCCTTTTGTATTAAATTCGGATGCAAACTCTGTGGTTCATCGTGAATAAGAAGTTCCATGGGATACAGTAAACCTGAAGTGAAGCATCGGAATCTAAATCTGGACTCACAGGAGAGTTTAAAATTAAATAAAGTTAGAGTGTCGGTCCTTCTGTATTTAATTCGGCATTGTGCCTTCAGTATTAAATTCGGATGCATTTTCTGTGTTTCAACGTCAATAAGAAGTTCCAAGTTATACAGTAAACCTGAAGTGAAGCATCGGAATCTAAAACTTGATTCACAGGAGAGTTTCAAATCATAGAAAGTTAGAGTGTCAGCCCACTTGTACTTGAGTCGGCAGTGTGCCTTTTGTATTAATTTCGGATGCAATTTCTGTGTTTCATCGTCACAAAGAAGGTCCGAGGTATACAGTAAACCTGAAGTGAAGCATCGGAATCTAAAACTGGACTCACAGGAGAGGTTCAAATCATAGAAAGTTAGAGTGTCAGTCCTATTTTACTTAAGTCGGCATTATGCCTTTTCTATTAAATTCGGATGCAATTTCTGTGTTTCATCGTAAATAAGAAGGTCCAAAGGATACAGTAATCCTGAAGTGAAGCATCGGAATCAAAAACTGGAATCACAGGAGAGGTTCAAATCATAGAAAGCCAGAGTGTCAGTCCTCTTTTACTTAAGTCGGCATTGTGCTTTTTATATTACATTCGGATGCAATTTCTGTGTTTCAACGTCAATAAGAAGTTCCAAGTTATACAGTAAACCTGAAGTGAATCATCGGAAACTAAAACTTGATTCACAGGAGAGGTTCAAATCATAGAAAGTGAGAGTGTCAGTCCTCTTGTACTTAAGTCGGCATTGTGCCTTTTGTATTAAATTCGGATGCAATATCTGTGTTTCATCGTCAATAAGAAGGTGCAAGGTATACAGAAAACCTGAAGTGATGCATCGGAATCTAAAACTGGACTCAAAGGAGAGGTTCAAATCATAGAAAGTTAGAGTGTCAGTCCTCTTGTACTGCAGACGGCATTGTGCCTTTTGTATTAAATTCGAATGCAAACTCTGTGTTTCATCGTCAATAAGACGGTCCAAGGGGGACAGTAAACCTGAAGTGAAGCATTGGAATCTAACACTGGACTGACAGGAGAGGTTCAAATCATAGAAAGTGAGAGTGTCAGTCCTCTTGTACTTAAGTCGGCATTGTGCCTTTTGTATTAAATTCGGATGCAAACTCTGTGGTTCATCGTGAATAAGAAGTTCCATGGGATACAGTAAACCTGAAGTGAAGCATCGGAATCTAAAACTGGACTCACAATAGAGGTTCAAATCGTAGCAAGTGAGAGTGTCAGTCCTCTTGTACTTTAGTCGGCATTGTGACTTGTGTATTAAATTCGGATGCAATTTCTGTGTTTCATCGTCAATAAGAAGGTCCAAGGGATACAGTAAACCTGAAGAGAGGCATCGGAATCTAAAACTAAACACACAGGAGAGGTTCAAATCATAGAAAGTGAGAGTGACAGTCCTCTTTTACTTAAGTCGGCATTGTACTTTTTGTATTAAATTCGGATGCAATTTCTGTGTTTCATCGTCAATAAGAAGGTCCAAGCTATACAGTAAACCTGAAGTGAAGCATCGGAATCTAAATCTGGACTCACAGGAGAGTTTAAAATCAAATAAAGTTAGAGTGTCAGTCCTTCTGTATTTTAGTCGGCATTGTACCTTTTGTATTAAATTCGGATGCAAACTCTGTGTTTCAACGTCAATAAGAAGTTCCAAGTTATACGGTAAACCTGAAGTGAAGCATCGGAATCTAAAACTGGATTCACAGGAGAGGTTCAAATCATAGAAAGTTAGAGTGTCAGCCCACTTGTACTTGAGTCGGCATTGTGCCTTTTGTATTAATTTCGGATGCAATTTCTGTGTTTCATCGTCACAAAGAAGGTCCGAGGTATATACAGTAAACCTGAAGTGAAGCATCGGAACCAAAAACTGGACTCACAGGAGAGGTTCAAATCATAGAAAGTTAGAGTGTCAGTCCTCTTGTACTTATGTGGGCATTGTGCCTTTTGTTTTAAATTCGGATGCAATTTCTGTGTTTCATCGTCAATAAGAAGGTCCAAGGGATACAGTAAACCTGAAGTGAAGCATCGGAATCGAAAACTGGACTCACAGGAGAGGTTCAAATCATTAAAAAATTGGGTGTCAGTCCTCTTGTACTTAAGTCGGCATTGTGCCTTTTGCATTAAATTCGGATGCAATTTCTGTGTTTCATCGTCAATAAGAAGGTCCAAGTTATACAGTAAACCTGAAGTGAAGCATCGGCATCTAAAACTGGACTCCCAGGAGAGGTTCAAATCATAGAAAGTGAGAGTGTCAGTCCTCTGGTACTTAAGTCGGCATTGTGCCTTTTGTATTAAATTCGGATGCAAACTCTGTGTTTCATCGTCAATAAGAAGGTCCAAGGGATACAGTAAACCTGAAGAGAGGCATCGGAATCTAAAACTAAACACACAGGAGAGGTTCAAATCATAGAAAGTGAGAGTGACAGTCCTATTTTACTTATGTCGGCATTATGACTTTTGCAATAAATTCGGATGCAATTTCTGTGTTTCATCGTAAATAAGAAGGTCCAAAGGATACTGTAAACCTGAAGTGAAGCATCGGAATCTAAAACTGGAATCACAGGAGAGGTTCAAATCATAGAAAGCGGGAGTGTCACTCCTCTTTTACTTAAGTCGGCATTGTGCTTTTTGTATTACATTCGGATGCAATTTCTGTGTTTCATCGTCAATAAGAAGGACCAAGCTATACAGTAAACCTGAAATGAAGCATCGGAATCTAAATCTGGACTCACAGGAGAGTGTAAAATTAAATAAAGTTAGAGTGTCAGTCCTTCTGTATTTAAGTCGGCATTGTGCCGTTTGTATTAAATTCGGATGCAAACTCTGTGTTTCAACGTCAATAAGAAGTTCCTAGTTATAAAGTAAACCTGAAGTGAAGCATCGGAATCTAAAACTGGATTCACAGGAGAGGTTCAAATCATAGAAAGTTTGAGTGTCAGTCCTCTTGTACTTAAGTCGGCATTGTGCCCTTTGTATTAATTTCGGATGCAATTTCTGTGTTTCATCGTCAATAAGAAGGTCCGAGGTATACAGTAAACCTGAAGTGAAGCAGCGGAATCTAAAACTGGAGTCACAGGAGAGGTTCAAATCATAGAAAAATTGAGTGTCAGTCCTCTTGTACTTAAGTCGGCATTGTGCCTTTTGCATTAAATTCGGATGCAATTTCTGTGTTTCATCGTCAATAAGAAGGTCAAGGGATACAGTAAACCTGAAGTGAAGCATCGGAATGTAAGACTGGACTCACATGAGAGGTTCAAATCGTAGAAAGTTATAGTGTCAGTCCTCTTGTACTTAAGTCGGCATTGTGCCTTTTGTATTAAATTCGGATGCAATTTCTGTGTTTCATCGTCAATAAGAAGGTCCAAGGGATACAGTAAACCTGAAGTGAAGCATCGGAATCTAAAACTAGACTCACAGGAGAGGTTCAAATCATAGAAAGTTTGAGTGTCAGTCCTCTTGTACTTAAGTCGGCATTGTGACCTTTGTATTAATTTCGGATGCAATTTCTGTGTTTCATCGTCAATACGAAGGTCCAAAGGATACAATAAACCTGAAGTGAAGCATCGGTATCTAAAACTGGACTCACAGGAGGGGCTCAAATCATAGAAAGTGAGAGAGTCAGTCCTCTTTTACCTAAGTCGGCATTGTGCCTTTTGTATTAAATTCGGATGCAATTTCTGTGTTTCATCGTCAATAAGAATGTCCAAGGTATACAGTAAACCTGGAGTGAAGCATCGTAATCTAAAACTGCACTCACAGGAGAGTTTGAAATCATAGAAAGTTAGAGTGTCAGTCCTCTTGTACTTAAGTCGGCATTGTGCCTTTTGTATTAATTTCGGATGCAAACTCTGTGCTTCATCTTCAATAAGAAGGTCCAAGTTATACAGTAAACCTGAAGTGAAGCATCGGAATCTAAAACTGGACCCACAGTAGAGGTTCAAATCATAGAAAGTTAGAGCGTCAGTCCTCTTGTACTTAAGACGGCATTGTGCCTTTTGTATTAAATTCGGATGATATTTCTGTGTTTCATCGTCAATAAGACGGTCCAAGGGGTACAGTAAACCTGAAGTGAAGCATTGGAATCCAACACTGGACTGACAGGAGAGGTTCAAATCATTGAAAGTGTGAGTGTCAGTCCTCTTGTACTTAAGTCGGCATTGTGCCTTTTGTATTAAATTCGGATGCAAACTCTGTGGTTCATCGTGAATAAGAAGTTCCATGGGATACAGTTAACCTGAAGTGAAGCATCGGAATCTAGATGTGGACTCACAATAGAGGTTCAAATCGTAGCAAGTGAGAGTGTCAGTCCTCTTGTACTTTAGTCGGCATTATGACTTGTGTATTAAATTCGGATGCAATTTCTGTGTTTCATCGTCAATAAGATGGTCCAAAGGATACAGTAAACCTGAAGAGAGGCATCGGAATCTAAAACTAAACACACAGGAGAGGTTCAAATCATAGAAAGTGAGAGTGACTGTCCTCTTTTACTTAAGTCGGCATTATGCCTTTTGTATTAAATTCGGATGCAATTTCTGTGTTTCAACGTAAATAAGAAGGTCCAAAGCATACAGTAAACCTGAAGTGAAGCATCGGAATATAAAACTGGACTCACAGGAGAGGTTCAAATCAAAGAAAGCGAGAGAGTCAGTCCTCTCTTACTTAAGTCGGCATTGTGCTTTTTGTATTACATTCGGATGCAATTTCTGTGTTTCATCGTCAATAAGAAGGTCCAAGCTATACAGTAAACCTGAAGTGAAGCATCGGAATCTAAATCTGGACTCACAGGAGAGTTTAAAATTAAATAAAGTTAGGGTGTCAGTCCTTCTGTATTTAAGTCGGCATTGTGCCTTTTGTATTAAATTCGGATGCAAACTCTGTGTTTCAACGTCAATAAGAAGTTCCAAGTCATACAGTAAACCTGAAGTGAAGCATCGGAATCTAAAACTGGATTCACAGGAGAGGTTCAAATCATAGAAAGTGAGAGTGTCAGTCCTCTTGTACTTAAGTCGGCATTGTGCCTTTTGTAATTAATTCGGATGCAATATCTGTGTTTCATCGTCAATAAGAAGGTGCAAGGTATACAGAAAACCTGAAGTGATGCATCGGAATCTAAAACTGGACTCAAAGGGGAGGTTCAAATCATAGAAAGTTAGTGTGTCAGTCCACTTGTACTTAAGACGGCATTTTGCCTTTCGTATTAAATTCGGATGCAAACTCTGTGTTTCATCGTCAATAAGACGGTCCAAGGGGTACAGTAAACCTTAAGTGAAGCATTGGAATCTAACACTGGACTGACAGGAGAGGTTCTAATCATAGAAAGTGAGAGTGTCAGTCCTCTTGTACTTAAGTCGGCATTGTGCCTTTTGTATTAAATTCGGATGAAAACTCTGTGGTTCATCGTGAATAAGAAGTTCCATGGGATACAGTAAACGTGAAGTGAAGCATCGGAATCTAAAACTTGACTCACAATAGAGGTTCAAATCGTAGCAAGTGAGAGTGTCAGTCCCCTAGTACTTTAGTCGATATTGTGACTTGTGTATTAAATTCGGATGCAATTTCATTGTTTCATCGTCAATAAGAAGGTCCAAGGGATACAGTAAACCTGAAGGGAGACATCGGTATCTAAAACTAAACACACAGGAGAGGTTCAAACCATAGAAAGTGAGAGTGACAGTCCTCTTTTACTTAAGTCGGCATTGTGCTTTTTGCATTAAATTCGGATGCAATTTCTGTGTTTCATCGTCAATAAGAAGTTCCAAGCTATACAGTAAACCTGAAGTGAAGCATCGGAATCTAAATCTGGACTCACAGGATTGTTTAATATTAAATAAAGTTAGAGTGTCAGTCCTTCTGTATTTAAGTCGGCATTGTGCCTTTTGTATTAAATTCGGATGCAATTTCTGTGTTTCAACGTCAATAAGAAGTTCCAAGTTATACAGTAAACCTGAAGTGAAGCATCGGAATCTAAAACTGGATTCACAGGAGAGGTTCAAATCATAGAAAGTTAGAGTGTCAGCCCACTTGTACTTGAGTCGGCATTGTGCCTTTTCTATTAATTTCGGATGCAATTTCTGTGTTTCATCGTCACAAAGAAGGTCCGAGGAATACAGTAAACCTGAAGTGAAGCATCGGAATCTAAAACTGGACTCACAGGAGAGGTTCAAATCATAGAAAGTTAGACTGTCAGTCCTATTTTACTTAAGTCGGCATTATGACTTTTGTATTAAATTCGGATGCAATTTCTGTGTTTCATCGTAAATAAGAAGGTCCAAAGGATACAGTAATCTTGAAGTGAAGCATCGGAATCAAAAACTGGAATCACAGGAGAGGTTCAAATCATAGAAAGCGAGAGTGTCAGTCCTCTATTACTTAAGTCGGCATTGTGCTTTTTGTATTACATTCGGATGCAATTTCTGTGTTTCATCGTCAATAAGAAGGTCCAAGCTATACAGTAACCCTGAAGTGAAACATCGGAATCTAAATCTGGTCTCACAGGAGAGTCTAAAATTAAATAAAGTTAGAGTGTAAGTCCTTCTGTATTTAAGTCGGCATTGTGCCTTCTGTATTAAATTCGGATGCAAACTCTGTGTTTCAACACCAATAAGAAGTTCCAAGTTATACAGTAACCTAAAGTGAAGCATCGGAATCGAAAACTGGATTCACAGGAAAGGTTCAAATCATAGATAGTTAGAGTGTCAGCCCACTTGTACTTGAGTCGGCATTGTGCCTTTTGTATTAATTTCGGATGCAATTTCTGTGTTTCATCGTCACAAGGATGGTCCGAGGTATACAGTAAACCTGAAGTGAAGTATCGGAATCTAAAACTGGACTTACAGGAGAGGTTCAAATCATAGAAAGTTAGAGTGTCAGACCTCTTGTACTTATGTCGGCATTGTGCCTTTTGTATTAAATTCGGATGCATTTTCTGTGTTTCATCGTCAATAAGAAGGTCCAAGGGATACAGTAAACCTGAAGTGAAGCATCGGAATCTAAAACTGGACTCACAGGAGAGGTTCAAATCATAGAAAGTTAGAGTGTCAGTCCTCTTGTACTTATGTTGGCATTGTGCCTTTTGTATTAAATTCGGATGCATTTTCTGTGTTTCATCGTCAATAAGAAGGTCTAAGGGATGCAGTAAACCTGATGTGAAGCATTGGAATCTAACACTGGACTCAAAGGGGAGGTTCAAATCATAGAAATTTAGAGTGTCAGTCCACTTGTACTTAAGACGGCATTTTGCCTTTCGTATTAAATTCGAATGCAAACTCTGTGTTTCATCGTCAATAAGACGGTCCAAGGGGTACAGTAAACCTGATGTGAAGCATTGGAATCTAACACTGGACTGACAGGAGAGGTTCAAATCATAGAATGTGAGAGTGTCAGTCCTCTTGTACTTAAGTCGGCATTGTGCCTTTTGTATTACATTCGGATGAAAACTCTGTGGTTCATCGTGAATAAGAAGTTCCATGGGATACAGTAAACCTGAAGTGAAGCATCGGAATCTAAAACTTGACTCACAATAGAGGTTCAAATCGTAGCAAGTGAGAGTGTCAGTCCTCTAGTACTTTAGTCGATATTGTGACTTGTGTATTAAATTCGGATGCAATTTCATTGTTTCATCGTCAATAAGAAGGTCCAAGGGATACAGTAAACCTGAAGGGAGACATCGGTATCTAAAACTAAACACACAGGAGAGGTTCAAATCATAGAAAGTGAGAGTGACAGTCCTCTTTTACTTAAGTCGGCATTGTGCTTTTTGTAGTAAATTCGGATGCAATTTCTGTGTTTCATCGTCAATAAGAAGTTCCAAGCTATACAGTAAACCTGAAGTGAAGCATCGGAATCTAAATCTGGACTCACAGGAGAGTTTAAAATTAAATAAAGTTAGAGTGTCAGTCCTTCTGTATTTAATTCGGCATTGTGCCTTCAGTATTAAATTCGGATGCAATTTCTGTGTTTCAACGTCAATAAGAAGTTGCAAGTTATACAGTAAACCTGAAGTGAAACATCGGAATCTGAAACTGGATTCACAGGAGAGGTTCAAATCATAGAAAGTTAGAGTGTCAGCCCACTTGTACTTGAGTCGGCAGTGTGCCTTTTGTATTAATTTCGGATGCAATTTCTGTGTTTCATCGTCACAAAGAAGGTCCGAGGTATACAGTAAACCTGAAGTGAAGCATCGGAATCTAAAACTGGACTCACAGGAGAGGTTCAAATCATAGAAAGTTAGAGTGTCAGTCCTATTTTACTTAAGTCGGCATTATGCCTTTTGTATTAAATTCGGATGCAATTTCTGTGTTTCATCGTAAATAAGAAGGTCCAAAGGATACAGTAATCCTGAAGTGAAGCATCGGAATCAAAAACTGGAATCACAGGAGAGGTTCAAAACATAGAAAGCGAGAGTGTCAGTCCTCTTTTACTTAAGTCGGCATTGTGCTTTTTATATTACATTCGGATGCAATTTCTGTGTTTCAACGTCAATAAGAAGTTCCAAGTTATACAGTAAACCTGAAGTGAATCATCGGAAACTAAAACTTGATTCACAGGAGAGGTTCAAATCATAGAAAGTGAGAGTGTCAGTCCTCTTGTACTTAAGTCGGCATTGTGCCTTTTGTATTAAATTCGGATGCAATATCTGTGTTTCATCGTCAATAAGAAGGTGCAAGGTATACAGAAAACCTGAAGTGATGCATCGGAATCTAAAACTGGACTCAAAGGAGAGGTTCAAATCATAGAAAGTTAGAGTGTCAGTCCTCTTGTACTGCAGACGGCATTGTGCCTTTTGTATTAAATTCGAATGCAAACTCTGTGTTTCATCGTCAATAAGACGGTCCAAGGGGGACAGTAAACCTGAAGTGAAGCATTGGAATCTAACACTGGACTGACAGGAGAGGTTCAAATCATAGAAAGTGAGAGTGTCAGTCCTCTTGTACTTAAGTCGGCATTGTGCCTTTTGTATTAAATTCGGATGCAAACTCTGTGGTTCATCGTGAATAAGAAGTTCCATGGGATACAGTAAACCTGAAGTGAAGCATCGGAATCTAAAACTGGACTCACAATAGAGGTTAAAATCGTAGCAAGTGAGAGTGTCAGTCCTCTTGTACTTTAGTCGGCATTGTGACTTGTGTATTAAATTCGGATGCAATTTCATTGTTTCATCGTCAATAAGAAGGTCCAAGGGATACAGTAAACCTGAAGAGAGGCATCGGAATCTAAAACTAAACACACAGGAGAGGTTCAAATCATAGAAAGTGAGAGTGACAGTCCTCTTTTACTTAAGTCGGCATTGTACTTTTTGTATTAAATTCGGATGCAATTTCTGTGTTTCATCGTCAATAAGAAGGTCCAAGCTATACAGTAAACCTGAAGTGAAGCATCGGAATCTAAATCTGGACTCACAGGAGAGTTTAAAATCAAATAAAGTTAGAGTGTCAGTCCTTCTGTATTTAAGTCGGCATTGTGCCTTTTGTATTAAATTCGGATGCAAACTCTGTGTTTCAACGTCAATAAGAAGTTCCAAGTTATACGGTAAACCTGAAGTGAAGCATCGGAATCTAAAACTGGATTCACAGGAGAGGTTCAAATCATAGAAAGTTAGAGTGTCAGCCCACTTGTACTTGAGTCGGCATTGTGCCTTTTGTATTAATTTCGGATGCAATTTCTGTGTTTCATCGTCAAAAAGAAGGTCCGAGGTATATACAGTAAACCTGAAGTGAAGCATCGGAACCAAAAACTGGACTCACAGGAGAGGTTCAAATCATAGAAAGTTAGAGTGTCAGTCCTCTTGTACTTATGTCGGCTTTGTGCCTTTTGTTTTAAATTCGGATGCAATTTCTGTGTTTCATCGTCAATAAGAAGGTCCAAGGGATACAGTAAACCTGAAGTGAAGCATCGGAATCGAAAACTGGACTCACAGGAGAGGTTCAAATCATTAAAAAATTGGGTGTCAGTCCTCTTGTACTTAAGTCGGCATTGTGCCTTTTGCATTAAATTCGGATGCAATTTCTGTGTTTCATCGTCAATAAGAAGGTCCAAGTTATACAGTAAACCTGAAGTGAAGCATCGGCATCTAAAGCTGGACTCCCAGGAGAGGTTCAAATCATAGAAAGTGAGAGTGTCAGTCCTCTGGTACTTAAGTCGGCATTGTGCCTTTTGTATTAAATTCGGATGCAAACTCTGTGTTTCATCGTCAATAAGAAGGTCCAAGGGATACAGTAAACCTGAAGAGAGGCATCGGAATCTAAAACTAAACACACAGGAGAGGTTCAAATCATAGAAAGTGAGAGTGACAGTCCTATTTTACTTATGTCGGCATTATGACTTTTGCAATAAATTCGGATGCAATTTCTGTGTTTCATCGTAAATAAGAAGGTCCAAAGGATACTGTAAACCTGAAGTGAAGCATCGGAATCTAAAACTGGAATCACAGGAGAGGTTCAAATCATAGAAAGCGGGAGTGTCACTCCTCTTTTACTTAAGTCGGCATTGTGCTTTTTGTATTACATTCGGATGCAATTTCTGTGTTTCATCGTCAATAAGAAAGACCAAGCTATACAGTAAACCTGAAATGAAGCATCGGATTCTAAATCTGGACTCACAGGAGAGTTTAAAATTAAATAAAGTTAGAGTGTCAGTCCTTCTGTATTTAAGTCGGCATTGTGCCGTTTGTATTAAATTCGGATGCAAACTCTGTGTTTCAACGTCAATAAGAAGTTCCAAGTTATAAAGTAAACCTGAAGTGAAGCATCGGAATCTAAAACTGGATTCACAGGAGAGGTTCAAATCATAGAAAGTTTGAGTGTCAGTCCTCTTGTACTTAAGTCGGCATTGTGCCCTTTGTATTAATTTCGGATGCAATTTCTGTGTTTCATCGTCAATAAGAAGGTCCGAGGTATACAGTAAACCTGAAGTGAAGCAGCGGAATCTAAAACTGGAGTCACAGGAGAGGTTCAAATCATAGAAAAATTGAGTGTCAGACCTCTTGTACTTAAGTCGGCATTGTGCCTTTTGCATTAAATTCGGATGCAATTTCTGTGTTTCATCGTCAATAAGAAGGTCCAAGGGATACAGTAAACCTGAAGTGAAGCATCGGAATGTAAGACTGGACTCACATGAGAGGTTCAAATCGTAGAAAGTTATAGTGTCAGTCCTCTTGTACTTAAGTCGGCATTGTGCCTTTTGTATTAAATTCGGATGCAATTTCTGTGTTTCATCGTCAATAAGAAGGTCCAAGGGATACAGTAAACCTGAAGTGAAGCATCGGAATCTAAAACTAGACTCACAGGAGAGGTTCAAATCATAGAAAGTTTGAGTGTCAGTCCTCTTGTACTTAAGTCGGCATTGTGCCCTTTGTATTAATTTCGGATGCAATTTCTGTGTTTCATCGTCAATACGAAGGTCCAAAGGATACAATTAACCTGAAGTGAAGCATCGGTATCTAAAACTGGACTCACAGGAGGGGCTCAAATCATAGAAAGTGAGAGAGTCAGTCCTCTTTTACCTAAGTCGGCATTGTGCCTTTTGTATTAAATTCGGATGCAATTTCTGTGTTTCATCGTCAATAAGAATGTCCAAGGTATACAGTAAACCTGGAGTGAAGCATCGTAATCTAAAACTGCACTCACAGGAGAGTTTGAAATCATAGAAAGTTAGAGTGTCAGTCCTCTTGTACTTAAGTCGGCATTGTGCCTTTTGTATTAATTTCGGATGCAAACTCTGTGCTTCATCTTCAATAAGAAGGTCCAAGTTATACAGTAAACCTGAAGTGAAGCATCGGAATCTAAAACTGGACCCACAGTAGAGGTTCAAATCATAGAAAGTTAGAGCGTCAGTCCTCTTGTACTTAAGACGGCATTGTGCCTTTTGTATTAAATTCGGATGATATTTCTGTGTTTCATCGTCAATAAGACGGTCCAAGGGGTACAGTAAACCTGAAGTGAAGCATTGGAATCCAACACTGGACTGACAGGAGAGGTTCAAATCATTGAAAGTGTGAGTGTCAGTCCTCTTGTACTTAAGTCGGCATTGTGCCTTTTGTATTAAATTCGGATGCAAACTCTGTGGTTCATCGTGAATAAGAAGTTCCATGGGATACAGTTAACCTGAAGTGAAGCATCGGAATCTAGATGTGGACTCACAATAGAGGTTCAAATCGTAGCAAGTGAGAGTGTCAGTCCTCTTGTACTTTAGTCGGCATTATGACTTGTGTATTAAATTCGGATGCAATTTCTGTGTTTCATCGTCAATAAGATGGTCCAAAGGATACAGTAAACCTGAAGAGAGGCATCGGAATCTAAAACTAAACACACAGGAGAGGTTCAAATCATAGAAAGTGAGAGTGACTGTCCTCTTTTACTTAAGACGGCATTATGCCCTTTGTATTAAATTCGGATGCAATTTCTGTGTTTCAACGTAAATAAGATGGTCCAAAGCATACAGTAAACCTGAAGTGAAGCATCGGAATATAAAACTGGACTCACAGGAGAGGTTCAAATCATAGAAAGCGAGAGAGTCAGTCCTCTCTTACTTAAGTCGGCATTGTGCTTTTTGTATTACATTCGGATGCAATTTCTGTGTTTCATCGTCAATAAGAAGGTCCAAGCTATACAGTAAACCTGAAGTGAAGCATCGGAATCTAAATCTGGACTCACAGGAGAGTTTAAAATTAAATAAAGTTAGGGTGTCAGTCCTTCTGTATTTAAGTCGGCATTGTGCCTTTTGTATTAAATTCGGATGCAAACTCTGTGTTTCAACGTCAATAAGAAGTTCCAAGTCATACAGTAAACCTGAAGTGAAGCATCGGAATCTAAAACTGGATTCACAGGAGAGGTTCAAATCATAGAAAGTGAGAGTGTCAGTCCTTTTGTACTTAAGTCGGCATTGTGCCTTTTGTAATTAATTCGGATGCAATATCTGTGTTTCATCGTCAATAAGAAGGTGCAAGGTATACAGAAAACCTGAAGTGATGCATTGGAATCTAAAACTGGACTCAAAGGGGAGGTTCAAATCATAGAAAGTTAGTGTGTCAGTCCACTTGTACTTAAGACGGCATTTTGCCTTTCGTATTAAATTCGAATGCAAACTCTGTGTTACATCGTCAATAAGACGGTCCAAGGGGTACAGTAAACCTTAAGTGAAGCATTGGAATCTAACACTGGACTGACAGGAGAGGTTCTAATCATAGAAAGTGAGAGTGTCAGTCCTCTTGTACTTAAGTCGGCATTGTGCCTTTTGTATTAAATTCGGATGAAAACTCTGTGGTTCATCGTGAATAAGAAGTTCCATGGGATACAGTAAACCTGAAGTGAAGCATCGGAATCTAAAACTTGACTCACAATAGAGGTTCAAATCGTAGCAAGTGAGAGTGTCAGTCCCCTAGTACTTTAGTCGATATTGTGACTTGTGTATTAAATTCGGATGCAATTTCATTGTTTCATCGTCAATAAGAAGGTCCAAGGGATACAGTAAACCTGAAGGGAGACATCGGTATCTAAAACTAAACACACAGGAGAGGTTCAAACCATAGAAAGTGAGAGTGACAGTCCTCTTTTACTTAAGTCGGCATTGTGCTTTTTGCATTAAATTCGGATGCAATTTCTGTGTTTCATCGTCAATAAGAAGTTCCAAGCTATACAGTAAACCTGAAGTGAAGCATCGGAATCTAAATCTGGACTCACAGGATTGTTTAATATTAAATAAAGTTAGAGTGTCAGTCCTTCTGTATTTAAGTCGGCATTGTGCCTTTTGTATTAAATTCGGATGCAATTTCTGTGTTTCAACGTCAATAAGAAGTTCCAAGTTATACAGTAAACCTGAAGTGAAGCATCGGAATCTAAAACTGGATTCACAGGAGAGGTTCAAATCATAGAAAGTTAGAGTGTCAGCCCACTTGTACTTGAGTCGGCATTGTGCCTTTTCTATTAATTTCGGATGCAATTTCTGTGTTTCATCGTCACAAAGAAGGTCCGAGGAATACAGTAAACCTGAAGTGAAGCATCGGAATCTAAAACTGCACTCACAGGAGAGGTTCAAATCATAGAAAGTTAGAGTGTCAATCCTATTTTACTTAAGTCGGCATTATGACTTTTGTATTAAATTCGGATGCAATTTCTGTGTTTCATCGTAAATAAGAAGGTCCAAAGGATACAGTAATCCTGAAGTGAAGCATCGGAATCAAAAACTGGAATCACAGGAGAGGTTCAAATCATAGAAAGCGAGAGTGTCAGTCCTCTATTACTTAAGTCGGCATTGTGCTTTTTGTATTACATTCGGATGCAATTTCTGTGTTTCATCGTCAATAAGAAGGTCCAAGCTATACAGTAACCCTGAAGTGAAGCATCGGAATCTAAATCTGGTCTCACAGGAGAGTCTAAAATTAAATAAAGTTAGAGTGTAAGTCCTTCTGTATTTAAGTCGGCATTGTGCCTTCTGTATTAAATTCGGATGCAAACTCTGTGTTTCAACGTCAATAAGAAGTTCCAAGTTATACAGTAACCTAAAGTGAAGCATCGGAATCGAAAACTGGATTCACAGGAAAGGTTCAAATCATAGATAGTTAGAGTGTCAGCCCACTTGTACTTGAGTCGGCATTGTGCCTTTTGTATTAATTTCTGATGCAATTTCTGTGTTTCATTGTCACAAGGATGGTCCGAGGTATACAGTAAACCTGAAGTGAAGTATCGGAATCTAAAACCGGACTTACAGGAGAGGTTCAAATCATAGAAAGTTAGAGTGTCAGACCTCTTGTACTTATGTCGGCATTGTGCCTTTTGTATTAAATTCGGATGAATTTTCTGTGTTTCATCGTCAATAAGAAGGTCCAAGGGATACAGTAAACCTGAAGTGAAGCATCGGAATCTAAAACTGGACTCACAGGAGAGGTTCAAATCATAGAAAGTTAGAGTGTCAGTCCTCTTGTACTTATGTCGGCATTGTGCCTTTTGTATTAAATTCGGATGCATTTTCTGTGTTTCATCGTCAATAAGAAGGTCTAAGGGATGCAGTAAACCTGAAGTGAAGCATCGGAATCTAAAACTGGACTCACAGGGGAGGTTCAAATCATAGAAAGTTGAAGTGTCAGTCCACTTGTACTTACGTCGGCATTGTACCTTTTGCATTGAATTCGAATGTAATATCTGTAAATCATCGTCAATAAGAAGGTCCAAGGGATACAGTATACCTGAAGTGAAGCATCGGAATCTAAAACTGGACTCACATGAGAGGTTCAAATCGTAGAAAGTTAGAGTGTCAGTCCTCTTGTACTTAAGTCGGCATTGTACTTTTTGTATTAAATTCGGATGCAATTTCTGTGTTTCATCGTCAATAAGAAGGTCCAAAGGATACAATAAACCTGAAGTGAAGCATCGGAATCAAAATCTGGACTCACAGGACGGGTTCAAATCATAGAAAGTGAGAGTGTCAGTCCTCTTTTACCTAAGTCTGCAATGTGACTTTTGTATTAAATTCGGATGCAATTTCTGTGTTTCATCTTCAATAAGAAGGTCCAAGTTATACAGTAAACCTGAAGTGAAGCATCGGAATCTAAAACAGGGCTCACAGGAGAGTTTCAAATCATAGAAAGTTAGAGTGTCAGTCCTCTTGTACTTAAGACGGCATTGTGCCTTTTGTATTAAATTCGGATGCAATTTCTGTGTTTCATCGTCAAAAAGAAGGTCCGAGGAGTACAGTTAACCTGAAGTGAAGCATCGGAATCTAAAACTGGACACACAGGAGAGGTTCAAATCATAGATAGTTAGAGTGTCAGTCCTCTTGTACTTCAGTCGGCATTGTGCATTTTGTATTAAATTCGGATGCAAACTCTTTGTTTCATCGTCAATAAGAAGGTCCAAGGTATACAGTAAACCTGGAGTGAAGCATCGGAATCTAAAACTGCACTCACAGGAGAGTTTGAAATCATACAAAGTTAGAGTGTCAGTCCTCTTGTACTTAAGACGGCATTGTGCCTTTTGTATTAAATTCGGATGATATTTCTGTGTTTCATCGTCAATAAGACGGTCCAAGGGGTACAGTAAACCTGAAGTAAAGCATTGGAATCTAACACTGGACTGACAGGAGTGGTTCAAATCGTAGAAAGAGAGAGTGTCAGTCCTCTTGTATTTAAGTCGGCATTGTGCCTTTTGTATTAAATTCGGATGCAAACTCTGTGGTTCATCGTGAATAAGAAGTTCCATGGGATACAGTAAACCTGAAGTGAAGCATCGGAATCTAGAAGTGGACTCGCAATAGAGGTTCAAATCGTAGACAGTGAGAGTGTCAGTCCTCTTGTACTTTAGTCGGCATTGTGAATTGTGTATTAAATTCGGATGCAATTTCTGTGTTTCATCGTCAATAAGAAGGTCCAAGGGATACAGTAAACCTTAAGAGAGGTATCGGAATCTAAAAGTAAACACACAGGAGAGGTTCAAATCATAGAAAGTGAGAGTGACAGTCCTATTTTACTTAAGTCAGCATTATGACTTTTGTATTAAATTCGGATGCAATTTCTGTGTTTCATCGTAAATAAGAAGGTACAAAGGAGACTGTAAACCTGAAGTGAAGCATCGGAATCTAAAACTGGAATCACAGGAGAGGTTCAAATCATAGAAAGCGAGAGTGTCAGTCCTCTTTTACTTAAGTCAGCATTGTGCTTTTTGTATTACATTCGGATGCAATTTCTGTGTTTCATCGTCAATAAGAAGGTCCGAGCTATACAGTTAACCTGAAGTGAAGCATCGGAATCTAAATCTGGACTCACAGGAGAGTTTAAAATTAAATAAAGTTAGAGTGTCAGTCCTTCTGTATTTAAGTCGGCATTGTGCCTTCTGTATTAAATTCGATTGCAAACTCTGTGTTTGAACGTCAATAAGAAGTTCCAAGTTATACAGTAAACCTGCAGTGAAGCATCGGAATCTAAAACTGGATTCACAGGACAGGTTCAAATCATAGAAAGTTAGAGTGTCAGTCCTCTTGTACTTATGTCGGCATTGTGCCTTTTGTATTAAATTCGGATGCTTTTTCTGTGTTGCATCGTCAATAAGAAGGTCTAAGGGATGCAGTAAACCTGAAGTGAAGCATCGGAATCTGAAACTGGACTCACAGGAGAGGTTCAAATCATAGAAAGTTTGAGTGTCAGTCCACTTGAACTTAAGTCGGCATTGTGCCTTTTGCATTAAATTCGAATGCAATTTCTGTGTTTCATCGTCAATAAGAAGGTCCACGGGATACAGTAAACCTGAAGTGAAGCATCGGAATCTAAAACTGGACTCACAGGATAGGTTCAAATCATTGAAAGTTTGAGTGTCAGTCCTCTTGTACTTAAGTCGGCATTGTGCCCTTTGTATTAAATTCGGATGCAATATCTGTGTTTCATCGTCAATAAGAAGGTCCAAAGGATACAATAAACCTGAAGTGAAGCTTCGGAATCTAAATCTGGACTCACAGGAGGGGTTCAAATCATAGAAAGTGAGAGTGTCAGTCCTCTTTTACCTAAGTCTGCAATGTGACTTTTGTATTAAATTCGGATGCAATTTCTGTGTTTCATCGTCAATAAGAAGGTCCAAGGTATACAGTAATCCTGGAGTGAAGCATCGGAATCTAAAACTGCACTCACAGGAGAGTTTGAAATCATAGAAAGTTTGAGTGTCAGTCCTCTTGTACTTAAGTCGGCATTGTGCCTTTTGTATTAATTTCGGATGCAAACTCTGTGCTTCATCTTCAATAAGAAGGTCCAAGTTAAACAGTAAACCTGAAGTGAAGCATCGGAATCTAAAACTGGGCTCACAGGAGAGTTTCAAATCATAGAAAGTTAGAGTGTCAGCCCTCTTGTACTTAAGTCGGCATTGTGCCTTTTGTATTAAATTCGGATGCAATTTCTGTGTTTCATCGTCAAAAAGAAGGTCCGAGGAGTACATTAAACCTGAAGTGAAGCATCGGAATCTAAAACTGGACACACAGGAAAGGTTCAAATCATAGATATTTTGAGTGTCAGTCCTCTTGTACTTCAGTCGGCATTGTGCATTTTGTATTAAATTCGGATGCAAACTCTGTGTTTCATCGTCAAATAGAAGTTAAATGGGATACAGTAAACCTGAAGTGAAGCATCAGAATCCAAACCTGGACTCACAATAGAGGTTCAAATCACAGAAAGTGAGAGTGCCAGTTCTCTGGTAGTTTAGTCGGCATTGTGCCTTTTGTATTAAATTCGGATTCAATTTCTGTGTTTCATCGTCAATAACAAGGTGCAAGGTATGCAGTAAACATGAAGTGAAGCATCGGAATCTATAACTGGAATCACAGGAGAGCTTAATTTCATAGAAAGTGAGAGTGTCAGTCCTCTTGTACTTAAGTCGGCATTGTGCCTTTTGTATTAAATTCGGATGAAATTTCTGTTTTTCATCGTCAATAAGAAGGTCCAACGGATACAGTAAACCTGAAGTGAAGCATTGGAATCCAACACTGTACTGACAGAAGAGCTTCAAATCATAGAAAGTTAGAGTGTCAGCCCACTTGTACTTGAGTCGGCATTGTGCCTTTTGTATTAATTTCGGATGCAATTTCTGTGTTTCATCGTCACAAAGAAGGTCCGAGGTATACAGTAAACCTGAAGTGAAGCATCGGAATCTAAAACTGGACTCACAGGAGAGGTTCAAATCATAGAAAGTTAGAGTGTCAGTCCTCTTGTACTTATGTCGGCATTGTGCCTTTTGTATTAAATTCGGATGCATTTTCTGTGTTTCATCGTCAATAAGAAGGTCCAAGGGATACAGTAAACCAGAAGTGAAGCATCGCAATCAAAAACTGGACTCACAGGAGAGGTTCAAATCATAGAAAGTTAGAGTGTCAGTCCTCTTGTACTTATGTCGGCATTGTGCCTTTTGTATTAAATTCGGATGCATTTTCTGTGTTTCATCGTCAATAAGAAGGTCTAAGGGAAGCAGTAAACCTGAAGTGAAGCATCGGAATCTAAAACTGGACTCACAGGAGAGGTTCAAATCATAGAAAATTTGAGTGTCAGTCCACTTGTACTTAAGTCGGCATTGTGCCTTTTGCATTAAATTCGAATGCAATTTCTGTGTTTCATCGTCAATAAGAAGGTCCACGGGATACAGTAAACCCGAAGTGAAGCATCGGAATCTAAAACTGGACTCACATGAGAGGTTCAAATCGTAGAATGTTAGAGTGTCAGCCCTCTTGTACTTAAGTCGGCATTGTGCCTTTTGTATTAAATTCGGATGCAAACTCTGTGTTTCATCGTCAATAAGAAGTTCCATGGGATACAGTAAGCCTGAAGTGAAGCATAGGAATCTAAACCTGGGCTCACAATAGAGGTTCAAATCATAGAAAGTGAGAGTGTCAGTTCTCTTGTAGTTAAGTCATCATTGTGTTAATTGTACTAAATTCCGATGTAATTTCTGTGTTTCATCGTCAATAAGAAGGTGCAAGGTATGCAGTAAACCTGAAGTGAAGCATCGGAATCTAAAACTGGAATCACAGGAGAGGTTAAATTCATAGAAAGTGAGAGTGTCAGTCCTCTTGTACTTACGTCGGCATTGTGCCTTTTGTATTAATTTCGGATGCAATTTCTGTGTTTCATCGTCAAAATGAAGGTCCGAGGAGTACAGTAAACCTGAAGTGAAGCATCGGAATCTAAAACTGGACACACAGGAGAGGTTCAAATCATAGATAGTTAGAGTGTCAGTCCTCTTGTACTTCAGTCGGCATTGTGCATTTTGTATTAAATTCGGATGCAAACTCTGTGATTCATCGTCAATAAGAAGTTCCATGGGATACAGTAAACCTGAAGTGAAGCATCAGAATCCAAAACTGGACTCACAATGGAGGTTCAAATCACAGAAAGTGAGAGTGCCAGTTCTCTTGTAGTTTAGTCGGCATTGTGCCTTTTGTATTAAATTCGGATTCAATTTCTGTGTTTCATCGTCAATAAGAAGGTGCAAGGTATGCAGTAAACATGAAGTGAAGCATCGGAATCTATAACTGGAATCACAGGAGAGGTTAAATTCATAGAAAGTGAGAGTGTCAGTCCTCTTGTACTTAAGTCGGCATTGTGCCTTTTGTATTAAATTAGGATGAAATTTCTGTGTTTCATCGTCAATAAGAAGGTCCCACGGATACAGTAAACCTGAAGTGAAGCATAGGAATCTAAACCTGGGCTCACAATAGAGGTTCAAATCATAGAAAGTGAGAGTGTCAGTTCTCTTGTAGTTAAGTCATCATTGTGTCTTTTGTACTAAGTTCCGATGTAATTTCTGTGTTTCATCGTCAATAAGAAGGTGCAAGGTGTGCAGTAAACCTGAACTGAAGCATCGGAATCTAAAACTGGAATCACAGGAGAGGTTAAATTCATAGAAAGTGAGAGTGTCAGTCCTCTTGTACTTAAGTCGGCATTGTGCCTTTTGTATTACATTCCGATGCAATTTCTGTGTTTCATCGTCAATAAGAAAGTCCATGGGATACAGTAAACCTCAAGTGAAGCATCGGATTCTAAGACTGGACTCACAGGCGAGGTTCAAATCATAGAAAGTTAGAGTGTCAGCCCACTTGTACTTGAGTCGGCATTGTGCCTTTTGTATTAATTTCGGATGCAATTTCTGTGTTTCATCGTCACAAAGAAGGTCCGAGGTTTACAGTAAACCTGAAGTGAAGCATCGGAATCTAAAACTGGATCACAGGAGAGGTACAAATCATAGAAAGTTAGAGTGTCAGTCCTCTTGTACTTACGTCGGCATTGTGCATTTGTATTAAATTCGGATGCAATTTCTGTGTTTCATCGTCAATAAGAAGGTCCAAGGGATACAGTAAACCTCAAGTGAAGCATCGGAATCTAAAACTGGACTCACAGGAGAGGTTCAAATCATAGAAAAATTGAGTGTCAGTCCCCTTGTACTTAAGTCGGCATTGTGCCTTTTGCATTAAATTCGGATGCAATTTCTGTGTTTCATCGTCAATAAGAAGGTCCAAGGGATACAGTAAAACTGAAGTGAAGCATCGGAATCTAAAACTGGACTCACATGAGAGGTTCAAATCGTAGAAAGGTAGAGTGTCGGTCCTCTTGTACTTAAGTCGGCATTGTGCCTTTTGTATTAAGTTCGGATGCAATATCTGTGTTTCATCGTCAATAAGAAGGTCCAAAGGATACAGTAAATCTGAAGTGAAGCATCGGAATCTAAAACTAAACACACAGGAGGGGTTCAAATCATTGAAAGTGAGAGTGACAGTCCTCTTTTACTTAAGTCGTCATTATGCCTTTTGTATTAATTTCGGATGCAATTTCTGTGTTTCATCGTAAATAAGAAGGTCCAAAGGATACAGTAAACCTGAAGTGAAGCATCGGAATCTAAAACTGGACTCACAGGAGAGGTTCAAATCATAGAAAGCGAGAGTTTCAGTCCTCTTTTACTTAAGTCGGCATTGTGCTTTTTGTATTACATTCGGATGCAATTTCTGTGTTTCATTGTCAATAAGAAGGTCCAAGTTATACAGTAAACCTGAAGTGAAGCATCGGAATCTAAATCTGGACACACAGGAGAGTTTAAAATTAAATAAAGTTAGAGTGTCAGTCCTTCTGTATTTATGTCGGCATTGTGCCTTTTGTATTAAATTCGGATGCAAACTCTGTGTTTCAACGTCAATAAGAAGTTCCAAGTTATACAGTAATCCTGAAGTGAAGCATCGGATTCTAAAACTGGACTCACAGGAGAGGTTCAAATCATAGAAAGTTAGTGTGTCAGTCCTCTTGTACTTAACTCGGCATTGTGCCTAGAGAATTTAATTCGGATGCAATTTCTGTGTTTCATCGTCAATAACAAGGTCCAAGGTACAGGGTAAAAATGAAGAGAAACATTGGAATCTAAAACTGGACTCACAGGAGAGGTTCAAATCATAGAAAAATTGAGTGTCAGTCCCCTTGTACTTAAGTCGGCATTGTGACTTTTGCATTAAATTAGGATGCAATTTCTGTGTTTCATCATCAATAAGAAGGTCCAAGGGATACAGTAAACCTGAAGTGAAGCATCGGAATCTAAAACTGGACTCACATGAGAGGTTCAAATCGTAGAAAGTTAGGGTGTCAGTCCTCTTGTCCTTAAGTCGGCATTGTGAATTTTGTATTAAATTCGGATGCAATTTCTGTGTTTCATCGTCAATAAGAAAGTCCAAGGGATACAGTAAACCTGAAGTGAATCATCGGAATCTAAAACTGGACTCACAGGAGAGGTTCAAATCATAGAAAGTTTGAGTGTCAGTCCTCTTGTACGTAAGTCGGCATTGTGCCCTTTGTATTAAATTCGGATGCAATTTCTGTGTTTCATCGTCAATAAGAAGGTCCAAAGGATACAATAAACCTGAAGTGAAGCTTCGGAATCTAAATCTGGACTCACAGGAGGGGTTCAAATCATAGAAAGTGAGAGTGTCAGTCCTCTTTGACCTAAGTCGGCATTGTGCCTTTTGTATTAAATTCGGATGCAATTTCTGTGTTTCATCGTCAATAAGACGGTCCAAGGTATACAGTAATCCTGGAGTGAAGCATCGGAATCTAAAACTGCACTCACAGGAGAGTTTGAAATCATAGAAAGTTAGAGTGTCAGGCCTCTTGTACTTAAGTCGGCATTGTGCCTTTTGTATTAATTTCGGAAGCAAACTCTGTGCTTCATCTTCAATAAGAAGGTCCAAGTTATACAGTAAACCTGAAGTGAAGCATCGGAATCTAAAACTGGACTCACAGGAGAGGTTCAAATCATAGAAAGTTAGAGTGTCAGCCCTCTTGTACTTAAGTCGGCATTGTGCCTTTTGTATTAAATTCGGATGCAATTTCTGTGTTTCATCCTCAAAAAGTAGGTCCGAGGAGTACAGTAAACCTGAAGTGAAGCATCGGAATCTAAAACTGGACACACAGGAGAGGTTCAAATCATAGTTAGTTAGAGTGTCAGTCCTCTTGTACTTAAGTCGGCATTGTGCCTTTTGTATTAAATTCGGATGCAAACTCTGTGTTTCATCGTCAATAAGAAGTTCCATGGGATACAATAAACCTGAAGTGAAGCATCAGACTCCAAAACTGGACTCACAATAGGGGTTCAAATCACAGAAAGTGAGAGTGTCAGTTCTCTTGTAGTTTAGTCGGCATTGTGCCTTTTGTGTTAAATTCGGAATCAATTTCTGTGTTTCATCGTCAATAAGAAGGTGCAAGGTATGCAGTAAACCTGAAGTGAAGCATCGGAATCTATAACTGGAATCACAGGAGAGGTTAAATTCATAGAAAGTGAGAGTGTCAGTCCTCTTGTTCTTAAGTGTGTATTGTGCCTTTTGTATTAAATTCGGATGAAATTTCTGTGTTTCATCGTCAATTAGAAGGTCCACCGGATACAGTAAACCTGAAGTGAAGCATTGGAATCCTACACTGTACTGACAGGAGAGGTTCAAATCATAGAAAGTGAGAGTGTCAGCCCTCTTGTACTTAAGTCGGCATTGTGCCTTTTGTATTAAATTCGGATGCAAACTCTGTGTTTCATCGTCAATAAGAAGGTGCAAGGTATGCAGTAATCCTGAAGTGAAGCATCGGATTCTAAAACTGGACTCACAGGAGAGGTTCAAATCATAGAAAGTGAGAGTGTCGGTCCTCTTGTACTTATGTCGGCATTGTGCCATTTGTATTAAATTCCGATGCAATTTCTGTGTTTCATCGTCACAAAGAAGGTCCGAGGTATACAGTAAACCTGAAGTGAAGAATCGGAATCTAAAACTGGACTCGCAGGAGAGGTTCAAATCATAGAAAGTTAGAGTGTCATCCTCTTGTACGTAAGTCGGCATTGTGACTTTTGAATTAAATTCGGATCCAATATCTGTGTTTCATCGTCAATAAGAAGGTCCAAGGGGTGCAGTAAACCTGAAGTGAAGCATCGGAATCTAAAACTGGACTCACAGATCAGGTTCAAATCATAGAAACCGAGAGTTTCAGTCCTCTTTTACTTAAGTCGGCATTGTGCTTTTTGTAATAAATTCGGATGCATTTTCTGTGTTTAATCGTCAAAAAGAAGGTCCAAGCTATACAGTAAACCTGAAGTGAAGCATCGGAATCTAAAACTGGACTCACAGGAGAGGTTCAAATCATAGAAAGTTAGTGTCAGCCCTCTTGTACTTAAGTCAGCATTGTGCCTTTTGTATTAAATTCGGATGCAATTTCTGTGTTTCATCGTCAATAAGAAATTCCATGGGATACGGTAAACCTGAAGTGACGCATCAGAATCTAAAACTGGACTCACAATAGAGGTTCAAATCATAGAAAGTGAGAGTGTCAGTTCTCTTGTAGTTTAGTCGGCATTGTGCTTTTGGATTAAATTCCGATGTAATTTCTGTGTTTCATCGTCAATAAGGAGGTGCAAGGTTTGCAGTAAACCTGAAGTGAATCATCGGAATCCAAACCTGGAATCACAAGAGTGGTTAAATTCATAGAAAGTGAGAGTGTCAGTCCTCTTGTACTTAAGTCGGCATTGTGCCTTTTGTATTAAATTCGGATGAAATTTCTGTGTTTCATCGTCAATAGGAAGGTCCAACGGATACAGTAAACCTGAAGTGAAGCATCGGAATCTAACACTTTACTGACAGGAGAGGTTCAAATCATAGAAAGTGAGGGTGTCAGCCCTCTTGTACTGAAGTCGGCATTGTGCCCTTTGTATTAAATTCGGATGCAAACTCTGTGTTTCATCGTCAATAAGAAGTTCCATGGGATACAGTAAACCTGAAGTGAAGCATCGGAATCTAAAACTTGACTCACTATAGAGGTTCAAATCATAGAAAGTGAGAATCTCAGTTCTCTTGTACTTAAGTCGGCATTGTGCCTTTTGTATTACATTCCGATGCAATTTTTGTGTTTCATCGGCAATAAGAAAGTCCAAGGGATACAGTAAACCTGAAGTGAAGCATCGGAATTTAAAACTGTACTCACAGGAGAGGTTCAAATCATAGAAAGTTAGAGTGTCAGTCCTCTTGTACCTAAGTCGGCATTGTGACTTGTGTATTAAATTCGGATGCAATTTCTGTGTTTCATCGTCAATAAGAAAGTCCAAGTGATATAGTAAACCTGAAGAGAAGCATCGGAATCTAAAACTGGACTCACAGGAGAGGTTTAAATCACAGAAAGTGAGAGTGTCAGCACTCTTTTACTTAAGTCGGCATTGTGCCCTTTGTATTAAATTCGGATGCAATTTCTGTGTTTCATCGTCAATAAGAAGGTCCAAGGTATACAGTAAACCTGAAGTGAGGCATCGGAATCTAAATCTGGACCCACAGGAGAGTTTGAAATCATAGAAACTTAGAGTGTCAGTCCTCTTGTACTTAAGTCGGCATTGTGCCTTTTGTATTAAATTCGGATGCAATCTCTGTGTTTCATCGTCAATAAGAAGTTGCAAGTTATACAGTAAAACTGAAGTGAAGCTTCGGAATCTAAAACTGGATTTACAGGAGTGGTTCAATTCATAGAAAGTTAGAGTATCAGCAAACTTGTACTTAAGTCTGCATTGTGCCTTTTGTATTAAATTCGGATGCAATTTCTGTGTTTCATCGTCACAAAGAAGGTCCGAGGTATACAGTAAACCCGAAGTGAGGCATCGGAATCTAAAACTGGACTCACAGGAGAGGTGCAAATCATAGAAAGTTAGAGTGTCAGTCCTCTTGTACGTCAGTCGGCATTGTGACATTTGAATTAAGTTCGGATCCAATATCTGTGTTTCATCGTCAATAAGAAGGTCCAAGGGGTGCAGTAAACCTGAAGTGAAGCATCGGAATCTAAAACTGGACTCACTGGAGGGGTTCAAATCATAGAAAGTTAGAGTGTCAGTCCTCTTGTACTTAACTCGGCATTGTGCCTTTTGAATTTAATTCAGATGCAAATTCTGTGTTTCATCGTCAATAAGAAGGTCCAAGGTACACAGTAAACCTGAAGAGAAACATCGGAAACTAAAACTGGACTCACAGGAGAGGTTCTAGTCATAGAAAGTTAGAGTGTCAGTCGTCTTGTACTGAAGACGGCATTGTGCCTTTTGTATTAAATTCGGATGATACTTCTATGTTTCATCGACAATAAGACGGTCCAAGGGGTACAGTAAACCTGAAGTGAAGCATTGGAATCTAACACTGGACTGACAGGAGAGGTTCAAATCATCGAAAGTGAGAGTGTCAGTCCTCTTGTACTTAAGTCGGCATTGTGCCTTTTGTATTAAATTCGGATGCAAACTCTGTGGTTCATCGTGAATAAGAAGTTCCATGGGATACAGTAAACCTGAAGTGAAGCATCGGAAACTAAAACTGGACTCACAATTGAGGTTCAAATCGTAGCAAGTGAGAGTGTCAGTCCACTTGTACTTTAGTCGGCATTGTGACTTATGTATTAAATTCGGATGCAATTTCTGTGTTTCATCGTCAATAAGAAGGTCCAAGGGATACAGTAAACCTGAAGAGAGGCATCGGAATCTAAAACTAAACACACAGGAGAGGTTCAAATCACAGAAAGTGAGAGTGACAGTCCTCTTTTACTTAAGTCGGCATTGTGCCTTTTGTATTAAAATCGGATGCAATTTCTGTGTTTCATCGTAAATAAGAAGGTCCAAAGGATACAGTGAACCTGAAGTGAAGCATCGGAATCTGAAACTGGACTCACAGGAGAGGTTCAAATCATAGAAAGCGAGAGTGTCAGTCCTCTTTTACTTAAGTCGGCATTGTGCTTTTTGTATTAAATTCGGATGCAATTTCTGTGTTTCATCGTCAATAAGAAGGTCCAAGCTATACAGTAAACCTGAAGTGAAGCATCGGAATCTAAATCTGGACTCACAGGAGAGTTTAAAATTAAATAAAGTTAGAGTGTCAGTCGTTCTGTATTTAAGTCGGCATTGTGCCTTTTATATTAAATTCGGATGCAAACTCTGTGTATCAACGTCAATAAGAAGTTCCAAGTTATACAGTAAACCTGAAGTGAAGCATCGGAACCTAAAACTGGATTCACAGGAGAGGTTCAAATCATAGAAAGTTAGAGTGTCAGTCCTCCTGTACTTAAGTCGGCATTGTGCATTTTGTATTAAATTCGGATGCAAACTCTGTGATTCATCGTCAATAAGAAGTTCCATGGGATACAGTAAACCTGAAGTGAAGCATCAGAATCCAAAACTGGACTCACAATGGAGGTTCAAATCTCAGAAAGTGAGAGTGCCAGTTCTCTTGTAGTTTAGTCGGCATTGTGCCTTTTGTATTAAATTCGGATTCAATTTCTGTGTTTCATCGTCAATAAGAAGGTGCAAGGTATGCAGTAAACATGAAGTGAAGCATCGGAATCTATAACTGGAATCACAGGAGAGGTTAAATTCATAGAAAGTGAGAGTGTCAGTCCTCTTGTACTTAAGTCGGCATTGTGCCTTTTGTATTAAATTAGGATGAAATTTCTGTGTTTCATCGTCAATAAGAAGGTCCCACGGATACAGTAAACCTGAAGTGAAGCATAGGAATCTAAACCTGGGCTCACAATAGAGGTTCCAATCATAGAAAGTGAGAGTGTCAGTTCTCTTGTAGTTAAGTCATCATTGTGTCTTTTGTACTAAGTTCCGATGTAATTTCTGTGTTTCATCGTCAATAAGAAGGTGCAAGGTGTGCAGTAAACCTGAACTGAAGCATCGGAATCTAAAACTGGAATCACAGGAGAGGTTAAATTCATAGAAAGTGAGAGTGTCAGTCCTCTTGTACTTAAGTCGGCATTGTGCCTTTTGTATTACATTCCGATGCAATTTCTGTGTTTCATCGTCAATAAGAAAGTCCATGGGATACAGTAAACCTGAAGTGAAGCATCGGATTCTAAGACTGGACTCACAGGCGAGGTTCAAATCATAGAAAGTTAGAGTGTCAGCCCACTTGTACTTGAGTCGGCATTGTGCCTTTTGTATTAATTTCGGATGCAATTTCTGTGTTTCATCGTCACAAAGAAGGTCCGAGGTTTACAGTAAACCTGAAGTGAAGCATCGGAATCTAAAACTGGATCACAGGAGAGGTACAAATCATAGAAAGTTAGAGTGTCAGTCCTCTTGTACTTACGTCGGCATTGTGCATTTGTATTAAATTCAGATGCAATTTCTGTGTTTCATCGTCAATAAGAAGGTCCAAGGGATACAGTAAACCTCAAGTGAAGCATCGGAATCTAAAACAGGACTCACAGGAGAGGTTCAAATCATAGAAAAATTGAGTGTCAGTCCCCTTGTACTTAAGTCGGCATTGTGCCTTTTGCATTAAATTCGGATGCAATTTCTGTGTTTCATCGTCAATAAGAAGGTCCAAGGGATACAGTAAAACTGAAGTGAAGCATCGGAATCTAAAACTGGACTCACATGAGAGGTTCAAATCGTAGAAAGGTAGAGTGTCGGTCCTCTTGTACTTAAGTCGGCATTGTGCCTTTTGTATTAAGTTCGGATGCAATATCTGTGTTTCATCGTCAATAAGAAGGTCCAAAGGATACAGTAAACCTGAAGTGAAGCATCGGAATCTAAAACTAAACACACAGGAGAGGTTCAAATCATTGAAAGTGAGAGTGACAGTCCTCTTTTACTTAAGTCGTCATTATGCCTTTTGTATTAATTTCGGATGCAATTTCTGTGTTTCATCGTAAATAAGAAGGTCCAAAGGATACAGTAAACCTGAAGTGAAGCATCGGAATCTAAAACTGGACTCACAGGAGAGGTTCAAATCATAGAAAGCGAGAGTTTCAGTCCTCTTTTACTTAAGTCGGCATTGTGCTTTTTGTATTACATTCGGATGCAATTTCTGTGTTTCATTGTCAATAAGAAGGTCCAAGTTATACAGTAAACCTGAAGTGAAGCATTGGAATCTAAATCTGGACACACAGGAGAGTTTAAAATTAAATAAAGTTAGAGTGTCAGTCCTTCTGTATTTATGTCGGCATTGTGCCTTTTGTATTAAATTCGGATGCAAACTCTGTGTTTCAACGTCAATAAGAAGTTCCAAGTTATACAGTAATCCTGAAGTGAAGCATCGGATTCTAAAACTGGACTCACAGGAGAGGTTCAAATCATAGAAAGTTAGTGTGTCAGTCCTCTTGTACTTAACTCGGCATTGTGCCTAGAGAATTTAATTCGGATGCAATTTCTGTGTTTCATCGTCAATAACAAGGTCCAAGGTACAGGGTAAAAATGAAGAGAAACATTGGAATCTAAAACTGGACTCACAGGAGAGGTTCAAATCATAGAAAAATTGAGTGTCAGTCCCCTTGTACTTAAGTCGGCATTGTGCCTTTTGCATTAAATTCGGATGCAATTTCTGTGTTTCATCGTCAATAAGAAGGTACAAGGGATACAGTAAACCTGAAGTGAAGCATCGGAATCTAAAACTGGACTCGCAGGAGAGGTTCAAATCATAGAAAGTTTGAGTGTCAGTCCTCTTGTACTTAAGTCGGCATTGTGACTTTTGCATTAAATTAGGATGCAATTTCTGTGTTTCATCATCAATAAGAAGGTCCAAGGGATACAGTAAACCTGAAGTGAAGCATCGGAATCTAAAACTGGACTCACATGAGAGGTTCAAATCGTAGAAAGTTAGGGTGTCAGTCCTCTTGTCCTTAAGTCGGCATTGTGAATTTTGTATTAAATTCGGATGCAATTTCTGTGTTTCATCGTCAATAAGAAAGTCCAAGGGATACAGTAAACCTGAAGTGAATCATCGGAATCTAAAACTGGACTCACGGGAGAGGTTCAAATCATAGAAAGTTTGAGTGTCAGTCCTCTTGTACGTAAGTCGGCATTGTGCCCTTTGTATTAAATTCGGATGCAATTTCTGTGTTTCATCGTCAATAAGAAGGTCCAAAGGATACAATAAACCTGAAGTGAAGCTTCGGAATCTAAATCTGGACTCACAGGAGGGGTTCAAATCATAGAAAGTGAGAGTGTCAGTCCTCTTTGACCTAAGTCGGCATTGTGCTTTTGTATTAAATTCGGATGCAATTTCTGTGTTTCATCGTCAATAAGACGGTCCAAGGTATACAGTAATCCTGGAGTGAAGCATCGGAATCTAAAACTGCACTCACAGGAGAGTTTGAAATCATAGAAAGTTAGAGTGTCAGACCTCTTGTACTTAAGTCGGCATTGTGCCTTTTGTATTAATTTCGGAAGCAAACTCTGTGCTTCATCTTCAATAAGAAGGTCCAAGTTATACAGTAAACCTGAAGTGAAGCATCGGAATCTAAAACTGGACTCACAGGAGAGGTTCAAATCATAGAAAGTTAGAGTGTCAGCCCTCTTGTACTTAAGTCGGCATTGTGCCTTTTGTATTAAATTCGGATGCAATTTCTGTGTTTCATCCTCAAAAAGAAGGTCCGAGGAGTACAGTAAACCTGAAGTGAAGCATCGGAACCTAAAACTGGACACACAGGAGAGGTTCAAATCATAGTTAGTTAGAGTGTCAGTCCTCTTGTACTTAAGTCGGCATTGTGCCTTTTGTATTAAATTCGGATGCAAACTCTGTGTTTCATCGTCAATAAGAAGTTCCATGGGATACAATAAACCTGAAGTGAAGCATCAGACTCCAAAACTGGACTCACAATAGGGGTTCAAATCACAGAAAGTGAGAGTGTCAGTTCTCTTGTAGTTTAGTCGGCATTGTGCCTTTTGTGTTAAATTCGGAATCAATTTCTGTGTTTCATCGTCAATAAGAAGGTGCAAGGTATGCAGTAAACCTGAAGTGAAGCATCGGAATCTATAACTGGAATCACAGGAGAGGTTAAATTCATAGAAAGTGAGAGTGTCAGTCCTCTTGTTCTTAAGTGTGTATTGTGCCTTTTGTATTAAATTCGGATGAAATTTCTGTGTTTCATCGTCAATTAGAAGGTCCACCGGATACAGTAAACCTGAAGTGAAGCATTGGAATCCTACACTGTACTGACAGGAGAGGTTCAAATCATAGAAAGTGAGAGTGTCAGCCCTCTTGTACTTAAGTCGGCATTGTGCCTTTTGTATTAAATTCGGATGCAAACTCTGTGTTTCATCGTCAATAAGAAGGTGCAAGGTATGCAGTAATCCTGAAGTGAAGCATCGGATTCTAAAACTGGACTCACAGGAGAGGTTCAAATCATAGAAAGTGAGAGTGTCGGTCCTCTTGTACTTATGTCGGCATTGTGCCATTTGTATTAAATTCCGATGCAATTTCTGTGTTTCATCGTCACAAAGAAGGTCCGAGGTATACAGTAAACCTGAAGTGAAGCATCGGAATCTAAAACTGGACTCACAGATCAGGTTCAAATCATAGAAACCGAGAGTTTCAGTCCTCTTTTACTTAAGTCGGCATTGTGCTTTTTGTAATAAATTCGGATGCATTTTCTGTGTTTAATCGTCAAAAAGAAGGTCCAAGCTATACAGTAAACCTGAAGTGAAGCATCGGAATCTAAAACTGGACTCACAGGAGAGGTTCAAATCATAGAAAGTTAGTGTCAGCCCTCTTGTACTTAAGTCAGCATTGTGCCTTTTGTATTAAATTCGGATGCAATTTCTGTGTTTCATCGTCAATAAGAAATTCCATGGGATACGGTAAACCTGAAGTGACGCATCAGAATCTAAAACTGGACTCACAATAGAGGTTCAAATCATAGAAAGTGAGAGTGTCAGTTCTCTTGTAGTTTAGTCGGCATTGTGCTTTTGGATTAAATTCCGATGTAATTTCTGTGTTTCATCGTCAATAAGGAGGTGCAAGGTTTGCAGTAAACCTGAAGTGAATCATCGGAATCCAAACCTGGAATCACAAGAGTGGTTAAATTCATAGAAAGTGAGAGTGTCAGTCCTCTTGTACTTAAGTCGGCATTGTGCCTTTTGTATTAAATTCGGATGAAATTTCTGTGTTTCATCGTCAATAAGAAGGTCCAACGGATACAGTAAACCTGAAGTGAAGCATCGGAATCTAACACTTTACTGACAGGACAGGTTCAAATCATAGAAAGTGAGGGTGTCAGCCCTCTTGTACTGAAGTCGGCATTGTGCCCTTTGTATTAAATTCGGATGCAAACTCTGTGTTTCATCGTCAATAAGAAGTTCCATGGGATACAGTAAACCTGAAGTGAAGCATCGGAATCTAAAACTTGACTCACTATAGAGGTTCAAATCATAGAAAGTGAGAATCTCAGTTCTCTTGTACTTAAGTCGGCATTGTGCCTTTTGTATTACATTCCGATGCAATTTTTGTGTTTCATCGGCAATAAGAAAGTCCAAGGGATACAGTAAACCTGAAGTGAAGCATCGGAATTTAAAACTGTACTCACAGGAGAGGTTCAAATCATAGAAAGTTAGAGTGTCAGTCCTCTTGTACCTAAGTCGGCATTGTGACTTGTGTATTAAATTCGGATGCAATTTCTGTGTTTCATCGTCAATAAGAAGGTCCAAGTGATATAGTAAACCTGAAGAGAAGCATCGGAATCTAAAACTGGACTCACAGGAGAGGTTTAAATCACAGAAAGTGAGAGTGTCAGTACTCTTTTACTTAAGTCGGCATTGTGCCCTTTGTATTAAATTCGGATGCAATTTCTGTGTTTCATCGTCAATAAGAAGGTCCAAGGTATACAGTAAACCTGAAGTGAGGCATCGGAATCTAAATCTGGACCCACAGGAGAGTTTGAAATCATAGAAACTTAGAGTGTCAGTCCTCTTGTACTTAAGTCGGCATTGTGCCTTTTGTATTAAATTCGGATGCAATCTCTGTGTTTCATCGTCAATAAGAAGTTGCAAGTTATACAGTAAAACTGAAGTGAAGCTTCGGAATCTAAAACTGGATTTACAGGAGTGGTTCAATTCATAGAAAGTTAGAGTATCAGCAAACTTGTACTTAAGTCTGCATTGTGCCTTTTGTATTAAATTCGGATGCAATTTCTGTGTTTCATCGTCACAAAGAAGGTCCGAGGTATACAGTAAACCCGAAGTGAGGCATCGGAATCTAAAACTGGACTCACAGGAGAGGTGCAAATCATAGAAAGTTAGAGTGTCAGTCCTCTTGTACGTCAGTCGGCATTGTGACATTTGAATTAAGTTCGGATCCAATATCTGTGTTTCATCGTCAATAAGAAGGTCCAAGGGGTGCAGTAAACCTGAAGTGAAGCATCGGAATCTAAAACTGGACTCACTGGAGGGGTTCAAATCATAGAAAGTTAGAGTGTCAGTCCTCTTGTACTTAACTCGGCATTGTGCCTTTTGAATTTAATTCAGATGCAAATTCTGTGTTTCATCGTCAATAAGAAGGTCCAAGGTACACAGTAAACCTGAAGAGAAATATCGGAAACTAAAACTGGACTCACAGGAGAGGTTCTAGTCATAGAAAGTTAGAGTGTCAGTCGTCTTGTACTGAAGACGGCATTGTGCCTTTTGTATTAAATTCGGATGATACTTCTATGTTTCATCGACAATAAGACGGTCCAAGGGGTACAGTAAACCTGAAGTGAAGCATTGGAATCTAACACTGGACTGACAGGAGAGGTTCAAATCATAGAAAGTTAGAGTGTCAGTCCTCCTGTACTTAAGTCGGCATTGTGCATTTTGTATTAAATTCGGATGCAAACTCTGTGATTCATCGTCAATAAGAAGTTCCATGGGATACAGTAAACCTGAAGTGAAGCATCAGAATCCAAAACTGGACTCACAATGGAGGTTCAAATCTCAGAAAGTGAGAGTGCCAGTTCTCTTGTAGTTTAGTCGGCATTGTGCCTTTTGTATTAAATTCGGATTCAATTTCTGTGTTTCATCGTCAATAAGAAGGTGCAAGGTATGCAGTAAACATGAAGTGAAGCATCGGAATCTATAACTGGAATCACAGGAGAGGTTAAATTCATAGAAAGTGAGAGTGTCAGTCCTCTTGTACTTAAGTCGGCATTGTGCCTTTTGTATTAAATTAGGATGAAATTTCTGTGTTTCATCGTCAATAAGAAGGTCCCACGGATACAGTAAACCTGAAGTGAAGCATAGGAATCTAAACCTGGGCTCACAATAGAGGTTCCAATCATAGAAAGTGAGAGTGTCAGTTCTCTTGTAGTTAAGTCATCATTGTGTCTTTTGTACTAAGTTCCGATGTAATTTCTGTGTTTCATCGTCAATAAGAAGGTGCAAGGTGTGCAGTAAACCTGAACTGAAGCATCGGAATCTAAAACTGGAATCACAGGAGAGGTTAAATTCATAGAAAGTGAGAGTGTCAGTCCTCTTGTACTTAAGTCGGCATTGTGCCTTTTGTATTACATTCCGATGCAATTTCTGTGTTTCATCGTCAATAAGAAAGTCCATGGGATACAGTAAACCTGAAGTGAAGCATCGGATTCTAAGACTGGACTCACAGGCGAGGTTCAAATCATAGAAAGTTAGAGTGTCAGCCCACTTGTACTTGAGTCGGCATTGTGCCTTTTGTATTAATTTCGGATGCAATTTCTGTGTTTCATCGTCACAAGGAAGGTCCGAGGTTTACAGTAAACCTGAAGTGAAGCATCGGAATCTAAAACTGGATCACAGGAGAGGTACAAATCATAGAAAGTTAGAGTGTCAGTCCTCTTGTACTTACGTCGGCATTGTGCATTTGTATTAAATTCAGATGCAATTTCTGTGTTTCATCGTCAATAAGAAGGTCCAAGGGATACAGTAAACCTCAAGTGAAGCATCGGAATCTAAAACAGGACTCACAGGAGAGGTTCAAATCATAGAAAAATTGAGTGTCAGTCCCCTTGTACTTAAGTCGGCATTGTGCCTTTTGCATTAAATTCGGATGCAATTTCTGTGTTTCATCGTCAATAAGAAGGTCCAAGGGATACAGTAAAACTGAAGTGAAGCATCGGAATCTAAAACTGGACTCACATGAGAGGTTCAAATCGTAGAAAGGTAGAGTGTCGGTCCTCTTGTACTTAAGTCGGCATTGTGCCTTTTGTATTAAGTTCGGATGCAATATCTGTGTTTCATCGTCAATAAGAAGGTCCAAAGGATACAGTAAACCTGAAGTGAAGCATCGGAATCTAAAACTAAACACACAGGAGAGGTTCAAATCATTGAAAGTGAGAGTGACAGTCCTCTTTTACTTAAGTCGTCATTATGCCTTTTGTATTAATTTCGGATGCAATTTCTGTGTTTCATCGTAAATAAGAAGGTCCAAAGGATACAGTAAACCTGAAGTGAAGCATCGGAATCTAAAACTGGACTCACAGGAGAGGTTCAAATCATAGAAAGCGAGAGTTTCAGTCCTCTTTTACTTAAGTCGGCATTGTGCTTTTTGTATTACATTCGGATGCAATTTCTGTGTTACATTGTCAATAAGAAGGTCCAAGTTATACAGTAAACCTGAAGTGAAGCATTGGAATCTAAATCTGGACACACAGGAGAGTTTAAAATTAAATAAAGTTAGAGTGTCAGTCCTTCTGTATTTATGTCGGCATTGTGCCTTTTGTATTAAATTCGGATGCAAACTCTGTGTTTCAACGTCAATAAGAAGTTCCAAGTTATACAGTAATCCTGAAGTGAAGCATCGGATTCTAAAACTGGACTCACAGGAGAGGTTCAAATCATAGAAAGTTAGTGTGTCAGTCCTCTTGTACTTAACTCGGCATTGTGCCTAGAGAATTTAATTCGGATGCAATTTCTGTGTTTCATCGTCAATAACAAGGTCCAAGGTACAGGGTAAAAATGAAGAGAAACATTGGAATCTAAAACTGGACTCACAGGAGAGGTTCAAATCATAGAAAAATTGAGTGTCAGTCCCCTTGTACTTAAGTCGGCATTGTGCCTTTTGCATTAAATTCGGATGCAATTTCTGTGTTTCATCGTCAATAAGAAGGTACAAGGGATACAGTAAACCTGAAGTGAAGCATCGGAATCTAAAACTGGACTCGCAGGAGAGGTTCAAATCATAGAAAGTTTGAGTGTCAGTCCTCTTGTACTTAAGTCGGCATTGTGACTTTTGCATTAAATTAGGATGCAATTTCTGTGTTTCATCATCAATAAGAAGGTCCAAGGGATACAGTAAACCTGAAGTGAAGCATCGGAATCTAAAACTGGACTCACATGAGAGGTTCAAATCGTAGAAAGTTAGGGTGTCAGTCCTCTTGTCCTTAAGTCGGCATTGTGAATTTTGTATTAAATTCGGATGCAATTTCTGTGTTTCATCGTCAATAAGAAAGTCCAAGGGATACAGTAAACCTGAAGTGAATCATCGGAATCTAAAACTGGACTCACGGGAGAGGATCAAATCATAGAAAGTTTGAGTGTCAGTCCTCTTGTACGTAAGTCGGCATTGTGCCCTTTGTATTAAATTCGGATGCAATTTCTGTGTTTCATCGTCAATAAGAAGGTCCAAAGGATACAATAAACCTGAAGTGAAGCTTCGGAATCTAAATCTGGACTCACAGGAGGGGTTCAAATCATAGAAAGTGAGAGTGTCAGTCCTCTTTGACCTAAGTCGGCATTGTGCTTTTGTATTAAATTCGGATGCAATTTCTGTGTTTCATCGTCAATAAGACGGTCCAAGGTATACAGTAATCCTGGAGTGAAGCATCGGAATCTAAAACTGCACTCACAGGAGAGTTTGAAATCATAGAAAGTTAGAGTGTCAGACCTCTTGTACTTAAGTCGGCATTGTGCCTTTTGTATTAATTTCGGAAGCAAACTCTGTGCTTCATCTTCAATAAGAAGGTCCAAGTTATACAGTAAACCTGAAGTGAAGCATCGGAATCTAAAACTGGACTCACAGGAGAGGTTCAAATCATAGAAAGTTAGAGTGTCAGCCCTCTTGTACTTAAGTCGGCATTGTGCCTTTTGTATTAAATTCGGATGCAATTTCTGTGTTTCATCCTCAAAAAGAAGGTCCGAGGAGTACAGTAAACCTGAAGTGAAGCATCGGAACCTAAAACTGGACACACAGGAGAGGTTCAAATCATAGTTAGTTAGAGTGTCAGTCCTCTTGTACTTAAGTCGGCATTGTGCCTTTTGTATTAAATTCGGATGCAAACTCTGTGTTTCATCGTCAATAAGAAGTTCCATGGGATACAATAAACCTGAAGTGAAGCATCAGACTCCAAAACTGGACTCACAATAGGGGTTCAAATCACAGAAAGTGAGAGTGTCAGTTCTCTTGTAGTTTAGTCGGCATTGTGCCTTTTGTGTTAAATTCGGAATCAATTTCTGTGTTTCATCGTCAATAAGAAGGTGCAAGGTATGCAGTAAACCTGAATTGAAGCATCGGAATCTATAACTGGAATCACAGGAGAGGTTAAATTCATAGAAAGTGAGAGTGTCAGTCCTCTTGTTCTTAAGTGTGTATTGTGCCTTTTGTATTAAATTCGGATGAAATTTCTGTGTTTCATCGTCAATTAGAAGGTCCACCGGATACAGTAAACCTGAAGTGAAGCATTGGAATCCTACACTGTACTGACAGGAGAGGTTCAAATCATAGAAAGTGAGAGTGTCAGCCCTCTTGTACTTAAGTCGGCATTGTGCCTTTTGTATTAAATTCGGATGCAAACTCTGTGTTTCATCGTCAATAAGAAGGTGCAAGGTATGCAGTAATCCTGAAGTGAAGCATCGGATTCTAAAACTGGACTCACAGGAGAGGTTCAAATCATAGAAAGTGAGAGTGTCGGTCCTCTTGTACTTATGTCGGCATTGTGCCATTTGTATTAAATTCCGATGCAATTTCTGTGTTTCATCGTCACAAAGAAGGTCCGAGGTATACAGTAAACCTGAAGTGAAGCATCGGAATCTAAAACTGGACTCACAGATCAGGTTCAAATCATAGAAACCGAGAGTTTCAGTCCTCTTTTACTTAAGTCGGCATTGTGCTTTTTGTAATAAATTCGGATGCATTTTCTGTGTTTAATCGTCAAAAAGAAGGTCCAAGCTATACAGTAAACCTGAAGTGAAGCATCGGAATCTAAAACTGGACTCACAGGAGAGGTTCAAATCATAGAAAGTTAGTGTCAGCCCTCTTGTACTTAAGTCAGCATTGTGCCTTTTGTATTAAATTCGGATGCAATTTCTGTGTTTCATCGTCAATAAGAAATTCCATGGGATACGGTAAACCTGAAGTGACGCATCAGAATCTAAAACTGGACTCACAATAGAGGTTCAAATCATAGAAAGTGAGAGTGTCAGTTCTCTTGTAGTTTAGTCGGCATTGTGCTTTTGGATTAAATTCCGATGTAATTTCTGTGTTTCATCGTCAATAAGGAGGTGCAAGGTTTGCAGTAAACCTGAAGTGAATCATCGGAATCCAAACCTGGAATCACAAGAGTGGTTAAATTCATAGAAAGTGAGAGTGTCAGTCCTCTTGTACTTAAGTCGGCATTGTGCCTTTTGTATTAAATTCGGATGAAATTTCTGTGTTTCATCGTCAATAAGAAGGTCCAACGGATACAGTAAACCTGAAGTGAAGCATCGGAATCTAAAACTTGACTCACTATAGAGGTTCAAATCATAGAAAGTGAGAATCTCAGTTCTCTTGTACTTAAGTCGGCATTGTGCCTTTTGTATTACATTCCGATGCAATTTTTGTGTTTCATCGGCAATAAGAAAGTCCAAGGGATACAGTAAACCTGAAGTGAAGCATCGGAATTTAAAACTGTACTCACAGGAGAGGTTCAAATCATAGAAAGTTAGAGTGTCAGTCCTCTTGTACCTAAGTCGGCATTGTGACTTGTGTATTAAATTCGGATGCAATTTCTGTGTTTCATCGTCAATAAGAAGGTCCAAGTGATATAGTAAACCTGAAGAGAAGCATCGGAATCTAAAACTGGACTCACAGGAGAGGTTTAAATCACAGAAAGTGAGAGTGTCAGTACTCTTTTACTTAAGTCGGCATTGTGCCCTTTGTATTAAATTCGGATGCAATTTCTGTGTTTCATCGTCAATAAGAAGGTCCAAGGTATACAGTAAACCTGAAGTGAGGCATCGGAATCTAAATCTGGACCCACAGGAGAGTTTGAAATCATAGAAACTTAGAGTGTCAGTCCTCTTGTACTTAAGTCGGCATTGTGCCTTTTGTATTAAATTCGGATGCAATCTCTGTGTTTCATCGTCAATAAGAAGTTGCAAGTTATACAGTAAAACTGAAGTGAAGCTTCGGAATCTAAAACTGGATTTACAGGAGTGGTTCAATTCATAGAAAGTTAGAGTATCAGCAAACTTGTACTTAAGTCTGCATTGTGCCTTTTGTATTAAATTCGGATGCAATTTCTGTGTTTCATCGTCACAAAGAAGGTCCGAGGTATACAGTAAACCCGAAGTGAGGCATCGGAATCTAAAACTGGACTCACAGGAGAGGTGCAAATCATAGAAAGTTAGAGTGTCAGTCCTCTTGTACGTCAGTCGGCATTGTGACTTTTGAATTAAGTTCGGATCCAATATCTGTGTTTCATCGTCAATAAGAAGGTCCAAGGGGTGCAGTAAACCTGAAGTGAAGCATCGGAATCTAAAACTGGACTCACTGGAGGGGTTCAAATCATAGAAAGTTAGAGTGTCAGTCCTCTTGTACTTAACTCGGCATTGTGCCTTTTGAATTTAATTCAGATGCAAATTCTGTGTTTCATCGTCAATAAGAAGGTCCAAGGTACACAGTAAACCTGAAGAGAAACATCGGAAACTAAAACTGGACTCACAGGAGAGGTTCTAGTCATAGAAAGTTAGAGTGTCAGTCGTCTTGTACTGAAGACGGCATTGTGCCTTTTGTATTAAATTCGGATGATACTTCTTTGTTTCATCGACAATAAGACGGTCCAAGGGGTACAGTAAACCTGAAGTGAAGCATTGGAATCTAACACTGGACTGACAGGAGAGGTTCAAATCATCGAAAGTGAGAGTGTCAGTCCTCTTGTACTTAAGTCGGCATTGTGCCTTTTGTATTAAATTCGGATGCAAACTCTGTGGTTCATCGTGAATAAGAAGTTCCATGGGATACAGTAAACCTGAAGTGAAGCATCGGAAACTAAAACTGGACTCACAATTGAGGTTCAAATCGTAGCAAGTGAGAGTGTCAGTCCACTTGTACTTTAGTCGGCATTGTGACTTATGTATTAAATTCGGATGCAATTTCTGTGTTTCATCGTCAATAAGAAGGTCCAAGGGATACAGTAAACCTGAAGAGAGGCATCGGAATCTAAAACTAAACACACAGGAGAGGTTCAAATCACAGAAAGTGAGAGTGACAGTCCTCTTTTACTTAAGTCGGCATTGTGCCTTTTGTATTAAAATCGGATGCAATTTCTGTGTTTCATCGTAAATAAGAAGGTCCAAAGGATACAGTGAACCTGAAGTGAAGCATCGGAATCTGAAACTGGACTCACAGGAGAGGTTCAAATCATAGAAAGCGAGAGTGTCAGTCCTCTTTTACTTAAGTCGGCATTGTGCTTTTTGTATTAAATTCGGATGCAATTTCTGTGTTTCATCGTCAATAAGAAGGTCCAAGCTATACAGTAAACCTGAAGTGAAGCATCAGAATCTAAATCTGGACTCACAGGAGAGTTTAAAATTAAATAAAGTTAGAGTGTCAGTCGTTCTGTATTTAAGTCGGCATTGTGCCTTTTATATTAAATTCGGATGCAAACTCTGTGTATCAACGTCAATAAGAAGTTCCAAGTTATACAGTAAACCTGAAGTGAAGCATCGGAACCTAAAACTGGATTCACAGGAGAGGTTCAAATCATAGAAAGTTAGAGTGTCAGTCCTCCTGTACTTAAGTCGGCACTGTGACTTTTGTATTAAATATGGAACCAATATCTGTGTTTCATCGTCAATAAGAAGGTCCAAGGGATGCAGTACACCTGAAGTGAAGCATCGGAATCCAAAACCGGACTCACATAGAGGTTCAAATCATAGAAAGATAGAGTGTCAGTCCTGTTGTTCTTAACACGGCATTGTGCCTAGAGAATTTAATTCGTATGCAATTTCTGTGTTTCATCGTCAATAACAAGGTCCAAGTTACACAGTAAAAATGAAGAGAAACATTGGAATCTAAAACTGGACTCACAGGAGAGGTTCAAATCATAGAAAGTTAGAGTGTCAGTCCTCTCGTACTTAAGTTGGCATTGTGCTTTTTGTATTAAATTCAGATGCAATTTCTGTCTTTTATCGTCAATAAGAAGGTCCAAGGGATACAGTAAACCTGAAGTGAAGCATCGGAATCTAAAACTGGACTCACAGGAGAGGTTCAAATCGTAGAAAGTTAGAGTGTCAGTCCTCTTGTACTTAAGTCGGCATTGTGGCTTTTGTATTAAATTCCGATGCAATTTCTGTGTTTCATCGTCAATAAGACGGTCCAAGGGATACAGTAAACCTGAAGTGAAGCATTGGAATCTAAAACTGGACTCACAGGAGAGGTTCAAATCATAGAAAGTTTGAGTGTCAGTCCTCTTGTACTTAAGTCGGCATTGTGCATTTTGTATTAAATTCGGATGCAATATCTGTGTTTCATCATAAATAAGAAGGTCCAAAGGATACAATAAACCTGAAGTGAAGCATCGTAATCTAAAACTGGACTCACACGAGGGGTTCAAATCATAGAAAGTGAGAGTGTCTGTCCTCTTTTACCTAAGTCGGCATTGTGCCTTTTGTACTAAATTCGGATGCAATTTCAGTGTTTCATCGTCAATAAGAAGGTCCAAGGTATACAGTTAACCTGGAGTGAAGCATCGGAATCTAAATCTGCACTCACAGGAGAGTTTGATATCATAGAAAGTTAGAGTATCAGTCCTCTTGTACTTAAGTCGGCATTGTGCCTTTCGTATTAATTTCGGATGCAAACTCTGTGCTTCATCTTCAATACGAAGGTCCAAGTTATACAGTAAACCTGAAGTGAAGCATCGGAATCTAAAACTGGACTCACAGGAGAGGTTCAAATCATAGAAAGTGAGAGTGTCGGTCCTCTTGTACTTAAGTCGGCATTGTGCCTTTTGCATTAAATTCGGATGCAATTTCTGTGTTTCATCGTCAAAATGAAGGTCCGAGGAGTACAGTAAACCTGAAGTGAAGCAACGGAATCTAAAACTGGACACACAGGAGAGGTTCAAATCATAGATAGTTAGAGTGTCAGTCCCCTTGTACTTAAGTCGGCATTGTGCCTTTTGTATTAAATTCGGATGCAAACTCTGTGTTTCATCGTCACTTAGAAGGTCCAACGGAAACAGTAAACCTGAAGTGAAGCATTGGAATCCAACACTGTACTGACAGGAGAGGTTCAAATCATAGAAAGTGAGAGTGTCAGCCCTCTTGTACTTAAGTCGGCATTGTGCCTTTTGTATTAAATTCGGATGCAATCTCTGTGTTTCATCGTCAATAAGAAGTTCCATGGGATACGGTAAACCTGAAGTGAAGCATAGGAATCTAAACCTGGGCTCACAATAGAGGTTCAAATCATAGAAAGTGAGAGTGTCAGTTCTCTTGTAGTTACGTCGGCATTATGTATTTTGTACTAAATTCCGATGTAATTTCTGTGTTTCATCGTCAATAAGAAGGTGCAAGGTATGCAGTAATCCTGAAGTGAAACATCGGAATCTAAAACTGGAATCACAGGAGAGGTTAAATTCATAGAAAGTGAGAGGGTCAGTCCTCTTGTACTTAAGTCGGCATTGTGCCTTTTGTATTACATTCCGATGCAATTTCTGTGTTTCATCGTCAATAAGAAAGTCCATGGGATACAGTAAACCTGAAGTGAAGCATCGGATTCTAAAACTGGACTCACAGGAGAGGTTCAAATCATAGAAAGTGAGAGTGTCGGTCCTCTTGTACTTATGTCGGCATTGTGCCTTTTGTATTAAATTCCGATGCAATTTCTGTGTTTCATCGTCAATAAGAAGTTGCAAGTTATACAGTAAAACTGAAGTGAAGCATCGGAATCTAAAACTGGATTCACCGGAGAGGTTCAAATCATAGAAAGTTAGAGTATCAGCAAACTTGTACTTAAGTCGGCATTGTGCCTTTTGTATTAAATTCGGATGCAATTTCTGTGTTTCATTGTCACAAAGAAGGTCCGAGGTATACAGTAAACCTGAAGTGAAGAATCGGAATCTAAAACTGGACTCACAGGAGAGGTTCAAATCATAGAAAGTTAGAGTGTCATCCTCTTGTACGTAAGTCGGCATTGTGACTTTTGAATTAAATTCGGATCCAATATCTGTGTTTCTTCGTCAATAAGAAGGTCCAAGGGGTGCAGTAAACCTGAAGTGAAGCATCGGAATCTAAAACTGGACTCACAGAACAGGTTCAAATCATAGAAACCGAGAGTGTCAGTCCTCTTTTACTTAAGTCGGCATTGTGCTTTTAGTAATAAATTCGGATGCATTTTCTGTGCTTCGTTGTCAATAAGAAGGTCCAAGCTATACAGTAAACCTGAAGTGAAGCATCGGAATCTAAAACTGGACTCACAGGAGAGGTTCAAATCATAGAAAGTTTGAGTGTCAGCCCTCTTGTACTTAAGTCAGCATTGTGCCTTTTGTATTAAATTCGGATGCAATTTCTGTGTTTCATCGTCAATAAGAAGTTCCATGGGATACGGTAAACCTGAAGTGAAGCATCAGAATCTAAAACTGGACTCACAATAGAGGTTCAAATCATAGAAAGTGAGAGTGTCAGTTCTCTTGTAGTTTAGTCGGCATTGTGCTTTTGGATTAAATTCCGATGCAATTTCTGTGTTTCATCGTCAATAAGGAGGTCCAAGGTATACAGTAAACCTGGAGTGAAGCATCGGAATCTAAATCTGCACTCACAGGAGAGTTTGATATCATAGAAAGTTAGAATATCAGTCCTCTTGTACCTAAGTCGGCATTGTGCCTTTCGTATTAATTTCGGATGCAAACTCTGTGCTTCATCTTCAAAACGAAGGTCCAAGTTATACAGTAAACCTGAAGTGAAGCATCGGAATCTAAAACTGGACTCACAGGAGAGGTTCAAATCATAGAAAGTTAGAGTGTCAGCCCTCTTGTACTTAAGTTGGCATTGTGCCTTTTGTATTAAATTCGGATGCAATTTCTGTGTTTCATCGTCAAAAAGAAGGTCCGAGGAGTACAGTAAACCTGAAGTAAAGCATCGGAATCTAAAACTGGACTCACAGGAGAGGTTCAAATCATAGAAAGTTAGAGTGTCAGCCCTCTTGTACTTAAGTTGGCATTGTGCCTTTTGTATTAAATTCGGATGCAATTTCTGTGTTTCATCGTCAAAAAGAAGGTCCGAGGAGTACAGTAAACCTGAAGTAAAGTGTCGGAATCTAAAACTGGACACACAGGAGAGGTTCAAATCATAGATAGTTAGAGTGTCAGTCCTCTTGTACTTAGGTCGGCATTGTGCCTTTTGTATTAAATTCCGATGCAATTTCTGTGTTTCATCGTCAATAAGAAGTTGCAAGTTATATAGTAAAACTGAAGTGAAGCATCAGAATCTAAAACTGGACTCACAGGAGAGGTTCAAATCATAGTAAGTTAGAGTGTCAGCCCTCTTGTACTTAAGTTGGCATTGTGCCTTTTGTATTAAATTCGGATGCAATATCTGTGTTTCATCGCCAATAAGAAGGTCCAAGGGGTGCAGTAAACCTGAAGTGAAGCATCGGAATCTAAAACTGGACTCACAGGAGGGGTTCAAATCATAGAAAGTTAGAGTGTCAGTCCTCTTGTACTTAACTCGGCATTGTGCCTTTTGAATTTAATTCAGATGCAATTTCTGTGTTTCATCGTCAATAAGAAGGTCCAAGGTACACAGTAAACCTGAAGAGAAACATCGGAAACTAAAACTGGACTCACAGGAGAGGTTCTAGTCATAGAAAGTTAGAGTGTCAGTCGTCTTGTACTGAAGACGGCATTGTGCCTTTTGTATTAAATTCGGATGATACTTCTTTGTTTCATCCACAATAAGACGGTCCAAGGGGTACAGTAAACCTGAAGTGAAGCATTGGAATCTAACACTGGACTGACAGGAGAGGTTCAAATCATCGAAAGTGAGAGTGTCAGTCCTCTTGTACTTAAGTCGGCATTGTGCCTTTTGTATTAAATTCGGATGCAAACTCTGTGGTTCATCGTGAATAAGAAGTTCCATGGGATACAGTCAACCTGAAGTGAAGCATCGGAAACTAAAACTGGACTCACAATTGAGGTTCAAATCGTAGCAAGTGAGAGAGTCAGTCCACTTGTACTTTAGTCGGCATTGTGACTTGTGTATTAAATTCGGATGCAATTTCTGTGTTTCATCGTCAATAAGAAGGTCCAAGGGATACAGGAAACCTGAAGAGAGGCATCGGAATCTAAAACTAAACACACAGGAGAGGTTCAAATCATAGAAAGTGAGAGTGACAGTCCTCTTTTACTTAAGTCGGCATTGTGCCTTTTGTATTAAATTCGGATGCAATTTCTGTGTTTCATCGTAAATAAGAAGGTCCAAAGGATACAGTGAACCTGAAGTGAAGCATCGGAATCTAAAACTGGACTCACAGGAGAGGTTCAAATCATAGAAAGCGAGAGTGTCAGTCCTCTTTTACTTAAGTCGGCATTGTGCTTTTTGTATTAAATTCGGATGCAATTTCTGTGTTTCATCGTCAATAAGAAGGTCCAAGCTATACAGTAAACCTGAAGTGAAGCATCGGAATCTAAATCTGGACTCACAGGAGAGTTTAAAATTAAATAAAGTTAGTGTGTCAGTCCTTCTGTATTTAAGTCGGCATTGTGCCTTTTATATTAAATTCGGATGCAAACTCTGTGTTTCAACGTCAATAAGAAGTTCCAAGTTATACAGTAAACCTGAAGTGAAGCATCGGAACCTAAAACTGGATTCACAGGAGAGGTTCAAATCATAGAAAGTTAGAGTGTCAGTCCTCCTGTACTTAAGTCGGCACTGTGACTTTTGTATTAAATACGGAACCAATATCTGTGTTTCATCGTCAATAAGATGGTCCAAGGGATGCAGTACACCTGAAGTGAAGCATCGGAATCCAAATCTGGACTCACAAAGAGGTTCAAATCATAGAAAGATAGAGTGTCAGTCCTGTTGTTCTTAACACGGCATTGTGCCTAGAGAATTTAATTCGTATGCAATTTCTGTGTTTCATCGTCAATAACAAGGTCCAAGTTACACAGTAAAAATGAAGAGAAACATTGGAATCTAAAACTGGACTCACAGGAGAGGTTCAAATCATAGAAAGTTAGAGTGTCAGTCCTCTCGTACCTAAGTTGGCATTGTGCCTTTTGTATTAAATTCAGATGCAATTTCTGTCTTTTATCGTCAATAAGAAGGTCCAAGGGATACAGTAAACCTGAAGTGAAGCATCGGAATCTAAAACTGGACTCACAAGAGAAGTTCAAATCATAGAAAGTTTGAGTGTCAGTCCTCTTGTACTTAAGTCGGCATTGTGCCTTTTGCATTAAATTCGGATGCAATTTCTGTGTTTCATCGTCAATAAGAGTGTCCAAGGGATATAGTAAACCTGAAGTGAAGCATCGGAATCTAAAACTGGACTCACAGGAGAGGTTCAAATCGTAGAAAGTTAGAGTGTCAGTCCTCTTGTACTTAGGTCGGCATTGTGGCTTTTGTATTAAATTCCGATGCAATTTCTGTGTTTCATCGTCAATAAGACGGTCCAAGGGATACAGTAAACCTGAAGTGAAGCATCGGAATCTAAAACTGGACTCACAGGAGAGGTTCAAATCATAGAAAGTTTGAGTGTCAGTCCTCTTGTACTGAAGTCGGCATTGTGCATTTTGTATTAAATTCGGATGCAATATCTGTGTTTCATCATAAATAAGAAGGTCCAAAGGATACAATAAACCTGAAGTGAAGCATCGTAATCTAAAACTGGACTCACACGAGGGGTTCAAATCATAGAAAGTGAGAGTGTCTGTCCTCTTTTACCTAAGTCGGCATTGTGCCTTTTGTACTAAATTCGGATGCAATTTCAGTGTTTCATCGTCAATAAGAAGGTCCAAGGTATACAGTTAACCTGGAGTGAAGCATCGGAATCTAAATCTGCACTCACAGGAGAGTTTGATATCATAGAAAGTTAGAGTATCAGTCCTCTTGTACTTAAGTCGGCATTGTGCCTTTCGTATTAATTTCGGATGCAAACTCTGTGCTTCATCTTCAATACGAAGGTCCAAGTTATACAGTAAACCTGAAGTGAAGCATCGGAATCTAAAACTGGACTCACAGGAGAGGTTCATATCATAGAAAGTTATAGTGTCAGCCCTCTTTTACTTAAGTCGGCATTGTGCCTTTTGTATTAAATTCGGATGCAATTTCTGTGTTTCATCGTCAAAATGAAGGTCCGAGGAGTACAGTAAACCTGAAGTGAAGCATCGGAATCTAAAACTGGACACACAGGAGAGGTTCAAATCATAGAAAGTTAGAGTATCAGTCCTCTTGTACTTAAGTCGGCATTGTGCCTTTTGTATTAAATTCGGATGCAAACTCTGTGTTTCATCGTCAATTAGAAGGTCCAACGGATACAGTAAACCTGAAGTGAAGCATTGGAATCCAACACTGTACTGACAGGAGAGGTTCAAATCATAGAAAGTGAGAGTGTCAGCCCTCTTGTACTTAAGTCGGCATTGTGCCTTTTGTATTAAATTCGGATGCAAACTCTGTGTTTCATCGTCAATAAGAAGTTCCATGGGATACGGTAAACCTGAAGTGAAGCATAGGAATCTAAACCTGGGCTCACAATAGAGGTTCAAATCATAGAAAGTGAGAGTGTCAGTTCTCTTGTAGTTAAGTCGGCATTATGTATTTTGTACTAAATTCCGATGTAATTTCTGTGTTTCATCGTCAATAAGAAGGTGCAAGGTATGCAGTAATCCTGAAGTGAAACATCGGAATCTAAAACTGGAATCACAGGAGAGGTTAAATTCATAGAAAGTGAGAGTGTCAGTCCTCTTGTACTTAAGTCGGCATTGTGCCTTTTGTATTACATTCCGATGCAATTTCTGTGTTTCATCGTCAATAAGAAAGTCCATGGGATACAGTAAACCTGAAGTGAAGCATCGGATTCTAAAACTGGACTCACAGGAGAGGTTCAAATCATAGAAAGTGAGAGTGTCGGTCCTCTTGTACTTATGTCGGCATTGTGCCTTTTGTATTAAATTCCGATGCAATTTCTGTGTTTCATCGTCAATAAGAAGTTGCAAGTTATACAGTAAAACTGAAGTGAAGCATCGGAATCTAAAACTGGATTCACCGGAGAGGTTCAAATCATAGAAAGTTAGAGTATCAGCAAACTTGTACTTAAGACGGCACTGTGCCTTTTGTATTAAATTCGGATGCAATTTCTGTGTTTCATCGTCACAAAGAAGGTCCGAGGTATACAGTAAACCTGAAGTGAAGAATCGGAATCTAAATCTGGACTCACAGGAGAGGTTCAAATCATAGAAAGTTAGAGTGTCATCCTCTTGTACGTAAGTCGGCATTGTGACTTTTGAATTAAATTCGGATCCAATATCTGTGTTTCTTCGTCAATAAGAAGGTCCAAGGGGTGCAGTAAACCTGAAGTGAAGCATCGGAATCTAAAACTGGACTCACAGAACAGGTTCAAATCATAGAAACCGAGAGTGTCAGTCCTCTTTTACTAAAGTCGGCATTGTGCTTTTAGTAATCAATTCGGATGCATTTTCTGTGCTTCATCGTCAATAAGAAGGTCCAAGCTATACAGTAAACCTGAAGTGAAGCATCGGAATCTAAAACTGGACTCACAGGAGAGGTTCAAATCATAGAAAGTTTGAGTGTCAGCCCTCTTGTACTTAAGTCAGCATTGTGCCTTTTGTATTAAATTCGGATGCAATTTCTGTGTTTCATCGTCAATAAGAAGTTCCATGGGATACGGTAAACCTGAAGTGAAGCATCAGAATCTAAAACTGGACTCACAATAGAGGTTCAAATCATAGAAAGTGAGAGTGTCAGTTCTCTTGTAGTTTAGTCTGCATTGTGCTTTTGGATTAAATTCCGATGCAATTTCTGTGTTTCATCGTCAATAAGAAGGTCCAAGGTATACAGTAAACCTGGAGTGAAGCATCGGAATCTAAATCTGCACTCACAGGAGAGTTTGATATCATAGAAAGTTAGAATATCAGTCCTCTTGTACTTAAGTCGGCATTGTGCCTTTCGTATTAATTTCGGATGCAAACTCTGTGCTTCATCTTCAAAACGAAGGTCCAAGTTATACAGTAAACCTGAAGTGAAGCATCGGAATCTAAAACTGGACTCACAGGAGAGGTTCAAATCATAGAAAGTTAGAGTGTCAGCCCTCTTGTACTTAAGTTGGCATTGTGCCTTTTGTATTAAATTCGGATGCAATTTCTGTGTTTCATCGTCAAAAAGAAGGTCCGAGGAGTACAGTAAACCTGAAGTGAAGCATCGGAATCTAAAACTGGACACACAGGAGAGGTTCAAATCATAGATAGTTAGAGTGTCAGTCCTCTTGTACTTAAGTCGGCATTGTGCCTTTTGTATTAAATTCCGATGCAATTTCTGTGTTTCATCGTCAATAAGAAGTTGCAAGTTATACAGTAAAACTGAAGTGAAGCATCGGAATCTAAAACTGGATTCACAGGAGAGGTTCAAATCATAGAAAGTTAGAGTATCAGCAAACTTGTATATAAGTCGGCATTGTGCCTTTTGTATTAAATTCGGATGCAATTTCTGTGTTTCATCGTCACAAAGAAGGTCCGAGGTATACAGTAAACCTGAAGTGAAGAATCGGAATCTAAAACTGGACTCACAGGAGAGGTTCAAATCATAGAAAGTTAGAGTGTCATCCTCTTGTACGTAAGTCGGCATTGTGACTTTTGAATTAAATTCGGATCCAATATCTGTGTTTCATCGTCAATAAGAAGGTCCAAGGGGTGCAGTAAACCTGAAGTGAAGCATCGGAATCTAAAACTGGACTCACAGAACAGGTTCAAATCATAGAAACCGAGAGTGTCAGTCCTCTTTTACTTAAGTCGGCATTGTGCCTTTTGTATTAAATTCGGATGCAATTTCTATGTTTCATCGTCACTAAGAAGTTCCATGGGATACGGTATACCTGAAGTGAAGCATCAGAATCTAAAACTGGACTCACAATAGAGGTTCAAATCATAGAAAGTGAGAGTGTCAGTTATCTTGTAGTTTAGTCGGCATTGTGCTTTTGGATTAAATTCCGATGCAATTTCTGTGTTTCATCGTCAATAAGGAGGTGCAAGGTTTGCAGTAAACCTGAAGTGAAGCATCGGAATCCAAACCTGGAATCACAAGAGTGGTTAAATTCATAGAAAGTGAGAGTGTCAGTCCTCTTGTACTTAAGTCGGCATTGTGCCTTTTGTATTAAGTTCGGATGAAATTTCTGTGTTTCATCGTCAATAAGAAGGTCCAACGGATACAGTAAACCTGAAGTGAAGCATTGGAATCTAACACTTTACTGACGGGAGAGGTTCAAATCATAGAAAGTGAGGGTGTCAGCTCTCTTGTACTGAAGTCGGCATTGTGTCTTTTGTATTAAATTCGGATGCAAACTCTGTGTTTCATCGTCAATAAGAAGTTCCATGGGATACAGGAAACCTGAAGTGAAGCATCGGAATCTAAAACTTGACTCACTATAGAGGTTCAAATCATAGAAAGTGAGAATGTCAGTTCTCTTGTAGTTAAGTCGGCATTGTGCCCTTTGTATTAAATTCCGATGCAATTTCTGTGTTTCATCGTCAATAAGAAAGTCCAAGGGATACAGTAAACCTGAAGTGAAGCATCGGAATTAAATCTGGACTCACAGGAGAGGTTCAAATCATAGAAAGTTAGAGTGTCAGTCCTCTTGTACCTAAGTCGGCATTGTGACTTGTGTATTAAATTCGGATGCAATTTCTGTGTTTCATCGTCAATAAGAAGGTCCAAGTGATATAGTAAACCTGAAGAGAAGCATCGGAATCTAAAACTGGACTCACAGGAGAGGTTCAAAACACAGAAAGTGAGAGTGTCAGTACTCTTTTACTTAAGTCGGCATTGTGCCCTTTGTATTAAATTCGGATGCAATTTCTGTGTTTCATCGTCAATAAGAAGGTCCAAGGTATACAGTAAACCTGAAGTGAGGCATCGGAATCTAAATCTGGACCCACAGGAGAGTTTGAAATCATAGAAACTTAGTGTGTCAGTCCTCTTGTATTTAAGTCGGCATTGTGCCTTTTGTATTAAATTCGGATGCAATCTCTGTGTTTCATCGTCAATAAGAAGTTGCAAGTTATACAGTAAAACTGAAGTGAAGCATCGGAATCTAAAACTGGATTTACAGGAGTGGTTCAAATCATAGTAAGTTAGAGTATCAGCAAACTTGTACTTAAGTCTGCATTGTGCCTTTTGTATTAAATTCGGATGCAATTTCTGTGTTTCAACGTCACAAAGAAGGTCCGAGGTATACAGTAAACCTGAAGTGAGGCATCGGAATCTAAAACTGGACTCACAGGAGAGGTGCAAATCATAGAAAGTTAGAGTGTCAGTCCTCTTGTACGTAAGTCGGCATTGTGACATTTGAATTGAATTCCGATCCAATATCTGTGTTTCATCGTCAATAAGAAGGTCCAAGGGGTGCAGTAAACCTGAAGTGAAGCATCGGAATCTAAAACTGGACTCACAGGAGGGGTTCAAATCATAGAAGGTTAGAGTGTTAGTCCTCTTGTACTTAAGTCAGCATTGTGCCTTTTGTATTAAATTCGGATGCAATTTCTGTGTTTCATCGTCAATAAGAAGTTCCATGGGATACGGTAAACCTGAAGTGAAGCATCAGAATCTAAAACTGGACTCACAATAGAGGTTCAAATCATAGAAAGTGAGAGTGTCAGTTCTCTTGTAGTTTAGTCTGCATTGTGCTTTTAGATTAAATTCCGATGCAATTTCTGTGTTTCATCGTCAATAAGGAGGTCCAAGGTATACAGTAAACCCGGAGTGAAGCATCGGAATCTAAATCTGCACTCACAGGAGAGTTTGATATCATAGAAAGTTAGAATATCAGTCCTCTTGTACTTAAGTCGGTATTGTGCCTTTCGTATTAATTTCGGATGCAAACTCTGTGCTTCATCTTCAAAACGAAGGTCCAAGTTATACAGTAAACCTGAAGTGAAGCATCGGAATCTAAAACTGGACTCACAGGAGAGGTTCAAATCATAGAAAGTTAGAGTGTCAGCCCTCTTGTACTTAAGTTGGCATTGTGCCTTTTGTATTAAATTCGGATGCAATTTCTGTGTTTCATCGTCAAAAAGAAGGTCCGAGGAGTACAGTAAACCTGAAGTGAAGCACCGGAATCTAAAACTGGACACACAGGAGAGGTTCAAATCATAGATAGTTAGAGTGTCAGTCCTCTTGTACTTAAGTCGGCATTGTGCCTTTTGTATTAAATTCCGATGCAATTTCTGTGTTTCATCGTCAATAAGAAGTTGCAAGTTATACAGTAAAACTGAAGTGAAGCATCGGAATCTAAAACTGGATTCACAGGAGAGGTTCAAATCATAGAAAGTTAGAGTATCAGCAAACTTGTATATAAGTCGGCATTGTGCCTTTTGTATTAAATTCGGATGCAATTTCTGTGTTTCATCGTCACAAAGAAGGTCCGAGGTATACAGTAAACCTGAAGTGAAGAATCGGAATCTAAAACTGGACTCACAGGAGAGGTTCAAATCATAGAAAGTTAGAGTTTCATCCTCTTGTACGTAAGTCGGCATTGTGACTTTTGAATTAAATTCGGATCCAATATCTGTGTTTCATTGTCAATAAGAAGGTCCAAGGGGTGCAGTAAACCTGAAGTGAAGCATCGGAATCTAAAACTGGACTCACATAACAGGTTCAAATCATAGAAACCGAGAGTGTCAGTCCTCTTTTACTTAAGTCGGCATTGTGCCTTTTGTATTAAATTCGGATGCAATTTCTATGTTTCATCGTCACTATGAAGTTCCATGGGATACGGTATACCTGAAGTGAAGCATCAGAATCTAAAACTGGACTCACAATAGAGGTTCAAATCATAGAAAGTGAGAGTGTCAGTTATCTTGTAGTTTCGTCGGCATTGTGCTTTTGGATTAAATTCCGATGCAATTTCTGTGTTTCATCGTCAATAAGGAGGAGCAAGGTTTGCAGTAAACCTGAAGTGAAGCATCGGAATCCAAACCTGGAATCACAAGAGTGGTTAAATTCATAGAAAGTGAGAGTGTCAGTCCTCTTGTACTTAAGTCGGCATTGTGCCTTTTGTATTAAGTTCGGATGAAATTTCTGTGTTTCATCGTCAATAAGAAGGTCCAACGGATACAGTAAACCTGAAGTGAAGCATTGGAATCTAACACTTTACTGACGGGAGAGGTTCAAATCATAGAAAGTGAGGGTGTCAGCTCTCTTGTACTGAAGTCGGCATTGTGTCTTTTGTATTAAATTCGGATGCAAACTCTGTGTTTCATCGTCAATAAGAAGTTCCATGGGATACAGGAAACCTGAAGTGAAGCATCGGAATCTAAAACTTGACTCACTATAGAGGTTCAAATCATAGAAAGTGAGAATGTCAGTTCTCTTGTAGTTAAGTTGGCATTGTGCCCTTTGTATTAAATTCCGATGCAATTTCTGTGTTTCATCGTCAATAAGAAAGTCCAAGGGATACAGTAAACCTGAAGTGAAGCATCGGAATTAAATCTGGACTCACAGGAGAGGTTCAAATCATAGAAAGTTAGAGTGTCAGTCCTCTTGTACCTAAGTCGGCATTGTGACTTGTGTATTAAATTCGGATGCAATTTCTGTGTTTCATCGTCAATAAGAAGGTCCAAGTGATATAGTAAACCTGAAGAGAAGCATCGGAATCTAAAACTGGACTCACAGGAGAGGTTCAAAACACAGAAAGTGAGAGTGTCAGTACTCTTTTACTTAAGTCGGCATTGTGCCCTTTGTATTAAATTCGGATGCAATTTCTGTGTTTCATCGTCAATAAGAAGGTCCAAGGTATACAGTAAACCTGAAGTGAGGCATCGGAATCTAAATCTGGACCCACAGGAGAGTTTGAAATCATAGAAACTTAGAGTGTCAGTCCTCTTGTATTTAAGTCGGCATTGTGCCTTTTGTATTAAATTCGGATGCAATCTCTGTGTTTCATCGTCAATAAGAAGTTGCAAGTTATACAGTAAAACTGAAGTGAAGCATCGGAATCTAAAACTGGATTTACAGGAGTGGTTCAAATCATAGTAAGTTAGAGTATCAGCAAACTTGTACTTAAGTCTGCATTGTGCCTTTTGTATTAAATTCGGATGCAATTTCTGTGTTTCATCGTCACAAAGAAGGTCCGAGGTATACAGTAAACCTGAAGTGAGGCATCGGAATCTAAAACTGGACTCACAGGAGAGGTGCAAATCATAGAAAGTTAGAGTGTCAGTCCTCTTGTACGTAAGTCGGCATTGTGACATTTGAATTGAATTCGGATCCAATATCTGTGTTTCATCGTCAATAAGAAGGTCCAAGGGGTGCAGTAAACCTGAAGTGAAGCATCGGAATCTAAAACTGGACTCACAGGAGGGGTTCAAATCATAGAAGGTTAGAGTGTCAGTCCTCTTGTACTTAACTCGGCATTGTGCCTTTTGAATTTAATTCTGATGCAATTTCTGTGTTTCATCGTCAATAAGAAGGTCCAAGGTACACAGTAAACCTGAAGAGAAACTTCGGAAACTAAAACTGGACTCACAGGAGAGGTTCAAGTCATAGAAAGTTAGAGTGTCAGTCCTCTTGTACTTAAGACGGCATTGTGCCTTTTTTATTAAATTCGGATGATATTTCTTTTTTTCATCGACAATAAGACGGTCGAAGGGGTACAGTAAACCTGAAGTGAAGCATCGGAATCTAAATCTGGACTCACAGGAGAGTTTAAAATTAAATAAAGTTAGAGTGTCAGTCCTTCTGTATTTAAGTCGGCATTGTGCCTTTTGTATTAAATTCGGATGCAAACTCTGTGTTTCAACGTCAATAAGAAGTTCCAAGTTATACAGTAAGCCTGAAGTGAAGCATCGGAACCTAAAACTGGATTCACAGGAGAGGTTCAAATCATAGAAAGTTAGAGTGTCAGTCCTATTGTACTTAAGTCGGCACTGTGACTTTTGTATTAAATTCGGATCCAATATCTGTGTTTCATCGTCAATAAGAAGGTCCAAAGGATGCAGTACACCTGAAGTGAAGCATCGGAATCCAAAACTGGACTCACATAGAGGTTCAAATCATAGAAAGTTTGAGTGTCAGTCCTCTCGTACTTAAGTTGGCATTGTGCCTTTTGGATTAAATTCAGATGCAATTTCTGTCTTTCATCGTCAATAAGAAGGTCCAAGGGATACAGTAAACCTGAAGTGAAACATCGGAATCTAAAACTGGACTCACAAGAGAAGTTCAAATCATAGAAAGTTTGAGTGTCAGTCCTCTTGTACTTAAGTCGGCATTGTGCATTTTGTATTGAATTCGGATGCAATATCTGAAATTCGTCATAAATAAGAAGGTCCAAAGGATACAATAAACCTGAAGTGAAGCATCGGAATATAAAACTGGACTCACAGGAGAGGTTCAAATCATAGAAAGTTTGAGTGTCAGTCCTCTTGTACTTAAGTCGGTATTGTGCATTTTGTATTAAATTCGGATGCAATATCTGTGTTTCATCATAAATAAGAAGGTCCAAAGGATACAATAAACCTGAAGTGAAGCATCGGAATCTAAAACTGGACTCACAGGAGAGGTTCAAATCATAGAAAGTTTGAGTGTCAGTCCTCTTGTACTTAAGTCGGCATTGCGCATTTCGTATTAAATTCGGATCCAATATCTGTGTTCCATCGTCAATAAGAAGGTCCAAAGGATGCAGTACACCTGAAGTGAAGCATCGGAATCCAAAACTGGACTCACATAGAGGTTCAAATCATAGAAAGTTTGAGTGTCAGTCCTCTTGTACTTTAGTCGGCATTGTGCATTTTGTATTAAATTCGGATGCAATGTCTGTGTTTCATCATAAATAAGAAGGTCCAAAGGATACAATAAACCTGAAGTGAAGCATCGGAATCTAAAACTGGACTCACAGGAGAGGTTCAAATCATAGAAAGTTTGAGTGTCAGTCCTCTTGTACTTAAGTCGGCATTGTGCCTTTCGTATTAATTTCGGATGCAAACTCTGTGCTTCATCTTCAATACGAAGGTCCAAGTTATACAGTAAACCTGAAGTGAAGCATCGGAATCTAAAACTGGACTCACAGGAGAGGTTCAAATCATAGAAAGTTAGAGTGTCAGCCCTCTTGTACTTAAGTCGGCATTGTGGCTTTTGTATTAAATTAGGATGCAATTTCTGTGTTTCATCGTCAAAAAGAAGGTCCGAGGAGTACAGTAAACCTGAAGTGAAGCATCGGAATCTAAAACTGGTCACACAGGAGAGGTTCAAATCATAGATAGTTAGAGTGTCAGTCCTCTTGTACTTAAGTCGGCATTGTGCCTTTTGTATTAATTTCGGATGCAAACTCTGTGTTTCATCGTCAATAAGAAGTTCCATGGGATACAGTAAACCTGAAGTGAAGCATCGGAATCTAAAACTGGACTCACAATAGAGGTTCAAACCATAGAAAGTGAGAGTGTCAGTTCTCTTGTAGTTTAGTCGGCATTGTGCCTTTTGTATTAAATTCCGATGCAATTTCTGTGTTTCATCGTCAAAAAGAAGGTGCAAGGTATGCAGTAAACCTGAAGTGAAGCATCGGAATCTAAAACTGGAATCACAGTAGAGGTTAAATTCATAGAAAGTGAGAGTGTCAGTCCTCTTGTACTTAAGTCGGCATTGTGCCTTTTGTATTAAATTCAGATGAAATTTCTGTGTTTCATCGTCAATAAGAAGGTCCAACGGATACAGTAAACCTGAAGTGAAGCATTGGAATCTAACACTGTACTGACACGAAAGGTTCAAATCATAGAAAGTGAGAGTGTCAGCCCTCTTGTACTTAAGACGGCATTGTGCCTTTTGTATTAAATTCCGATGCAAACTCTGTCGTTCATCGTCAATAAGAAGTTCCGTGGGATACAGTAAACCTGAAGTGAAGCATCGGAATTTAAAACTGGACTCACAGGAGAGGTTCAAATCATAGAAAGTTAGAGTTTCAGTCCTCTTGTACTTAAGTCGGCATTGAGACTTGTGTATTAAATTCGGATGCAATTTCTGTGTTTCATCGTAAATAAGAAGGTCCAAAGTATACAGTAAACCTGAAGTGAAGCATCGGAATCTAAAACTGGACTTAAGGGAGAGGTTCAAATCATAGAAAGTGAGAGTGTCAGTCCTCATTTACTTAAGTCGGCATTGTGCCTTTTGTATTAAATTCGGATGCAATTTCTGTGTTTCATCGTCAATAAGAAGGTCCAAGGTATACAGTAAATCTGAAGTGAAGCATCGGAATCTAAATCTGTACCCACAGGAGAGTTTGAAATCATAGAAAGTGAGAGTGTCAGTCCTCTTGTATTTAAGTCGGCATTGTGCCTTTTGTATTAAATTCGGATGCAAACTCTGTGTTTCATCGTCAATAAGAAGTTGCAAGTTATACAGTAAAACTGAAGTGAAGCATCGGAATCTAAAACTGGATTTACAGGAGTGGTTCAAATCATAGAAAAATAGAGTATCAACAAACTTGTACTTAAGTCTGCATTGTGACTTTTGTATTAAATTCGGATGCAATTTCTGTGTTTCATCGTCACAAAGAAGGTCCGAGGTATACAGTAAACCTGAAGTGAGGCATCGGAATCTAAAACTGGACTCACAGGAGAGGTGCAATTCATAGAAATTTAGAGTGTCAGTCCTCTTGTACGTAAGTGGGCATTGTGACATTTGAATTAAATTCGGATCCAATATCTGTGTTTCATCGTCAATAAGAAGGTCCAAGGGGTGCAGTAAACCTGAAGTGAAGCATCGGAATCTAAAACTGGACTCACAGGAGGGGTTCAAATCATAGAAAGTTAGAGTGTCAGTCCTCTTGTACTTAACTCGGCATTGTGCCTTTTGAATTTAATTCTGATGCAATGTCTGTGTTTCATCGTCCATAAGAAGGTCCAAGGTACACAGTAAACCTGAAGAGAAACATCGGAAACTAAAATTGGACTCACAGGAGAGGTTCAAGTCATAGAAAGTTAGAGTGTCAACCCTCTTGTACTTAAGACGGCATTGTGCCTTTTGTATTAAATTCGGATGATATTTCTTTGTTTCATCGACAATAAGACGGTCCAAGGGGTACAGTAAACCTGAAGTGAAGCATTGGAATCTAACACTGGACTGACAGGAGAGGTTCAAATCATCGAAAGTGAGGGTGTCAGTCCTCTTTTACTTAAGTCGGCATTGTGCTTTTTGTAATAAATTCGGATGCAATTTCTGTGTTTCATCGTCAATAAGAAGGTCCAAGCTATACAGTAAACCTGAAGTGAAGCATCGGAATCTAAATCTGGACTCACAGGAGAGTTTAAAATTAAATAAAGTTAGAGTGTCAGTCCTTCTGTATTTAAGTCGGCATTGTGCCTTTTGTATTAAATTCGGATGCAAACTCTGTGTTTCAACGTCAATAAGAAGTTCCAAGTTATACAGGAAACCTGAAGTGAAGCATCGGAACCTAAAACTGGATTCACAGGAGAGGTTCAAATCATAGAAAGTTAGAGTGTCAGTCCTCTTGTACTTAACTCGGCATTGTGCCTTTTGTATTAAATTCGGATGCAATTTCTGTGTTTCATCGTCAAAAAGAAGGTCCGAGGAGTACAGTAAACCTGAAGTGAAGCATCGGAATCTAAAACTGGTCACACAGGAGAGGTTCAAATCATAGATAGTTAGAGTGTCAGTCCTCTTGTACTTAAGTCGGCATTGTGCCTTTTGTATTAAATTCGGATGCAAACTCTGTGTTTCATCGTCAATAAGAAGTTCCATGGGATACAGTAAACCTGAAGTGAAGCATCGGAATCTAAAACTGGACTCACAATAGAGGTTCAAACCATAGAAAGTGAGAGTGTCAGTTCTCTTGTAGTTTAGTCGGCATTGTGCCTTTTGTATTAAATTCCGATGCAATTTCTGTGTTTCATCGTCAAAAAGAAGGTGCAAGGTATGCAGTAAACCTGAAGTGAAGCATCGGAATCTAAAACTGGAATAACAGTAGAGGTTAAATTCATAGAAAGTGAGAGTGTCAGTCCTCTTGTACTTAAGTCGGCATTGTGCCTTTTGTATTAAATTCAGATGAAATTTCTGTGTTTCATCGTCAATAAGAAGGTCCAACGGATACAGTAAACCTGAAGTGAAGCATTGGAATCTAACACTGTACTGACACGAAAGGTTCAAATCATAGAAAGTGAGAGTGTCAGCCCTCTTGTACTTAAGACGGCATTGTGCCTTTTGTATTAAATTCCGATGCAAACTCTGTCGTTCATCGTCAATAAGAAGTTCCGTGGGATACAGTAAACCTGAAGTGAAGCATCGGAATTTAAAACTGGACTCACTGGAGAGGTTCAAATCATAGAAAGTTAGAGTTTCAGTCCTCTTGTACTTAAGTCGGCATTGAGACTTGTGTATTAAATTCGGATGCAATTTCTGTGTTTCATCGTAAATAAGAAGGTCCAAAGTATACAGTAAACCTGAAGTGAAGCATCGGAATCTAAAACTGGACTTAAGGGAGAGGTTCAAATCATAGAAAGTGAGAGTGTCAGTCCTCATTTACTTAAGTCGGCATTGTGCCTTTTGTATTAAATTCGGATGCAATTTCTGTGTTTCATCGTCAATAAGAAGGTCCAAGGTATACAGTAAATCTGAAGTGAAGCATCGGAATCTAAATCTGTACCCACAGGAGAGTTTGAAATCATAGAAAGTGAGAGTGTCAGTCCTCTTGTATTTAAGTCGGCATTGTGCCTTTTGTATTAAATTCGGATGCAAACTCTGTGTTTCATCGTCAATAAGAAGTTGCAAGTTATACAGTAAAACTGAAGTGAAGCATCGGAATCTAAAACTGGATTTACAGGAGTGGTTCAAATCATAGAAAAATAGAGTATCAACAAACTTGTACTTAAGTCTGCATTGTGACTTTTGTATTAAATTCGGATGCAATTTCTGTGTTTCATCGTCACAAAGAAGGTCCGAGGTATACAGTAAACCTGAAGTGAGGCATCGGAATCTAAAACTGGACTCACAGGAGAGGTGCAATTCATAGAAATTTAGAGTGTCAGTCCTCTTGTACGTAAGTGGGCATTGTGACATTTGAATTAAATTCGGATCCAATATCTGTGTTTCATCGTCAATAAGAAGGTCCAAGGGGTGCAGTAAACCTGAAGTGAAGCATCGGAATCTAAAACTGGACTCACAGGAGGGGTTCAAATCATAGAAAGTTAGAGTGTCAGTCCTCTTGTACTTAACTCGGCATTGTGCCTTTTGAATTTAATTCTGATGCAATGTCTGTGTTTCATCGTCCATAAGAAGGTCCAAGGTACACAGTAAACCTAAAGAGAAACATCGGAAACTAAAATTGGACTCACAGGAGAGGTTCAAGTCATAGAAAGTTAGAGTGTCAACCCTCTTGTACTTAAGACGGCATTGTGCCTTTTGTATTAAATTCGGATGATATTTCTTTGTTTCATCGACAATAAGACGGTCCAAGGGGTACAGTAAACCTGAAGTGAAGCATTGGAATCTAACACTGGACTGACAGGAGAGGTTCAAATCATCGAAAGTGAGGGTGTCAGTCCTCTTTTACTTAGGTCGGCATTGTGCTTTTTGTATTAAATTCGGATGCAATTTCTGTGTTTCATCGTCAATAAGAAGGTCCAAGCTATACAGTAAACCTGAAGTGAAGCATTGGAATCTAAATCTGGACTCACAGGAGAGTTTAAAATTAAATAAAGTTAGAGTGTCAGTCCTTCTGTATTTAAGTCGGCATTGTGCCTTTTGTATTAAATTCGGATGCAAACTCTGTGTTTCAACGTCAATAAGAAGTTCCAAGTTATACAGGAAACCTGAAGTGAAGCATCGGAACCTAAAACTGGATTCACAGGAGAGGTTCAAATCATAGAAAGTTAGAGTGTCAGTCCTCTTGTACTTAACTCGGCATTGTGCCTTTTGTATTAAATTCGGATGCAATTTCTGTGTTTCATCGTCAAAAAGAAGGTCCGAGGAGTACAGTAAACCTGAAGTGAAGCATCGGAATCTAAAACTGGACTCACAGGAGAGGTTCAAATCATAGAAAGTTAGAATGTCAGCCCTCTTGTACTTAAGTCGGCATTGTGCCTTTTGTATTAAATTCGGATGCAATTTCTGTGTTTCATCGTCAAAAAGAAGGTCCGAGGAGTACAGTAAACCTGAAGTGAAGCATCGGAATCTAAAACTGGTCACACAGGAGAGGTTCACATCATAGATAGTTAGAGTGTCAGTCCTCTTGTACTTAAGTCGGCATTGTGCCTTTTGTATTAAATTCGGATGCAAACTCTGTGTTTCATCGTCAATAAGAAGTTCCATGGGATACAGTAAACCTGAAGTGAAGCATCGGAATCTAAAACTGGACTCACAATAGAGGTTCAAATCATAGAAAGTGAGAGTGTCAGTTCTCTTGTAGTTTAGTCGGCATTGTGCCTTTTGTATTAAATTCCGATGCAATTTCTGAGTTTCATCGTCAAAAAGAAGGTGCAAGGTATGCAGTAAACCTGAAGTGAAGCATTGGAATCTAACACTGTACTGACACGAAAGGTTCAAATCATAGAAAGTGAGAGTGTCAGCCCTCTTGTACTTAAGACGGCATTGTGCCTTTTGTATTAAATTCGGATGCAAACTCTGTGGTTCATCGTGAATATGAAGTTCCATGGGATACAGTAAACCTGAAGTGAAGCATCGGGAACTAAAACTGGACTCACAATAGAGGTTCAAATCGTAGCAAGTGAGAGTGTCAGTCCACTTGTACTTTAGTCGGCATTGTGACTTGTGTATTAAATTCGGATGCAATTTCTGTGTTTCATCGTCAATAAGAAGGTCCAAGGGATACAGTAAACCTGAAGAGAGGCATCGGAATCTAAAACTAAACACACAGGAGAGGTTCAAATCATAGAAAGTGAGAGTGACAGTCCTCTTTTACTTAAGTCGGCATTGTGCCTTTTGTATTTAATTCGGATGCAATTTCTGTGTTTCATCGTAAATAAGAAGGTCCAAAGGATACAGTGAACCTGAAGTGAAGCATCGGAATCTAAAACTGGACTGACAGGAGAGGTTCAAATCATAGAAAGCGAGAGTGTCGGTCCTCTTTTACTTAAGTCGGCATTGTGCTTTTTGTATTTAATTCGGATGCAATTTCTGTGTTTCATTGTCAATAAGAAGGTCCAAGCTATACAGTAAACCTGAAGTGAAGCATCGAAATCTAAATCTGGACTCACAGGAGAGTTTAAAATTAAATAAAGTTAGAGTGTCAGTCCTTCTGTATTTAAGTCGGCATTGTGCCTTTTGTATTAAATTCGGATGCAAACTCTGTGTTTCAACGTCAATAAGAAGTTCCAAGTTATACAGGAAACCTGAAGTGAAGCATCGGAACCTAAAACTGGATTCACTGGAGAGGTTCAAATCATAGAAAGTTAGAGTGTCAGTCCTCCTGTACTTAAGTCGGCACTGTGACTTTTGTATTAAATTCGGATCCAATATCTGTGTTTCATCGTCAATAAGAAGGTCCAAGGGATGCAGTACACCTGAAGTGAAGCATCGGAATCCAAAACTGGACTCACATAGAGGTTCAAATCTTAGAAAGTTTGAGTGTCAGTCCTCTTGTACTTAACTCGGCATTGTGCCTAGAGATTTTAATTCGTATGCAATTTCTGTGTTTCATCGTCAATAACAAGGTCCAAGTTACACAGTAAAAATGAAGAGAAACATTGGAATCTAAAACTGGACTCACAGGAGAGGTTCAAATCATAGAAAGTTAGAGTGTCAGTCCTCTCGTACTTAAGTTGGCATTGTGCCTTTTGTATTAAATTCGGATGCAATTTCTGTCTTTCATCGTCAAAAGAAGGTCCAAGGGATACAGTAAACCTGAAGTGAAGCATCGGAATCTAAAACTGGACTCACAAGAGAAGTTCAAATCATAGAAAGTTTGAGTGTCAGTCCTCTTGCACTTAAGTCGGCATTGTGCTTTTGCATTAAATTCGGATGCAATTTCTGTGTTTCATCATAAATAAGAAGGTCCAAAGGATACAATAAACCTGAAGTGAAGCATCGGAATCTAAAACTGGACTCACACGAGGGGTTCAAATCATAGAAAGTGAGAGTGTCAGTCCTCTTTTACCTAAGTCGGCATTGTGCCTTTTGTACTAAATTCGGATGCAATTTCAGTCTTTCATCGTCAATAAGAATATCCAAGGTATACAGTAAACCTGGAGTGAAGCATCGGAATCTAAAACTGCACTCACAGGAGAGTTTGATATCATAGAAAGTTAGAGTATCAGTCCTCTTGTACTTAAGTCGGCATTGTGCCTTTCGTATTAATTTCGGATGCAAACTCTGTGCTTCATCTTCAATACGAAGGTCCAAGTTATACAGTAAACCTGAAGTGAAGCATCGGAATCTAAAACTGAACTCACAGGAGAGGTTCAAATCATAGAAAGTTAGAGTGTCAGCCCTCTTGTACTTAAGTCGGCATTGTGCCTTTTGTATTAAATTCGGATGCAATTTCTGTGTTTCATCGTCAAAAAGAAGGTCCGAGGAGTACAGTAAACCTGAAGTGCAGCATCGGAATCTAAAACTGGACACACAGGAGAGGTTCAAATCATAGATAGTTAGAGTGTCAGTCCTCTTGTACTTAAGTCGGCATTGTTCCTTTTGTATTAAATTCGGATGAAAACTCTGTGTTTCATCGTCAATAAGAAGTTCCATGGGATACAGTAAACCTGAAGTGAAGCATCGGAATCTAAAACTGGACTCACAATAGAGGTTCAAATCATAGAATGTGAGTGTCAGTTCTCTTGTAGTTTAGTATGCATTGTGCCTTTTGTATTAAATTCCGATGCAATATCTGTGTTTCATCGTCAATAAGATGGTGCAGGGTATGCAGTAAACCTGAAGTGAAGCATCGGAATCTAAAACTGGAATCACAGTAGAGGTTAAATTCATAGAAAGTGAGAGTGTCAGTCCAATTGTACTTAAGTCGGCATTGTGCCTTTTGTATTAAATTCGGATAAAATTTCTGTGTTTCATCGTCAATAAGAAGGTCCAACGGATACAGTAAACCTGAAGTGAAGCATTGGAATCTAACACTGTACTGACACGAGAGGTTCAAATCATAGAAAGTGAGAGTGTCAGCCCTCTTGTACTTAAGACGGCATTGTGCCTTTTGTATTAAATTCGGATGCAAACTCTGTCTTTCATCGTCAATAAGAAGTTCCGTGGGATACAGTAAACCTGAAGTGAAGCATCGGAATTTAAAACTGGACTCACAGGAGAGGTTCAAATCATAGAAAGTTAGAGTAGCAGTCCTCTTGTACTTAAGTCGTCATTGAGACTTGTGTATTAAATTCGGATGCAATTTCTGTGTTTCATCGTCAATAAGAAGGTCCAAGTGATATAGTAAACCTCAAGAGAAGCATCGGAATCTAAAACCGGACTCACAGGAGAGGTTCAAATCTCAGAAAGTGAGAGTGTCAGTCCTCTTTTACTTAAGTCGCCATTGTGCCTTTTGTATTACATTCGGATGCAATTTCTGTGTTTCATCGTAAATAAGAAGGTCCAAAGTATACAGTAAACCTGAAGTGAAGCATCGGAATCTAAAACTGGACATAAGGGAGAGGTTCAAATCATAGAAAGTGAGGGTGTCAGTCCTCTTTTACTTAAGTCGGCATTGTGCCTTTTGTATTAAATTCGGATGCAATTTCTGTGTTTCATCGTCAATAAGAAGGTCCAAGGTATACAGTAAATCTGAAGTGAAGCATCGGAATCTAAATCTGGACCCACAGGAGAGTTTGAAATCATAGAAACTGAGAGTGTCAGTCCTCTTGTATTTAAGTCGGCATTGTGCCTTTTGTATTAAATTCGGATGCAAATTCTGTGTTTCATCGTCAATAAGAATTTGCAAGTTATACAGTAAAACTGAAGTGAAGCATCGGAATCTAAAACTGGATTCACAGGAGAGGTTCAAATCACAGAAAGTTAGAGTATCAGCAAACTTGTACTTAAGTCGGCATTGTGCCTTTTGTATTAAATTCGGATGCAATTTCTGTGTTTCATCGTCACGAAGAAGGTCCGAGGTATACAGTAAACCTGAAGTGAAGCATCGGAATCTAAATCTGGACTCAAAGGAGAGGTTCAAATCATAGAAAGTGAGAGTGTCAGTCCTCTTGTACTTAAGTCGGCATTGTGAATTTTGTATTAAATTCGGATCCCATATCTCTGTTTCATCGTCAATAAGAAGGTCCAAGGGATGCTGTAAACCTAAAGTGAAGCATCGGAATCTAAAACTGGACTCACAGGAGAGGTTCAAATCATAGAAAGTTAGTGTCAGCCCTCTTGTACTTAATTCGGCATTGTGCCTTTTGTATTAAATTCGGATGCAATTTCTGTGTTTGATCGACAAAAAGAAGGTCCGAGGTGTACAGTAAACCTGAAGTGAAGCATCGGAATCTAAAACTGGACTCACAGGAGAGGTTCAAATCGGCATTATGATTTTTGTATTAAATTCGGATGCAATTTCTGTGTTTCATCGTCAATCAGAAGGTCCAAGGGATACAGTAAACCTGAAGTGAATCATCGGAATCTAAAACTGGACTCACAGGAGAGGTTCAAATCATAGAAAGTTTGAGTGTCAGGCCTCTTGTACTTAAGTCGGCATTGTGCCTTTTGCATTCAATTCGGATGCAATTTCTGTGTTTCATCGTCAATAAGAAGGTCCAAGGGATACAGTAAACCTGAAGTGAAGCATCGGAATCTAAAACTGGACTCACAGGAGAGGTTCAAATCGTAGAAAGTTAGAGTGTCAGTCCTCTTGTACTTAAGTTGGCATTGTGCCTTTTGTATTAAATTCGGATGCAATTTCTGTGTTTCATCGTCAATAAGAAGGTCCAAGGGATACAGTAAACCTGGAGTATGGCATCGGAATCTAAAACTGGACTCACAGGAGGGGTTCAAATCATAGAAGGTGAGAGTGTCAGTGCTCTTTTACCAAGGTCGGCATTGTGCCTTTTGTATTAAATTCGGATGCAATTTCTGTGTTTCATCGTCAATAAGAAGGTCCAAGGTATACAGTAAACCTGGAGTGAAGCATCGGAATCTAAAACTGCACTCACAGGAGAGTTTGAAATCATAGAAAGTTAGAGTGTCAGTCCTCTTGTACTTAAGTCGGCATTGTGCCTTTTGTATTAATTTTGGATGCAAACTCTGTACTTCATCTTCAATAAGAAGGTCCAAGTTATGCAGTAAACCTGAGGTGAAGCATCGGAATCTAAAACTGAACTCACAGGAGAGGTTCAAATCATAGAAAGTTAGAGTGTCAGCCTTCTTGTACTTAATTCGGCATTGTGCCTTTTGTATTAAATTCGGATGCAATTTCTGTGTTTCATCGTCAAAAAGAAGGTCCGAGGAGTACAGTAAACTTGAAGTGAAGCATCGGTATCTAAAACTGGACACACAGGAGACGTTCAAATCATAGATAGTTAGAGTGTCAGTCATCTTGTACTTAAGTCGGCATTGTGCCTTTTGTATTAATTTCGGATGCAAGCTCTGTGTTTCATCGTCAATAAGAAGTTCCATGGGATACAGTAAACCTGAAGTGAAGCATCGGAATCTAAAACTGGACTCACAATAGAGGTTCAAATCATAGGAAGGAGAGTGTCAGTTCTCTTGTTGTTTAGTCGGCATTGTGCCTTTTGTATTAAATTCCGATGCAATATCTGTGTTTCATCGTCAATAAGATGGTGCAGGGTATGCAGAAAACCTGAAGTGAAGCATCGGAATCTAAAACTGGAATCACAGGAGAGGTTAAATTCATAGAAAGTGAGAGTGTCAGTCATCCTGTACTTAAGTCGGCATTGTGCCTTTTGTATTAAATTCGGATGAAATTTCTGTGTTTCATCGTCAATAAGAAGGTCTAACGGATAGAGTAAACCTGAAGTGAAGCATTGGAATCTAACACTGTACTGGCAGGTGAGGTTCAAATCATAGAAAGTGAGAGTGTCAGCCCTCTTGTACTTAAGTCGCCATTGTGCCTTTTGTATTAAATTCGGATGCAAACTCTGTGTTTCATCGTCAATAAGAAGTTCCATGGGATACAGTTAACCTGAAGTGAAGCATCGGAATCTAAAACTGGACTCACAATAGAGGTTCAAATCATAGAAAGTGAGAGTGTCAGTTCTCTTGTAGTTAAGTCGGCATTGTGCCTTTTGTACTAAATTCCGATGTAATTTCTGTGTTTCATCGTCAATAAGAAGTTGCAAGTTATACAGTAAAACTGAAGTGAAGCATCGGAATCTAAAACTGGATTTACAGGAGTGGTTCAAATCATAGAAAGTTAGAGAATCAGCAAACTTGTACTTAAGTCTGCATTGTGACTTTGAATTAAATTCGGACGCAATTTCTGTGTTTCATCGTCACAAAGAAGGTCCGAGGTATACAGTGAACCTGAAGTGAGGCATCGGAATCTAAAACTGGACTCACAGGAGAGGTGCAAATCATAGAAAGTTAGAGTGTCAGTCCTCTTGTACGTAAGTCGGCATTGTGACATATGAATTAAATTCGGATCCAATATCTGTGTTTCATCGTCAATAAGAAGGCCCAAGGGGTGCAGTAAACCTGAAGTGAAGCATCGGAATCTAAAACTGGACTCACAGGAGTGGTTCAAATCATAGAAAGTTAGAGTGTCAGTCCTCTTGTACTTAACTCGGCATTGTGCCTTTTGAGTTTAATTCTGATGCAATTTCTGTGTTTCATCGTCAATAAGAAGGTCCAAGGTACACAGTAAACCTGAAGAGAAACATCGGAAACTAAAACTGGACTCACAGGAGAGGTTCAAGTCATAGAAAGTTAGAGTGTCAGTCCTCTTGTACTTAAGACGGCATTGTGCCTTTTGTATTAAATTCGGATGATATTTCTTTGTTTCATCGACAATAAGACGGTCCAAGGGGTACAGTAAACCTGAAGTGAAGCATTGGAATCTAACACTGGACTGACAGGAGAGGTTCAAATCATCGAAAGTGAGAGTGTCAGTCCTCTTGTACTTAAGTCGGCATTGTGCCTTTTGTATTAAATTCGGATGCAAACTCTGTGGTTCATCGTGAATAAGAAGTTCCATGGGATACAGTAAACCTGAAGTGAAGCATCGGAAACTATAACTGGACTCACAATACAGGTTCAAATCGTAGCAAGTGAGAGTGTCAGTCCACTTGTACTTTAGTCGGCATTGTGACTTGTGTATTAAATTCGGATGCAATTTCTGTGTTTCATCGTCAATAAGAAGGTCCAAGGGATACAGTAAACCTGAAGAGAGGCATCGGAATCTAAAACTAAACACACAGGTGAGGTTCAAATCATAGAAAGTGAGAGTGACAGTCCTCATTTACTTAAGTCGGCATTGTGCCTTTTGTATTCACTTCGAATGCAATTTCTGTGTTTCATCGTAAATAAGAAGGTCCAAAGGATATAGTGAACCTGAAGTGAAGCATCGGAATCTAAAACTGGACTCACAGGAGAGGTTCAAATCATAGAAAGCGAGAGTGTCAGTCCTCTTTTACTTAAGTCGGCATTGTGCTTTTTGTATTAAATTCGGATGCAATTTCTGTGTTTCATCGTCAATAAGAAGGTCCAAGCTATACAGTAAACCTGAAGTGAAGCATCGGAATCTAAATCTGGACTCACTGGAGAGTTTAAAATTAAATAAAGTTAGAGTGTCAGTCCTTCTGTATTTAAGTCGGCATTGTGCCTTTTGTATTAAATTCGGATGCAAACTCTGTGTTTCAACGTCAATAAGAAGTTCCAAGTTATACAGGAAACCTGAAGTGAAGCATCGGAACCTAAAACTGGTTTCACAGCAGAGGTTCAAATCATAGAAAGTTATAGTGTCAGTCCTCCTGTACTTAAGTCGGCATTGTGACTTTTGTATTAAATTCGGATCCAATATCTGTGATTCATCGTCAATACGAAGGTCCAAGGGATGCAGTACACCTGAAGTGAAGCATCGGAATCCATACTGGACTCACATAGAGGTTCAAATCATAGAAAGTTAGAGTGTCAGTCCTCTTGTACTTAACTCGGCATTGTGCCTAGAGAATTTAATTCCTATGCAATTTCTGTGTTTCATCGTCAATAACAAGGTCCAAGTTACACAGTAAAAATGAAGAGAAACATTGGAATCTAAAACTGGACTCACAGGAGAGGTTCAAATCATAGAAAGTTAGAGTGTCAGTCCTCTTGTACTTATGTCGGCATTGTGCCTTTTGTATTAAATTCGGATGCATTTTCTGTGTTTCATCGTCAATAAGAAGGTCTAAGGGATGCAGTAAACCTGAAGTGAAGCATCGGAATCTAAAACTGGACTCACAGGGGAGGTTCAAATCATAGAAAGTTGAAGTGTCAGTCCACTTGTACTTACGTCGGCATTGTACCTTTTGCATTGAATTCGAATGTAATATCTGTAAATCATCGTCAATAAGAAGGTCCAAGGGATACAGTAAACCTGAAGTGAAGCATCGGAATCTAAAACTGGACTCACAGGAGAGGTTCAAATCGTAGAAAGTTAGAGTGTCAGTCCTCTTGTACTTAAGTTGGCATTGTGCCTTTTGTATTAAATTCGGATGCAATTTCTGTGTTTCATCGTCAATAAGAAGGTCCAAGGGATACAGTAAACCTGGAGTATGGCATCGGAATCTAAAACTGGACTCACAGGAGGGGTTCAAATCATAGAAGGTGAGAGTGTCAGTGCTCTTTTACCAAGGTCGGCATTGTGCCTTTTGTATTAAATTCGGATGCAATTTCTGTGTTTCATCGTCAATAAGAAGGTCCAAGGTATACAGTAAACCTGGAGTGAAGCATCGGAATCTAAAACTGCACTCACAGGAGAGTTTGAAATCATAGAAAGTTAGAGTGTCAGTCCTCTTGTACTTAAGTCGGCATTGTGCCTTTTGTATTAATTTTGGATGCAAACTCTGTACTTCATCTTCAATAAGAAGGTCCAAGTTATGCAGTAAACCTGAGGTGAAGCATCGGAATCTAAAACTGAACTCACAGGAGAGGTTCAAATCATAGAAAGTTAGAGTGTCAGCCTTCTTGTACTTAATTCGGCATTGTGCCTTTTGTATTAAATTCGGATGCAATTTCTGTGTTTCATCGTCAAAAAGAAGGTCCGAGGAGTACAGTAAACTTGAAGTGAAGCATCGGTATCTAAAACTGGACACACAGGAGACGTTCAAATCATAGATAGTTAGAGTGTCAGTCATCTTGTACTTAAGTCGGCATTGTGCCTTTTGTATTAATTTCGGATGCAAGCTCTGTGTTTCATCGTCAATAAGAAGTTCCATGGGATACAGTAAACCTGAAGTGAAGCATCGGAATCTAAAACTGGACTCACAATAGAGGTTCAAATCATAGGAAGGAGAGTGTCAGTTCTCTTGTTGTTTAGTCGGCATTGTGCCTTTTGTATTAAATTCCGATGCAATATCTGTGTTTCATCGTCAATAAGATGGTGCAGGGTATGCAGAAAACCTGAAGTGAAGCATCGGAATCTAAAACTGGAATCACAGGAGAGGTTAAATTCATAGAAAGTGAGAGTGTCAGTCATCCTGTACTTAAGTCGGCATTGTGCCTTTTGTATTAAATTCGGATGAAATTTCTGTGTTTCATCGTCAATAAGAAGGTCTAACGGATAGAGTAAACCTGAAGTGAAGCATTGGAATCTAACACTGTACTGGCAGGTGAGGTTCAAATCATAGAAAGTGAGAGTGTCAGCCCTCTTGTACTTAAGTCGCCATTGTGCCTTTTGTATTAAATTCGGATGCAAACTCTGTGTTTCATCGTCAATAAGAAGTTCCATGGGATACAGTTAACCTGAAGTGAAGCATCGGAATCTAAAACTGGACTCACAATAGAGGTTCAAATCATAGAAAGTGAGAGTGTCAGTTCTCTTGTAGTTAAGTCGGCATTGTGCCTTTTGTACTAAATTCCGATGTAATTTCTGTGTTTCATCGTCAATAAGAAGTTGCAAGTTATACAGTAAAACTGAAGTGAAGCATCGGAATCTAAAACTGGATTTACAGGAGTGGTTCAAATCATAGAAAGTTAGAGTATCAGCAAACTTGTACTTAAGTCTGCATTGTGACTTTGTATTAAATTCGGACGCAATTTCTGTGTTTCATCGTCACAAAGAAGGTCCGAGGTATACAGTGAACCTGAAGTGAGGCATCGGAATCTAAAACTGGACTCACAGGAGAGGTGCAAATCATAGAAAGTTAGAGTGTCAGTCCTCTTGTACTTAACTCGGCATTGTGCCTTTTGAGTTTAATTCTGATGCAATTTCTGTGTTTCATCGTCAATAAGAAGGTCCAAGGTACACAGTAAACCTGAAGAGAAACATCGGAAACTAAAACTGGACTCACAGGAGAGGTTCAAGTCATAGAAAGTTAGAGTGTCAGTCCTCTTGTACTTAAGACGGCATTGTGCCTTTTGTATTAAATTCGGATGATATTTCTTTGTTTCATCGACAATAAGACGGTCCAAGGGGTACAGTAAACCTGAAGTGAAGCATTGGAATCTAACACTGGACTGACAGGAGAGGTTCAAATCATCGAAAGTGAGAGTGTCAGTCCTCTTGTACTTAAGTCGGCATTGTGCCTTTTGTATTAAATTCGGATGCAAACTCTGTGGTTCATCGTGAATAAGAAGTTCCATGGGATACAGTAAACCTGAAGTGAAGCATCGGAAACTATAACTGGACTCACAATACAGGTTCAAATCGTAGCAAGTGAGAGTGTCAGTCCACTTGTACTTTAGTCGGCATTGTGACTTGTGTATTAAATTCGGATGCAATTTCTGTGTTTCATCGTCAATAAGAAGGTCCAAGGGATACAGTAAACCTGAAGAGAGGCATCGGAATCTAAAACTAAACACACAGGTGAGGTTCAAATCATAGAAAGTGAGAGTGACAGTCCTCTTTTACTTAAGTCGGCATTGTGCCTTTTGTATTCACTTCGAATGCAATTTCTGTGTTTCATCGTAAATAAGAAGGTCCAAAGGATACAGTGAACCTGAAGTGAAGCATCGGAATCTAAAACTGGACTCACAGGAGAGGTTCAAATCATAGAAAGCGAGAGTGTCAGTCCTCTTTTACTTAAGTCGGCATTGTGCTTTTTGTATTAAATTCGGATGCAATTTCTGTGTTTCATCGTCAATAAGAAGGTCCAAGCTATACAGTAAACCTGAAGTGAAGCATCGGAATCTAAATCTGGACTCACTGGAGAGTTTAAAATTAAATAAAGTTAGAGTGTCAGTCCTTCTGTATTTAAGTCGGCATTGTGCCTTTTGTATTAAATTCGGATGCAAACTCTGTGTTTCAACGTCAATAAGAAGTTCCAAGTTATACAGGAAACCTGAAGTGAAGCATCGGAACCTAAAACTGGATTCACAGCAGAGGTTCAAATCATAGAAAGTTATAGTGTCAGTCCTCCTGTACTTAAGTCGGCATTGTGACTTTTGTATTAAATTCGGATCCAATATCTGTGATTCATCGTCAATACGAAGGTCCAAGGGATGCAGTACACCTGAAGTGAAGCATCGGAATCCATACTGGACTCACATAGAGGTTCAAATCATAGAAAGTTAGAGTGTCAGTCCTCTTGTACTTAACTCGGCATTGTGCCTAGAGAATTTAATTCCTATGCAATTTCTGTGTTTCATCGTCAATAACAAGGTCCAAGTTACACAGTAAAAATGAAGAGAAACATTGGAATCTAAAACTGGACTCACAGGAGAGGTTCAAATCAGAGAAAGTTAGAGTGTCAGTCCTCTCGTACTTAAGTTGGCATTGTGCCTTTTGTATTAAATTCGGATGCAATTTCTGTCTTTCATCGTCAATAAGAAGGTCCAAGGGATACAGTAAACCTGAAGTGAAGCATCGGAATCTAAAACTGGACTCACAAGAGAAGTTCAAATCATAGAAAGTTTGAGTGTCAGTCCTCTTGTACTTAAGTCGGCATTGTGCCTTTTGCATTAAATTCGGATGCAAACCCTGTGCTTCATCTTCAATACGAAGGTCCAAGTTATACAGTAAACCTGAAGTGAAGCATCGGAATCTAAAACTGGAATCACAGTAGAGGTTAAATTCATAGAAAGTGAGAGTGTCAGTCCAATTGTACTTAAGTTGGCATTGTGCCTTTTGTATTAAATTCGGATGAAATTTCTGTGTTTCATCGTCAAAAAGAAGGTCCGAGGAGTACAGTAAACCTGAAGTGAAGCATCGGAATCTAAAACTGGACACACAGGAGAGGTTGAAATCATAGATAGTTAGAGTGTCAGTCCTCTTGTACTTAAGTCGGCATTGTTCCTTTTGTATTAAATTCGGATGCAAACTCTGTGTTTCTTCGTCAATAAGAAGTTCCATGGGATACAGTAAACCTGAAGTGAAGCATCGGAATCTAAAACTGGACTCACAATAGAGGTTCAAATCATAGAAAGTGAGAGTGTCAGTTCCCTTGTAGTTTAGTCGGCATTGTGCCTTTTGTATTAAATTCCGATGCAATTTCTGTGTTTCATCGTCAAAAAGAAGGTGCAAGGTATGCAGTAAACCTGAAGTGAAGCATCGGAATCTAAAACTGGAATCACAGTAGAGGTTAAATTCATAGAAAGTGAGAGTGTCAGTCCAATTGTACTTAAGTCGGCATTGTGCCTTTTGTATTAAATTCGGATGAAATTTCTGTGTTTCATCGTCAATAAGAAGGTCCAAAGGATACAGTAAACCTGAAGTGAAGCATTGGAATCTAACACTGTACTGACACGAGAGGTTCAAGTCATAGAAAGTGAGAGTGTCAGCCCTCTTGTACTTAAGACGGCATTGTGCCTTTTGTATTAAATTCGGATGCAAACTCTGTCTTCCATCGTCAATAAGAAGTTCCGTGGGATACAGTAAACCTGAAGTGAAGCATCGGAATTTAAAACTGGACTCACAGGAGAGGTTCAAATCAAAGAAATTTAGAGTGCCAGTCCTCTTGTACTTAAGTCGGCATTGAGGCTTGTGTATTGAATTCGGACGCAATTTCTGTATTTCATCGTCAATAAGAATGTCCAAGGGATACAGTAAACCTGAAGTGAAGCATCGGAATCTAAAACTGGACTCACAGGAGAGGTTCAAATCATAGAAAGTGAGAGTGTCAGTCCTCTTTTACTTAAGTCGACATTGTGCCTTTTGTATTAAATTCGGATGCAATTTCTGTGTTTCATCGTCACGATGAAGGTCCGAGGTATACAGTAAACCTGAAGTGAAGCATCGGAATCTAAATCTGGACTCACAGGAGAGGTTCAAATCATAGAAAGTGTGAGTGTCAGTCCTCTTGTACTTAAGTCGGCATTGTGACTTTTGTATTAAATTCGGATCCTATATCTGTGTTTCATCGTCAATAAGAAGGTCCAAGGGATGCTGTAAACCTGAAGTGAAGCATCGGAATCTAAAACTGGACTCACAGGAGAGGTTCAAATCATAGAAAATTAGAGTGTCAGCCCTCTTGTACTTAATTCGGCATTATGCCTTTTGTATTAAATTCGGATGCAATTTCTGTGTTTGATCGACAAAAAGAAGGTCCGAGGTATACAGTAAACCTGAAGTGAAGCATCGGAATCTAAAACTGGACTCACAGGAGAGGTTCAAATCAGCATTATGATTTTTGTATTAAATTCGGATCCAATATCTGTGTTTCATCGTCAATAAGAAGGTCCAAGGGATGCTGTAAACCTGAAGTGAAGAATCGGAATCTAAAACTGGACTCACTGGAGAGGTTCAAATCATAGAAAGTTAGAGTGTCAGTCCTCTTGTACATAAGTCGGCATTGTGCCGCATGTATTAAATTCGAATGCAATTTCTGTGTTTCAACTTCAATAAGAAGGTCCACGGGATACAGTAAACCTGAAGTGAAGCATCGGAATCTAAAACTGGACTCACAGGAGAGGTCCAAATCATAGAAAGTTTGAGTGTCAGGCCTCTTGTACTTAAGTCGGCATTGTGCCTTTTGCATTAAATTCGGATGCAATTTCTGTGTTTCATCGTCAATAAGAAGGTCCAAGGGATACAGTAAACCTGAAGTGAAGCATCGGAATCTAAAACTGGACTCACAGGAGAGGTTCAAATCACAGAAAGTTAGAGTGTCAGTCGTCTTGTACTTAGCTCGGCATTGTGCCTAGAGAATTTAATTCGGATGCAATTTCTGTGTTTCATCGTCAATAAGAAGGTCCAAGGGATACAGTAAACCTGGAGTAAGGCATCGGAATCTAAAACTGGACTCACAGGAGGGGTTCAAATCATAGAAGGTGAGAGTGTCAGTGCTCTTTTACCAAAGTCGGCATTGTGCCTTTTGTATTAAATTCGGATGCAATTTCTGTGTTTCATCGTCAATAAGAAGGTCCAAGGTATACAGTAAACCTGGAGTGAAGCATCGGAATCTTAAACTGCACTCACAGGAGAGTTTGAAATCATAGAAAGTTAGAGTGTCAGTCCTCTTGTACTTAAGTCGGCATTGTGCCTTTTGTATTAATTTTGGATGCAAACTCTGTACTTCATCTTCAATAAGAAGGTCCAAGTTATGCAGTAAACCTGAGGTGAAGCATCGGAATCTAAAACTGGACTCACAGGAGAGGTTCAAATCATAGATAGTTAGAGTGTCAGTCGTCTTGTACTTAAGTTGGCATTGTGCCTTTTGTATTAAATTCGGATGCAATTTCTGTGTTTCATCGTCAATAAGAAGGTCCAAGAGACACAGTAAACCTGAAGTGAAGCATCGGAATCTAAAACTGGACTCACAGGAGGGGTTCAAATCATAGAAGGTGAGAGTGTCAGTGCTCTTTTACCTAAGTCGGCATTATACTATTTGTATTAAATTCGGATGCAATTTCTGTGTTTCATCGTCAAAAAGAAGGTCCGAGGAGTACAGTAAACCTGAAGTGAAGCATCGGAATCTAAAACTGGACACACAGGAGAGGTTCAAATCATAGAAAGTGAGTGTGTCAGTCATCTTGTACTTAAGTCGGCATTGTGCCTTTTGTATTAAATTCGGATGAAATTTCTGTGTTTCATCGTCAATAAGAAGGTCTAACGGATAGAGTAAACCTGAAGTGAAGCATTGGAATCTAACACTGTACTGACAGGAGAGGTTCAAATCATAGAAAGTGAGAGTGTCAGCCCGCTTGTACTTAAGTCGGCATAGTGCCTTTTGTATTAAATTCGGATGCAAACTCTGTGTTTCATCGTCAATAAGAAGTTCCATGTGATACAGTAAACCTGAAGTGAAGCATCGGAATCTAAAACTGGACTCACAATAGAGGTTCAAATCATAGAAAGTGAGAGTGTCAGTTCTCTTGTAGTTAAGTCGGCATTGTGCCTTTTGTACTAAATTCCGATGTAATTTCTGTGTTTCATCGTCAATAAGAAGGTGCAAGGTATGCAGTAATCCAGATGTGAAGCATCGGAATCTAAAACTGGAATCACAGGAGAGGTTAAATTCATAGAAAGTGAGAGTGTCAGTCCTCATGTACTTAAGTCGGCATTGTGCCTATTGTATTACATTCCGATGCAATTTCTGTGTTTCATCGTCAATAAGAAAGTCCAAATGATACAGTTAACCTGAAGTGAAGCATCGGAATTTAAAACTGGACTCACAGGAGAGGTTCAAATCACAGAAAGTTAGAGTGTCAGTCCTCTTGTACTTAAGTCGGCATTGTGGATTTTGTATTAAATTCGGATGCAATTTCTGTGTTTCATCGTCAATAAGAAGATCCAAGGTATACTGTAAACCTGAAGTGAAGCATCGGAATCTAAATCTGGACCCACGGGAGAGTTTGAAATCATAGAAAGTTAGAGTGTCTGTCCTCTTGTATTGAAGTCGGCTTTGTGCCTTTTGTATTAAATTCGGATGCAAACTCTGTGTTGCATCGTCAATAAGAAGTTGCAAGTTATACAGTAAAACTGTAGTGAAGCATCGGAATCTAAAACTGGATTCATAGGAGAGGTTCAAATCATAGAAAGTTAGAGTATCAGCAAACTTGTACTTAAGTCGGCATTGTGCTTTTGTGTTAAATTCGGATGCAATTTCTGTGTTTCATCGTCACAAAGGAGGTCCGAGGTATACAGTAAACCTGAAGTGAAGCATCGGAATCTAAAACTGGATTCACAGGAGAGGTTCAAATCATAGAAAGTTAGAGTGTCAGCCCACTTGTACTTGAGTCGGCATTGTGCCTTTTGTATTAATTTCGGATGCAATTTCTGTGTTTCATCGTCACAAAGAAGGTCCGAGGTATACAGTAAACCTGAAGTGAAGCATCGGAATCTAAAACTGGACTCACAGGAGAGGTTCAAATCACAGAAAGTTAGAGTGTCAGTCGTCTTGTACTTAGCTCGGCATTGTGCCTAGAGAATTTAATTCGGATGCAATTTCTGTGTTTCATCGTCAATAAGAAGGTCCAAGGTACACAGTAAAAATGAAGAGAAACATTGGAATCTAAACCTGAACTCACTGGAGAGGTTCAAATCATAGAAAGTTAGAGTGTCAGTCTTCTTGTACTCAAGTCGGCATTGTGCCTTTTGTATAAAATTCGGATGCAATTTCTGTGTTTCATCGTCAATAAGAAGGTCCAAGGGATACAGTAAACCTGAAGTGAAGCATCGGAATCAAAAACTGGACTCACAGGAGAGGTTCAAATCATAGAAGTTTGAGTGTCAGTCCTCTTGTACTTAAGTCGGCATTGTGCCTTTTGCATTAAATTCGGATGCAATTTCCTTGTTTTATCGTCAATAAGAAGGTCCAAGGGATACAGTAAACCTGAAGTGAAGCATAGGAATCTAAAACTGGAGTCACTGGAGTTGTTGAAATCATAGAAAGTGAGAGTGTCAATCCTCTTTTACCTAAGTCGGCATTGTGCCTTTTGTATTGAATTCGGATGCAATTTCTGTGTTTCATCGTCAATAAGAAGGTCCAAGGTATACAGTAAACCTGGAGTGAAGCATCGGGATCTAAAACTGCACTCACAGGAGGGTTTGAAATCATAGAAAGTTAGAGTGTCAGTCCTCTTGTACTTAAGTCGGCATTGTACCTTTTGTATTAAATTTGGATGTAATTTCTGTGTTTCATCGTCAAAAAGAAGGTCCGAGGAGTACAGTAAACCTGAAGTGAAGCATCGGAATCTAAAACTGGACTCACAATAGAGGTTCAAACCATAGAAAGTGAGAGTGTCAGTTCTCTTGTAGTTTAGTCGGCATTGTGCCTTTTGTATTAAATTCCGATGCAATTTCTGTGTCTCATCGTCAATAAGAAATTGCAAGGTATGCAGTAAACCTGAAGTGAAGCATCGGAATCTAAAACTGGAATCACAGGAGAGGTTAAATTCATAGAAAGTGAGAGTGTCAGTCCTCTTGTACTTAAGTCGGCATTGTGCCTTTTGTATTAAATTCGGATGAAATTTCTGTGTTTCATCGTCCATAAGAAGGTCCAACGGATACAGTTAACCTGAAGTGAAGCATTGGAATCTAACACTGTACTGACAGGAGAGGTTCAAAACATAGAAAGTGAGAGTGTCAGCCCTCTTGTACTTAAGTCGGCATTGTGCCTTTTGTATTAAATTCGGATGCAAACTCTGTGTTTCATCGTCAATAAGAAGTTCCATGGGATACAGTAAACCTGAAGAGAAGCATCGGAATCTAAAACTGGACTCACAATAGAGGTTAAAATCATAGAAAGTGAGAGTGTCAGTTCACTTGTAGATAAGTCGGCATTGTGCCTTTTGTACTAAATTCCGATGTAATTTCTGTGTTTCATCGTCAATAAGAAGGTGCAAGGAATGCAGTAAACCTGAAGTGAAGCATCGGAATCTAAAACTGGAATCACAGGAGAGGTTAAATTCATAGTAAGTGAGAGTGTCAGTCGTCTTGTACTTAAGTCGGCATTGTGCCTTTTGTATTACATTCCGATGCAATTTCTGTGTTTCATCGTCAATAAGAAAGTCCAAGGGATACTGTAAACCTGAAGTGAAGCATCGGAATTTAAAACTGGACTCACAGGAGAGGTTCAAATCATAGAAAGTTAGAGTGTCAGTCCTCTAGTACTTAAGTCGGCATTGTGACTTGTGTATTAAATTCGGATGCAATTTCTGTGTTTCATCGTCAATAAGAAGGTCCAAGTGATATAGTAAACCTGAAGAGAAGCATCGGAATCTAAAACTGGATTCACAGGAGAGGTTCAAATCACAGAAAGTGAGAGTGTCAGTCCTCTTTTACATAAGTCGGCATTGTGCCTTTTGTATTACACTCGGATGCAATTTCTGTGTTTCATCGTAAATAAGAAGGTCCAAAGTATACAGTAAACCTGAAGTGAAGCATCGGAATCTAAAACTGGACTTAAGGGACAGGTTCAAATCATAGAAAGTGAGAGTGTCAGTCCTCTTGTACGTAAGACGGCATTGTGACTTTTGAATTAAATTCGGATCCAATATCTGTGTTTCATCGTCAATAAGAAGGTCCAAGGGGTGCAGTAAACCTGAAGTGAAGCATCGGAATCTAAAACTGGGTTCGCAGGAGAGGTTCAATTCATAGGAAGTTAGAGTATCAGCAAACTTGTACTTATGTCGGCATTGTGCTTTTGTAATAAATTCGGATGCAATTTCTGTGTTTCATCGTCACAAAGAAGGTCCGAGGTATACAGTAAACCTGAAGTGAAGCATCAGAATCCAAAACTGGACTCACAGGAGATGTTCAAATCGTAGAAAGTTAGAGTGTCAGTCGTCTTGTACTTAAGTTGGCATTGTGCCTTTTGTATTAAATTCGGATGCAATTTCTGTGTTTCATCATCAATAAGAAGGTCCAAGGGATACAGTAAACCTGAAGTGAAGCATCGGAATCTAAAACTGGACTCACAGGAGGGGTTCAAATCATAGAAGGTGAGAGTGTCAGTGCTCTTTTACCTAAGTCGGCATTGTGCCTTTTGTATTAAATTCGGATGCAATTTCTGTGTTTCATCGTCAATAAGAAGGTCCAAGGTATACAGTAAACCTGGAGTGAAGCATCGGAATCTAAAACTGCACTCACAGGAGAGTTTGAAATCATAGAATGTAAGAGTGTCAGTCCTGTTGTACTTAAGTCGGCATTGTACCTTTTGTATTAATTTTGGATGCAAACTCTGTGCTTCATCTTCAATAAGAAGGTCCAAGTTATACAGTAAACCCAAGGTGAAGCATCGGAATCTAAAACTGGACTCACGGGAGAGGTTCAAATCATAGAAAGTTAGAGTGTCAGCCCTCTGGTACTTAAGTCGGCATTGTGCCTTTTGTATTAAATTCGGATGCAATTTCTGTGTTTCATCGTCAAAAAGAAGGTCCGAGGAGTACAGTAAACCTGAAGTGAAGCATCGGAATCTAAAACTGGACACACAGGAGAGGTTCAAATCATAGATAGTTAGAGTGTCAGCCCTCTTGTACTTAAGTCGGCATTGTGCCTTTTGTATTAATTTCGGATGCAAACTCTGTGTTTCATCGTCAATAAGAAGTTCCATGGGATACAGTAAACCTGAAGTGAAGCATCGGAATCTAAAACTGGACTCACAATAGAGGTTCAAATCATAGAAAGTGAGAGTGGCAGTTCTCTTGTAGTTAAGTCGGCATTGTGCCTTTTGTATTACATTCCGATGCAATTTCTGTGTTTCATCGTCAATAAGAAAGTCCAAATGATACAGTAAACCTGAAGTGAAGCATCGGAATTTGAAACTGGACTCACAGGAGAGGTTCAAATCACTGAAATTTAGAGTGTCAGTCCTCTTGTACTTAAGTCGGCATTGTGACTTGTGTATTAAATTCGGATGCAATTTCTGTGTTTCATCGTCAATAAGAAGGTCGAAGTGATATAGTAAACCTGAACAGAAGCATCGGAATCTAAAACTGGACTTACAGGAGAGGTTCAGATCACGGAAAGTGAGAGTGTCAGTCCTCTTTTACTTAAGTCGGCATTGTGGATTTTGTATTAAATTCGGATGCTATTTCTGTGTTTCATCGTCAATAAGAAGGTCCAAAATATACTGTAAAGCTGAAGTGAAGCATCGGAATCTAAATCTGGACCCACAGGAGAGTTTGATATCATAGAAAGTTAGAGTGTCGGTCCTCTTGTATTTAAGTCGGCATTGTGCCTTTTGTATTAAATTGGGATGCAAACTCTGTGTTTCATCGTGAATAAGAAGTTGCAAGTTATACAGTAAAACTGAAGTGAAGCATTGGAATCTAAAACTGGATTCACAGGAGAGGTTCAAATCACAGAAAGTGAGAGTGTCAGTCCTCTTGTACTTCAGTCGGCATTGTGAATTTTGTATTAAATTCGGATGCAAACTCTGTGTTTCATCGTCAATAAGAAGTTCCATGGGATACAGTAAACCTGAAGAGAAGCATCGGAATCTAAAACTGGACTCACAATAGAGGTTAAAATCATAGAAAGTGAGAGTGTCTGTTCACTTGTAGTTAAGTCGGCATTGTGCCTTTTGTACTAAATTCCGATGTAATTTCTGTGTTTCATCGTCAATAAGAAGGTGCAAGGTATGCAGTAAACCTGAAGTGAAGCATCGGAATCTAAAACTGGAATCACAGGAGAGGTTAAATTCATAGTAAGTGAGAGTGTCAGTCCGCTTGTACTTAAGTCGGCATTGTGCCTTTTGTATTACATTCCGATGCAATTTCTGTGTTTCATCGTCAATAAGAAAGTCCAAGGGATACTGTAAACCTGAAGTGAAGCATCGGAATTTAAAACTGGACTCACAGGAGAGGTTCAAATCATAGAAAGTTAGAGTGTCAGTCCTCTTGTACTTAAGTCGGCATTGTGACTTGTGTATTAAATTCGGATGCAATTTCTGTGTTTCATCGTCAATAAGAAGGTCCAAGTGATATAGTAAACCTGAAAAGAAGCATCGGAATCTAAAACTGGATTCACAGGAGAGGTTCAAATCACAGAAAGTGAGAGAGTCAGTCCTCTTTTACTTAAGTTGGCATTGTGCCTTTTGTATTACATTCGGATGCAATTTCTGTGTTTCATCGTAAATAAGAAGGTCCAAAGTATACAGTAAACCTGAAGCGAAGCATCGGAAACTAAAACTGGACTTAAGGGACAGGTTCAAATCATAGAAAGTGAGAGTGTCAGTCCTCTTTTACTTAAGACGGCATTGTGCCTTTTGTATTAAATTCGGATGCAATTTCTGTGTTTCATCGTCAATAAAAAGGTCCAAGGTATACAGCAAACCTGAAGTGAAGCATCGGAATCTAAAACTGGACTCACAGGAGAGGTTCAAATCATAGAAGGTTAGAGTGTCAGTTCTCTTGTACGTAAGTCGGCATTGTGACTTTTGAATTAAATTCGGATCCAATATCTGTGTTTCATCGTCAATAAGAAGGTCCAAGGTGTGCAGTAAACCTGAAGTGAAGCATCGGAATCTAAAACTGGACTCACAGGAGAGGTTCAAATCATAGAAAGTTAGAGTGTCAGCCCTCTTGTACTTAAGTCGGCATTGTGCCTTTTGTATTAAATTCGGATGCAATTTCTGTGTTTCATCGTCAAAAAGAAGGTCCGAGGAGTACAGTAAACCTGAAGTGAAGCATCGGAATCTAAAACAGGACACACAGGAGAGGTTCAAATCATAGATAGTTAGAGTGTCAGTCCTCTTGTACTTAAGTCGGCATTGTGCCTTTTGTATTAATTTCGGATGCAAACTCTGTGTCTCATCGTCAATAAGAAGTTCCATGGGATACAGTAAACCTGAACTGAAGCATCGGAATCTAAAACTGGACTCACAATAGAGGTTCAAATCATAGAAAGGAGAGTGTCAGTTCTCTTGTAGTTTAGTCGGCATTGTGCCTTTTGTATTAAATTCCGATGCAATTTCTGTGTTTCATCGTCAATAAGAAAGTCCAAATTATACAGTAAACCTGAAGTGAAGCATCGGAATTTGAAACTGGACTCACAGGAGAGGTTCAAATCACAGAAATTTAGAGTGTCAGTCCTCTTGTACTTAAGTCGGCATTGTGACTTGTGTTTTAAATTCGGATGCAATTTCTGTGTTTCATCGCCAATAAGAAGGTCGAAGTGATATAGTAAACCTGAAGAGAAGCATCGGAATCTAAAACTGGACTCACAGGAGAGGTTCAGATCACAGAAAGTGAGAGTGTCAGTCCTCTTTTACTTAAGTCGGCATTGTGGATTTTGTATTAAATTCGGATGCTATTTCTGTGTTTCATCGTCAATAAGAAGGTCCAAGGTATACTGTAAACCTGAAGTGAAGCATCGGAATCTACATCTGGACCCACGGGAGAGTTTGAAATCATAGAAAGTTAGAGTGTCGGTCCTCTTGTATTTAAGTCGGCATTGTGCCTTTTGTATTAAATTCGGATGCAAACTCTGTGTTTCATCGTCAATAACAAGTTGCAAGTTATACAGTAAAACTGAAGTGAAGCATCGGAATCTAAAACTGGATTCACAGGAGAGGTTCAAATCACAGAAAGTGAGAGTGTCAGTCCTCTTGTACTTAAGTCGGCATTGTGACTTGTGTATTAAATTCGGATGCAATTTCTGTGTTTCATCGTCAATAAGAAGGTCCAAGTGATATAGTAAACCTGAAGAGAAGCATCGGAATCTAAAACTGGATTCACAGGAGAGGTTCAAATCACAGAAAGTGAGAGTGTCAGTCCTCTTTTACTTAAGTCGGCATTGTGCCTTTTGTATTACATTCGGATGCAATTTCTGTGTTTCATCGTAAATAAGACGGTCCAAAGTATACAGTAAACCTGAAGTGAAGCATCGGAATCTAAAACTGGACTGAAGGGACAGGTTCAAATCATAGAAAGTGAGAGTGTCAGTCCTCTTTTACTTAAGTCGGCATTGTGCCTTTTGTATTATATTCGGATGCAATTTCTGTGTTTCATCGTCAATAAAAAGGTCCAAGGTATACAGCAAACCTGAAGTGAAGCATCGGAATCTAAAACTGGACTCACAGGAGAGGTTCAAATCATAGAAGGTTAGAGTGTCCGTCCTCTTGTACGTAAGTCGGCATTGTGACTTTTGAATTAAATTCGGATCCGATATCTGTGTTTCATCGACAATAAGAAGGTCCAAGGGGTGCAGTAAACCTGAAGTGAAGCATCGGAATCTAAAACTGGATTCACAGGAGAGGTTCAAATCATAGGAAGTTAGAGAATCAGCAAACTTGTACTTAAGTCGGCATTGTGCTTTTGTATTAAATTCGGATGCAATTTCTGTGTTTCATCGTCTCAAAGAAGGTCCGAGGTATACAGTAAACCTGAAGTGAAGCATCGGAATCTAAAACTGGACTCACAGGAGATGTTCAAATCGTAGAAAGTTAGAGTGTCAGTCGTCTTGTACTTAAGTTGGCATTGTGCCTTTTGTATTAAATTCGGATGCAATTTCTGTGTTTCATCGTCAATAAGAAGGTCCAAGGGATACAGTAAACCTGAAGTGAAGCATCGGAATCTAAAACTGGACTCACAGGAGGGGTTCAAATCATAGAAGGTGAGAGTGTCAGTGCTCTTTTACATAAGTCGGCATTGTGCCTTTTGTATTAAATTGGGATGCAATTTCTGTGTTTCATCGTCAATAAGAAGGTCCAAGGTATACAGTAAACCTGGAGAGAAGCATCGGAATCTAAAACTGCACTCACAGGAGAGTTTGAAATCATAGAAAGTTAGAGTGTCAGTTCTCTTGTACTTAAGTCGGCATTGTGCTTTTTGTATTAAATTTGGATGCAAACTCTGTGCTTCATCTTCAATAAGAAGGTCCAAGTTATACAGTAAACCTGAGGTGAAGCATCGGAATCTAAAACTGGACTCACAGGAGAGGTTCAAATCATAGAAAGTTAGAGTGTCAGCCCTCTTGTACTTAAGTCGGCATTGTGCCTTTTGTATTAAATTCGCATGCAAACTCTGTGTTTCATCGTCAATAAGAAGTTCCATGGGATACAGTAAACCTGAAGTGAAGCATCGGAATCTAAAACTGGGCTCACAATAGAGGTTCTAATCATAGAAAGTGAGAGTGTCAGTTCTCTTGTAGTTAAGTCGGCATTGTGCCTTTTGTACTAAATTCCGATGTAATTTCTGTGTTTCATCGTCAATAAGACGGTCCAAGGTATGCAGTAATCCAGAAGTGAAGCATCGGAAACTAAAACTGGAATCACAGGAGAGGTTAAATTCATAGAAAGTGAGAGTGTCAGTCCTCTTGTACTTAAGTCGGCATTGTGCCTTTTGTATTAAATTCGGATGAAATTTCTGTGTTTCGTCGTCAATAAGAAGGTCTAACGGATAGAGCAAACCTGAAGTGAAGCATTGGAATCTAACACAGTACTGACAGGAGAGGTTCAAATCATAGAAAGTGAGAGTGTCAGCCCTCTTGTACTTAAGTCGGCATTGTGCCTTTTGTATTACATTCCGATGCAATTTCTGTGTTTCATCGTCAATAAGAAAGTCCAAATGATACAGTAAACCTGAAGTGAAGCATCGGAATTTGAAACTGGACTCACAGGAGAGGTTCAAATCACAGAAATTTAGAGAGTCAGTCCTCTTGTACTTAAGTCGGCATTGTGACTTGTGTATTAAATTCGGATGCAATTTCTGTGTTTCATCGTCAATAAGAAGGTCGAAGTGATATAGTAAACCTGAAGAGAAGCATCGGAATCTAAAACTGGACTCACAGGAGAGGTTCAGATCACAGAAAGTGAGAGTGTCAGTCCTCTTTTACTTAAGTCGGCATTGTGGATTTTGTATTAAATTCGGATGCAATTTCTGTGTTTCATCGTCAATAAGAAGGTCCAAGGGATACAGTAAACCTGAAGTGAAGCATCGGAATCTAAAACTGGACTCACAGGAGGGGTTCAAATCATAGAAGGTGAGAGTGTCAGTGCTCTTTTACCTAAGTCGGCATTGTGCCTTTTGTATTAAATTCGGATGCAATTTCTGTGTTTCATCGTCAATAAGAAGGTCCAAGGTATACAGTAAAACTGGAGTGAAGCATCGGAATCTAAAACTGCACTCACAGGAGAGTTTGAAATCATAGAAAGTTAGAGTGTCAGTCCTCTTGCACTAAAGTCGGCATTGTGCCTTTTGTATTAATTTTGGATGCAAACTCTGTGCTTGATCTTCAATTAGAAGGTCCAAGTTATACAGTAAACCTGAGGTGAAGCATCGGAATCTAAAACTGGACTCACAGGAGAGGTTCAAATCATAGGAAGTTAGAGTGTCAGCCCTCTGGTACTTAAGTCGGCATTGTGCCTTTTGTATTAAATTCGGATGCAATTTCTGTGTTTCATCGTCAAAAAGAAGGTCCGAGGAGTACAGTAAACCTGAAGTGAAGCATCGGAATCTAAAACTGGACACACAGGAGAGGTTCAAATCATAGAAAGTGAGAGTGTCAGTCCTCTTGTACTTAAGTCGGCATTGTGCCTTTTGTATTAAATTCGGATGAAATTTCTGTGTTTCATCGTCAATAAGAAGGTCTAACGGATAGAGCAAACCTGAAGTGAAGCATTGGAATCTAACACAGTACTGACAGGAGAGGTTCAAATCATAGAAAGTGAGAGTGTCAGCCCTCTTGTACTTAAGTCGGCATTGTGCCTTTTGTATTAAATTCGGATGCAAACTCTGTGTTTCATCGTCAATAAGAAGTTCCATGTGATACAGTAAACCTGAAGTGAAGCATCGGAATCTAAAACTGGACTCACAATAGAGGTTCAAATCATAGAAAGTGAGAGTGTCAGTTCTCTTGTAGTTAAGTCGGCATTGTGCCTTTTGTACTAAATTCTGATGTAATTTCTGTGTTTCATCGTCAATAAGAAGGTGCAAGGTATGCAGTAATCCAGAAGTGAAGCATCGGAATCTAAAACTGGAATCACAGGAGAGGTTAAATTCATAGAAAGTGAGAGTGTCAGTCCTCATGTACTTAAGTCGGCATTGTGCCTTTTGTATTACATTCCGATGCAATTTCTGTGTTTCATCGTCAATAAGAAAGTCCAAATGATACAGTTAACGTGAAGTGAAGCATCGGAATTTAAAACTGGACTCACAGGAGAGGTTCAAATCACAGAAAGTTAGAGTGTCAGTCCTCTTGTACTTAAGTCGGCATTGTGACTTGTGTATTAAATTCGGATGCAATTTGTGTGTTTCATCGTCAATAAGAAGGTCGAAGTGATATAGTAAACCTGAAGAGAAGCATCGGAATCTAAAACTGGACTCACAGGAGAGGTTCAGATCACAGAAAGTGAGAGTGTTAGTCCTCTTGTATTTAAGTCGGCATTGTGCCTTTTGTATTAAATTCGGATGCAAACTCTGTGTTGCATCGTCAATAAGAAGTTGCAAGTTATACAGTAAAACTGTAGTGAAGCATCGGAATCTAAAACTGGATTCACAGGAGAGGTTCAAATCATAGAAAGTTAGAGTATCAGCAAACTTGTACTTAAGTCGGCATTGTGCTTTTGTATTAAATTCGGATGCAATTTCTGTGTTTCATCGTCACAAAGGAGGTCCGAGGTATACAGTAAACCTGAAGTGAAGCATCGGAATGAAATACTTTACTCACAGGAGAGGTTCAAATCACAGAAAGTTAGAGTGTCAGTCCTCTTGTACTTAAGTCGGCATTGTGACTTGTGTATTAAATTCGGATGCAATTTGTGTGTTTCATCGTCAATAAGAAGGTCGAAGTGATATAGTAAACCTGAAGTGAAGCATCGGAATCTACAACTGGACTCACAGGAGAGGTTCAAATCATAGAATGTTAGAGTGTCAGTCCTCTTGTACTTAACTCGGCATTGTGCCTTTTGAATTTAATTCGGATGCAATTTCTGTGTTTCATCGTCAATAAGAAGGTCCAAGGTACACAGTAAACCTGAAGAGAAACATCGGAAACTAAAACTGGACTGACAGGAGTGGTTCAAGTCATAGAAAGTTAGAGTGTCAGTCCTCTTGTACTTCAGAGGGCATTGTGCCTTTTGTATTAAATTCGGATGATATTTCTGTGTTTCATCGTCAATATGACGGTCCAAGGGGTACAGAAAACCTGATGTGAAGCATTGGAATCTAACACTGGACTGACAGGAGAGGTTCAAATCATAGAAAGTGAGAGTGTCAGTCCTCTATAACTTAAGTCGGCATTGTGCCTTTTGTATTAAATTCGGATGCAAACTCTGTGGTTCATCGTGAACAAGAAGTTCCATGGGATACCGTAAACCTGAAGTGAAGCATCGGAATCTAAAACTGGACTCACAATAGAGGTTCAAATCGTAGCAAGTGAGAGTGTCAGTCCTCTAGTACTTTAGTCGGCATTGTGACTTGTGTATTAAATTCGGATGCAATTTCTGTGTTTCATCGTCTATAAGAAGGTCCAAGGGATACAGTAAACCTGAAGAGAGGCATCGGAATCTAAAACTAAACACACAGGAGAGGTTCAAATCATAGAAAGTGAGAGTGACTGTCCTCTTTTACTTAAGTCGGCATTGTGCCTTTTGTATTAAATTCGGATGCAATTTCTGTGTTTCATCGTAAATAAGAAGGTCCTAAGGATACAGTAAACCTGAAGTGAAGCATCGGAATCTAAAACTGGACTCACAGGGAGGTTCAAATCATAGAGAGCGAGAGTGTCAGTCCTGTTTTACTTAAGTCGGCATTGTGCTTTTTGTTTTAAATTCGGATGCAATTTCTGTGTTCATCGTCAATAAGAAGGTCCAAGCTATACAGTAAACCTGAAGTGAAGCATCAGAATCTAAATCTGGACTCTCAGGAGAGATTAAAATTAAATAAATTTAGTGTTTCAGTCCTTCTGTATTTCAGTCGGTATTGTGCCTTTTGTATTAAATTCGGATGCAAACTCTGTGTTTCAACGTCAATAACAAGTTCCAAGTTATACAGTAAACCTGAAGTGAAGCATCGGAATCTAAAACTGGATTCACAGGAGAGGTTCAAATCATAGAAAGTTAGAGTGTCAGCCCACTTGTACTTGAGTCGACATTGTGCCTTTTGTATTAATTTCGGATGCAATTTCTGTGTTTCATCGTCACAAAGAAGGTCCGAGGTATACTGTAAACCTGAAGTGAAGCATCGGAATCTAAAACTGGACTCACAGGAGAGGTTCAAATCACAGAAATTTAGAGTGTCAGTCGTCTTGTACTTAGCTCGGCATTGTGCCTAGAGAATTTAATTCGGATGCAATTTCTGTGTTTCATCGTCAATAAGAAGGTCCAAGGTACACAGTAAAAATGAAGAGAAACATTGGAATCTAAAACTGAACTCACTGGATTGGTTCAAATCATAGAAGTTTGAGTGTCAGTCCTCTTGTATTTAAGTCGGCATTGTGCCTTTTGTATTAAATTCGGATGCAATTTCTGTGTTTCATCGTCAATAAGAAGGTCCAAGGGATACAGTAAACCTGGAGTGAAGCATCGGGATCTAAAACTGCACTCACAGGAGGGTTAGAAATCATAGAAAGTTAGAGTGTCAGTCCTCTTGTACTTAAGTCGGCATTGTGCCTTTTGTATTAAATTCGGATGCAATTTCTGTGTTTCATCGTCAAAAAGAAGGTCCGAGGAGTACAGTAAACCTGAAGTGATGCATCGGAATCTAAAACTGGACACACAGGAGACGTTCAAATCATAGATAGTTAGAGTGTCAGTCCTCTTGTTCTTAAGTCGGCATTGTGCCTTTTGTATTAAATTCGAATGCAAACTCTGTGTTTCATCGTCAATAAGAAGTTCCATGGGATACAGTAAACCTGAAGTGAAGCATCGGAATCTAAAACTGGACTCACAATAGAGGTTCAAACCATAGAAAGTGAGAGTGTCAGTTCTCTTGTAGTTTACTCGGCATTGTGCCTTTTGTACTAAATTCCGATGAAATTTCTGTGTTTCATCGTCAATAAGAAGGTGCAAGGTATGCAGTAAACCTGAAGTGAAGCATCGGAATCTAAAACTGGACTCACAGGAGAGGTTCAAATCATAGAGGGTTAGAGTGTCAGTCCTCTTGTACGTAAGTCGGCATTGTGACTTTTGAATTAATTTCGGATCCAATATCTGTGTTTCATCGTCAATAAGAAGGTCCAAGGGATGCAGTAAACCTGAAGTGAAGCATCGGAATCTAAAACTGGATTCGCAGGAGGGGTTCAAATCATGGGAAGTTAGAGTATCAGCAAACTTGTACTTAAGTCGGCATTGTGCTTTTGTAATAAATTCGGATGCAATTTCTGTGTTTCATCGTCACAAAGAAGGTCCGAGGTATACAGTAAACCTGAAGTGAAGCATCAGAATCCAAAACTGGACTCACAGGAGATGTTCAAATCGTAGAAAGTTAGAGTGTCAGTCGTCTTGTACTTAAGTTGGCAATGTGCCTTTTGTATTAAATTCGGATGCAATTTCTGTGTTTCATCGTCAATAAGAAGGTCCAAGGGATACAGTAAAACTGAAGTTAAGCATCGGAATCTAAAACTGGACTCACAGGAGGGGTTCAAATCATAGAAGGTGAGAGTGTCAGTGCTCTTTTACCTAAGTCGGCATTGTGCCTTTTGTATTAAATTCGGATGCAATTTCTGTGTTTCATCGTCAATAAGAAGGTCCAAGGTATACAGTAAACCTGGAGTGAAGCATCGGAATCTAAAACTGCACTCACAGGAGAGTTTGAAATCATAGAATGTTAGAGTGTCAGTCCTGTTGTACTTAAGTCGGCATTGTACCTTTTGTATTAATTTTGGATGCAAACTCTGTGCTTCATCTTCAATAAGAAGGTCCAAGTTATACAGTAAACCTGAGGTGAAGCATCGGAATCTAAAACTGGACTCACGGGAGAGGTTCAAATCATAGAAAGTTAGAGTGTCAGCCCTCTTGTACTTAAGTCGGCATTGTGCCTTTTGTATTAAATTCGGATGCAATTTCTGTGTTTCATCGTCAAAAAGAAGGTCCGAGGAGTACAGTAAACCTGAAGTGAAGCATCGGAATCTAAAACTGGACACACAGGAGAGGTTCAAATCATAGATAGTTAGAGTGTCAGTCCTCTTGTACTTAAGTCGGCATTGTGCCTTTTGTATTAATTTCGGATGCAATTTCTGTGTTTCATCGTCAATAAGAAGGTCCAAGGGATACAGTAAAACTGAAGTTAAGCATCGGAATCTAAAACCGGACTCACAATAGAGGTTCAAATCATAGAAAGTGAGAGTGGCAGTTCTCTTGTAGTTAAGTCGGCATTGTGCCTTTTGTATTACATTCCGATGCAATTTCTGTGTTTCATCGTCAATAAGAAAGTCCAAATGATACAGTAAACCTGAAGTGAAGCATCGGAATCTGAAACTGGACTCACAGGAGAGGTTCAAATCACAGAAATTTAGAGTGTCAGTCCTCTTGTACTTAAGTCGGCATTGTGACTTGTGTATTAGATTCGGATGCAATTTCTGTGTTTCATCGTCTATAAGAAGGTCGAAGTGATATAGTAAACCTGAAGAGAAGCATCGGAATCTAAAACTGGACTCACAGAAGAGGTTCAGATCACAGAAAGTGAGAGTGTCAGTCCTCTTTTACTTAAGTCGGCATTGTGGATTTTGTATTAAATTCGGATGCTATTTCTGTGTTTCATCGTCAATAAGAAGGTCCAAGGTATACTGTAAACCTGAAGTGAAGCATCGGAATCTAAATCTGGACCCACAGGAGAGTTTGAAATCATAGAAAGTTAGAGTGTCGGTCCTCTTGTATTTAAGTCGGCATTGTGCCTTTTGTATTAAATTGCGATGCAAACTCTGTGTTTCATCGTCAATAAGAAGTTGCAAGTTATACAGTAAAACTGAAGTGAAGCATCGGAATCAAAAACTGGATTCACAGGAGAGGTTCAAATCACAGAAAGTGAGAGTGTCAGTCCTCTTGTACTTAAGTCGGCACTGTGCCTTTTGTATTAAATTCGGATGCAAACTCTGTGTTTCATCGTCAATAAGAAGTTCCATGGGATATAGTAAACCTGAAGAGAAGCATCGGAATCTAAAACTGGACTCACAATAGAGGTTAAAATCATAGAAAGTGAGAGTGTCTGTTCACTTGTAGTTAAGTCGGCATTGTGCCTTTTGTACTAAATTCCGATGTAATTTCTGTGTTTCATCGTCAATAAGAAGGTGCAAGGTATGCAGTAAACCTGAAGTGAAGCATCGGAATCTAAAACTGGAATCACAGGAGAGGTTAAATTCATAGTAAGTGAGAGTGTCAGTCCTCTTGTACTTATGTCGGCATTGTGCCTTTTGTATTACATTCCGATGCAATTTCTGTGTTTCATCGTCAATATGAAAGTCCAAGGGATACTGTAAACCTGAAGTGAAGCATCGGAATTTAAAACTGGACTCACAGGAGAGGTTCAAATCATAGAAAGTTAGAGTGTCAGTCCTCTTGTACTTAAGTCGGCATTGTGACTTGTGTATTAAATTCGGATGCAATTTCTGTGTTTCATCGTCAATAAGTAGGTCCAAGTGATATAGTAAACCTGAAGAGAAGCATCGGAATCTAAAACTGGATTCACAGGAGAGGTTCAAATCACAGAAAGTGAGAGTGTCAGTCCTCTTTTACTTAAGTCGGCATTGTGCCATTTGTATTACATTCGGATGCAATTTCTGTGTTTCATCGTAAATAAGAAGGTCCAAAGTATACAGTAAACCTGAAGTGAAGCATCGGAATCTAAAACTGGACTTAAGGGACTGGTTAAAATCATAGAAAGTGAGAGTGTCAGTCCTCTTTTACTTAAGACGCCATTGTGCCTTTTGTATTAAATTCGGATGCAATTTCTGTGTTTCATCGTCAATAAAAAGGTCCAAGGTATACAGCAAACCTGAAGTGAAGCATCGGAATCTAAAACTGGACTCACAGGAGAGGTTCAAATCATAGAGGGTTAGAGTGTCAGTCCTCTTGTACGTAAGTCGGCATTGTGACTTTTGAATTAAATTCGGATCCAATATCTGTGTTTCATCGTCAATAAGAAGGTCCAAGGGGTGCAGTAAACCTGAAGTGAAGCATCGGAATCTAAAACTGGATTCGCAGGAGAGGTTCTAATCATAGGAAGTTAGAGTATCAGCAAACTTGTACTTAAGTCGGCATTGTGCTTTTGTAATAAATTCGGATGCAATTTCTGTGTTTCATCGTCACAAAGAAGGTCCGAGGTATACAGTAAACCTGAAGTGAAGCATCAGAATCCAAAACTGGACTCACAGGAGATGTTCAAATCGTAGAAAGTTAGAGTGTCAGTCGTCTTGTACGTAAGTCGGCATTGTGACTTTTGAATTAAATTCGGATCCAATATCTGTGTTTCATCGTCAATAAGAAGGTCCAAGGGGTGCAGTAAACCTGAAGTGAAGCATCGGAATCTAAAACTGGATTCGCAGGAGAGGTTCTAATCATAGGAAGTTAGAGTATCAGCAAACTTGTACTTAAGTCGGCATTGTGCTTTTGTAATAAATTCGGATGCAATTTCTGTGTTTCATCGTCACAAAGAAGGTCCAAGGGATACAGTAAAACAGAAGTGAAGCATCGGAATCTAAAACTGGACTCACAGGAGGGGTTCAAATCATAGAAGGTGAGAGTGTCAGTGCTCTTTTACCTAAGTCGGCATTGTGCCTTTTGTATTAAATTCGGATGCAATTTCTGTGTTTCATCGTCAATAAGAAGGTCCAAGGTATACAGTAAACCTGGAGTGAAGCATCGGAATCTAAAACTGCACTCACAGGAGAGTTTGAAATCATAGAATGTTAGAGTGTCAGTCCTGTTGTACTTAAGTCGGCATTGTACCTTTTGTATTAATTTTGGATGCAAACTCTGTGCTTCATCTTCAATAAGAAGGTCCAAGTTATACAGTAAACCTGAGGTGAAGCATCGGAATCAAAAACTGGACTCACGGGAGAGGTTCAAATCATAGAAAGTTAGAGTGTCAGCCCTCTTGTACTTAAGTCGGCATTGTGCCTTTTGTATTAAATTCGGATGCAATTTCTGTGTTTCATCGTCAAAAAGAAGGTCCGAGGAATACAGTAAACCTGAAGTGAAGCATCGGAATCTAAAACTGGACACACAGGAGAGGTTCAAATCATAGATAGTTAGAGTGTCAGCCCTCTTGTACTTAAGTCGGCATTGTGCCTTTTGTATTAATTTCGGATGCAAACTCTGTGTTTCATCGTCAATAAGAAGTTCCATGGGATACAGTAAACCTGAAGTGAAGCATCGGAATCTAAAACCGGACTCACAATAGAGGTTCAAATCATAGAAAGTGAGAGTGGCAGTTCTCTTGTAGTTAAGTCGGCATTGTGCCTTTTGTATTACATTCCGATGCAATTTCTGTGTTTCATCGTCAATAAGAAAGTCCAAATGATACAGTAAACCTGAAGTGAAGCATCGGAATTTGAAACTGGACTCACAGGAGAGGTTCAAATCACAGAAATTTAGAGTGTCAGTCCTCTTGTACTTAAGTCGGCATTGTGACTTGTGTATTAAATTCGGATGCAATTTCTGTGTTTCATCGTCAATAAGAAGGTCGAAGTGATATAGTAAACCTGAAGAGAAGCATCGGAATCTAAAACTGGACTCACAGAAGAGGTTCAGATCACAGAAAGTGAGAGTGTCAGTCCTCTTTTACTTAAGTCGGCATTGTGGATTTTGTATTAAATTCGGATGCTATTTCTGTGTTTCATCGTCAATAAGAAGGTCCAAGGTATACTGTAAACCTGAAGTGAAGCATCGGAATCTAAATCTGGACCCACAGGAGTGTTTGAAATCATAGAAAGTTAGAGTGTCGGTCCTCTTGTATTTAAGTCGGCATTGTGCCTTTTGTATTAAATTGGGATCCACACTCTGTGTTTCATCGTCAATAAGAAGTTGCAAGTTATACAGTAAAACTGAAGTGAAGCATCGGAATCTAAAACTGGATTCACAGGAGAGGTTCAAATCACAGATAGTGAGAGTGTCAGTCCTCTTGTACTTAAGTCGGCACTGTGCCTTTTGTATTAAATTCGGATGCAAACTCTGTGTTTCATCGTCAATAAGAAGTTCCATGGGATACAGTAAACCTGAAGAGAAGCATCGGAATCTAAAACTGGACTCACAATAGAGGTTAAAATCATAGAAAGTGAGAGTGTCAGTTCACTTGTAGTTAAGTCGGCATTGTGCCTTTTGTACTAAATTCCGATGTAATTTCTGTGTTTCATCGTCAATAAGAAGGTGCAAGGTATGCAGTAAACCTGAAGTGAAGCATCGGAATCTAAAACTGGAATCACAGGAGAGGTTAAATTCATAGTAAGTGAGAGTGTCAGTCCTCTTGTACTTAAGTCGGCATTGTGCCTTTTGTATTACATTCCGATGCAATTTCTGTGTTTCATCGTCAATAAGAAAGTCCAAGGGATACAGTAAACCTGAAGTGAAGCATCGGAATTTAAAACTGGACTCACAGGAGAGGTTCAAATCATAGAAAGTTAGAGTGTCAGTCCTCTTGTACTTAAGTCGGCATTGTGACTTGTGTATTAAATTCGGATGCAATTTCTGTGTTTCATCGTCAACAAGAAGGTCCAAGTGATATAGTAAACCTGAAGAGAAGCATCGGAATCTAAAACTGGATTCACAGGAGAGGTTCAAATCACAGAAAGTGAGAGTGTCAGTCCTCTTTTACTTAAGTTGGCATTGTGCCTTTTGTATTACATTCGGATGCAATTTCTGTGTTTCATCGTAAATAAGAAGGTCCAAAGTATACAGTAAACCTGAAGTGAAGCATCGGAAACTAAAACTGGACTTAAGGGACAGGTTCAAATCATAGAAAGTGAGAGTGTCAGTCCTCTTTTACTTAAGACGGCATTGTGCCTTTTGTATTAAATTCTGATGCAATTTCTGTGTTTCATCGTCAATAAAAAGGTCCAAGGTATACAGCAAACCTGAAGTGAAGCATCGGAATCTAAAACTGGACTCACAGGAGAGGTTCAAATCATAGAAGGTTAGAGTGTCAGTTCTCTTGTACGTAAGTCGGCATTGTGACTTTTGAATTAAATTCGGATCCAATATCTGTGTTTCATCGTCAATAAGAAGGTCCAAGGGGTGCAGTAAATCTGAAGTGAAGCATCGGAATCTAAAACTGGATTCGCAGGAGAGGTTCAAATCATAGGAAGTTAGAGTATCAGCAAACCTGTACTTAAGTCGGCATTGTGCTTTTGTATTAAATTCGGTTGCAATTTCTGTGTTTCATCGTCACAAAGAAGGTCCGAGGTATACAGTAAACCTGAAGTGAAGCATCAGAATCTAAAACTGGACTCACAGGAGATGTTCAAATCGTAGAAAGTTAGAGTGTCAGTCGTCTTGTACTTAAGTTGGCATTGTGCCTTTTGTATTAAATTCGGATGCAATTTCTGTGTTTCATCGTCAATAAGAAGGTCCAAGGGATACAGTAAACCTGAAGTGAAGCATCGGAATCTAAAACTGGACTCACAGGAGGGGTTCAAATCATAGAAGGTGAGAGTGTCAGTGCTCTTTTACCTAAGTCGGCATTGTGCTTTTTGTATTAAATTCCGATGCAATTTCTGTGATTCATCGTCAATAAGAAGGTCCAAGGTATACAGTAAACCTGGAGTGAAGCATCGAAATCTAAAACTGCACTCACAGGAGAGTTTGACATCATAGAAAGTTAGAGTGTCAGTCCTCTTGTACTTAAGTCGGCATTGTGCCTTTTGTATTAATTTTGGATGCAAAGTCTGTGCTTCATCTTCAATAAGAAGGTGCAAGTTATACAGTAAACCTGAGGTGAAGCGTCGGAATCTAAAACTGGACTCACAGGAGAGGTTCAAATCATAGAAAGTTAGAGTGTCAGCCCTCTTGTACTTAAGTCAGCATTGTGCCTTTTGTATTAAATTCGGATGCAATTTCTGTGTTTCATCGTCAAAAAGAAGGTCCGAGGAGTACAGTAAACCTGAAGTGAAGCATCGGAATCTAAAACTGGACACACAGGAGAGGTTCAAATCATAGATAGTTAGAGTGTCAGTCCTCTTGTACTTAAGTCGGCATTGTGCCTTTTGTATTAATTTCGGATGCAAACTCTGTGTTTCATCGTCAATAAGAAGTTCCATGGGATACAGTAAACCTAAAGTGAAGCATCGGAATCTAAAACCGGACTCACAATAGAGGTTCAAATCATAGAAAGTGAGAGTGGCAGTTCTCTTGTTGTTAAGTCGGCATTGTGCCTTTTGTATTACATTCCGATGCAATTTCTGTGTTTCATCGTCAATAAGAAAGTCCAAATGATACAGTAAACCTGAAGTGAAGCATCGGAATTTGAAACTGGACTCACAGGAGAGGTTCAAATCACAGAAATTTAGAGTGTCAGTCCTCTTGTACTTAAGTCGGCATTGTGACTTGTGTATTAAATTCGGATGCAATTTCTGTGTTTCATCGTCAATAAGAAGTTGCAAGTTATACAGTAGAACTGAAGTGAAGCATCGGAATCTAAAACTGGATTCACAGGAGAGGTTCAAATCACAGAAAGTGAGAGTGTCAGTCCTCTAGTACTTAAGTCGGCATTGTGCCTTTTGTATTAAATTCGGATGCAAACTCTGTGTTTCATCGTCAATAAGAAGTTCCATGGGATACAGTAAACCTGAAGAGAAGCATCGGAATCTAAAACTGGACTCACAATAGAGGTTAAAATCATAGAAAGTGAGAGTGTCTGTTCACTTGTAGTTAAGTCGGCATTGTGCCTATTGTACTAAATTCCGATGTAATTTCTGTGTTTCATCGTCAATAAGAAGGTGCAAGGTATGCAGTAAACCTGAAGTGAAGCATCGGAATCTAAAACTGGAATCACAGGAGAGGTTAAATTCATAGTAAGTGAGAGTGTCAGTCCTCTTGTACTTAAGTCGGCATTGTGCCTTTTGTATTACATTCCGATGCAATTTCTGTGTTTCATCGTCAATAAGAAAGTCCAAGGGATACAGTAAACCTGAGGTGAAGCACCGGAATCTAAAACTGGACTCACAGGAAAGGCTCAAATCATAGAAAGTGAGAGTGTCGGTCCTCTTGTACTTAAGTCGGCATTGTGCCTTTTGTATTAAATTCGGATGCAATTTCTGTGTCTCATCGTATATAATAAGGTCCAAAGTATACAGTAAACCTGAAGTGAAGCATCGGAAACTAAAACTGGACTTAAGGGACAGGTTCAAATCATAGAAAGTGAGAGTGTCAGTCCTCTTTTACTTAAGACGGCATTGTGAATTTTGTATTAAATTCGGATGCAATTTCTGTGTTTCATCGTCAATAAAAAGGTCCAAGGTATACAGCAAACCTGAAGTGAAGCATCGGAATCTAAAACTGCACTTACAGGAGAGGTTCAAATCATAGAAGGTTAGAGTGTCAGTTCTCTTGTACGTAAGTCGGCATTGTGACTTTTGAATTAAATTCGGATCCAATATCTGTGTTTCATCGTCAATAAGAAGGTCCAAGGGGTGCAGTAAACCTGAAGTGAAGCATCGGAATCTAAAACTGGATTCGCAGCAGAGGTTCAAATCATAGGAAGTTAGAGTATCAGCAAACCTGTACTTAAGTCGGCATTGTGCTTTTGTATTAAATTCGGATGCAATTTCTGTGTTTCATCGTCACAAAGAAGGTCCGAGGTATACAGTAAACCTGAAGTGAAGCATCAGAATCTAAAACTGGACTCACAGGAGATGTTCAAATCGTAGAAAGTTAGAGTGTCAGTCGTCTTGTACTTAAGTTGGCATTGTGCCTTTTGTATTAAATTCGGATGCAATTTCTGTGTTTCATCGTCAATAAGAAGGTCCAAGGGATACAGTTAACGTGAAGTGAAGCATCGGAATCTAAAACTGGACTCACGGGAGGGGTTCAAATCATAGATGGTGAGAGTGTCAGTGCTCTTTTACCTAAGTCGGCATTGTGCCTTTTGTATTAAATTCGGATGCAATTTCTGTAGTTCATCGTCAATAAGAAGGTCCAAGGTATACAGTAAACCTGAGGTGATGCATCGGAATCTAAAACTGGACTCACAGGAGAGGTTCAAATCATAGAAAGTTATAGTGTCAGCCCTCTTGTACTTAAGTCGGCATTGTGCCTTTTGTATTAAATTCAGATGCAATTTCTGTGTTTCATCGTCAAAACGAAGGTCCGAGGGGTACAGTAAACCTGAAGTGAAGCATCGGAATCTAAAATTGGACACACAGGAGAGGTTCAAATCATAGATACTTAGAGTGTCAGTCCTCTTGTACTTAAGTCGGCATTGTGCCTTTTGTATTAATTTCGGATGCAAACTCTGTGTTTCATCGTCAATAAGAAGTTCCATGGGATACAGTAAACCTGAACTGAAGCATCGGAATCTAAAACTGGACTCACAATAGAGGTTCAAATCATAGAAAGGAGAGTGTCAGTTCTCTTGTAGTTTAGTCGGCATTGTGCCTTTTGTATTAAATTCCGATGCAATTTCTGTGTTTCATCGTCAATAAGATGGTGCAAGGTATGCAGAAAACCTGAAGTGAAGCATCGGAATCTAAAAGTGGAATCACAGGAGAGGTTAAATTCATAGAAAGTGAGAGTGTCAGTCCTCTTGTACTTAAGTCGGCATTGTGCCTTTTGTATTAAATTTTGATGAAATTTCTGTGTTTCATCGTCAATAAGAAGGTCTAACGGATAGAGTAAACCTGAAGTGAAGCATTGGAATCTAACACTGTACTGACAGGAGAGGTTCAAATCATAGAAAGTGAGAGTGTCAGCCCTCTTGTACTTAAGTCGGCATTGTGCCTTTTGTATTAAATTCGGATGCAAACTCTGTGTTTCATCGTCAATAAGAAGTTCCATGGGATACAGTAAACCTGAAGTGAAGCATCGGAACCTAAAACTGGACTCACAATAGAGGTTCAAATCATAGAATGTGAGAGTGGCAGTTCTCTTGTAGTTAAGTCGGCATTGTGCCTTTTGTATTACATTCCGATGCAATTTCTGTGTTTCATCGTCAATAAGAAAGTCCAAATTATACAGTAAACCTGAAGTGAAGCATCGGAATTTGAAACTGGACTCACAGGAGAGGTTCAAATCACAGAAATTTTGAGTGTCAGTCCTCTTGTACTTAAGTCGGCATTGTGACTTGTGTTTTAAATTCGGATGCAATTTCTGTGTTTCATCGCCAATAAGAAGGTCGAAGTGATATAGTAAACCTGAAGAGAAGCATCGGAATCTAAAACTGGACTCACAGGAGAGGTTCAGATCACAGAAAGTGAGAGTGTCAGTCCTCTTTTACTTAAGTCGGCATTGTGGATTTTGTATTAAATTCGGATGCTATTTCTGTGTTTCAACGTCAATAAGAAGGTCCAAGGTATACTGTAAACCTGAAGTGAAGCATCGGAATCTAAATCTGGACCCACAGGAGAGTTTGAAATCATAGAAAGTTAGAGTGTTGGTCCTCTTATATTTAAGTCGGCATTGTGCCTTTTGTATTAAATTCGGATGCAAACTCTGTGTTTCATCGTCAATAAGAAGTTGCAAGTTATACAGTAAATCTGAAGTGAAGCATCGGAATCTAAAACTGGATTCACACGAGAGGTTCAAATCACAGAAAGTGAGAGTGTCAGTCCTCTTTTACTTAAGTCGGCATTGTGACTTGTGTATTAAATTCGGATGCAATTTCTGTGTTTCATCGTCAATAAGAAGGTCCAAGTGATATAGTAAACCTGAAGAGAAGCATCGGAATCTAAAACTGGATTCACAGGAGAGGTTCAAATCACAGAAAGTGAGAGTGTCAGTCCTCTTTTACTTAAGTCGGCATTGTGCCTTTTGTATTACATTCGGATGCAATTTCTGTGTTTCATCGTAAATAAGAAGGTCCAAAGTATACAGTAAACCTGAAGTGAAGCATCGGAATCTAAAACTGGACTGAAGGGACAGGTTCAAATCATAGAAAGTGAGAGTGTCAGTCCTCTTTTACTTAAGTCGGCATTGTGCCTTTTGTATTAAATTCGGATGCAATTTCTGTGTTTCATCGTCAATAAAAAGGTCCAAGGTATACAGCAAACCTGAAGTGAAGCATCGGAATCTAAAACTGGACTCACAGGAGAGATTCAAATCATAGAAAGTTAGAGTGTCAGTCCTCATGTACTTAAGTCAGCATTGTGACTTTTGTATTAAATTCGGATCCAATATCTGTGTTTCATCGGCAATAAGAAGGTCCAAGGGATACAGTAAACCTGAAGTGAAGCATCGGAATCTAAAACTGGACTCACAGGAGAGGTTCAATTCATAGAAAGTGAGAGTGTCAGTCCTCTTATACTTAAAACGGCATTGTGCCTTTTGTATTAATTTCGGATGCAATTTCTGTGTTTCATCGTCACAAAGAAGGTCCGAGATATACAGTAAACCTGAAGTGAAGCATCGGAATCTAAAACTGGACTCACAGGAGAGGTTGAAATCATAGAAAGTTGGAGTGTCAGTCCTCATGTACTTAAGTCAGCATTGTGACTTTTGTATTAAATTCGGATCCAATATCTGTGTTTCATCGGCAATAAGAAGGTCCAAGGGATGCTGTAAACCTGAAGTGAAGCATCGGAATCTAAAACTGGACTCACAGGAGAGGTTCAAATCATAGAAAGTTAGAGTGTCAGCCCTCTTGTACTTAAGTCGGCATTGTGCATTTTGTATTAAATTCGGATGCAATTTCTGTGTTTCATCGACAAAAAGAAGGTCCGAGGTGAACTGTAAACATGACGTGAAGCATCGGAATCTAAAACAGGACTCACAGGAGAGGTTCAAATCGGCATTATGATTTTTGTATTAAATTCGGATGCAATTTCTGTGTTTCATCGTCAATAAGAAGGTCCAAGGGATACAGTATACCTGAAGTGAGGCATCGGAATCTAAAACAGGACTCACAGGAGAGGTTCAAATCATAGAAAGTTAGAATGTCAGTCCTCATGTACTTAAGTCGGCATTGTGCCGTATGTATTAAATTCGTATGCTATTTCTTTGTATCAACGTCAATAAGAAGGTCCAAGGGATACAGTAAACCTGATGTGAAGCATCGGAATCTAAAACTGGTCTCACAGGAGATGTTAAAAACATAGAAAGTTAGAGTGTCAGTCCTCTTGTACTTAAGTCGGCATTGTGCCTTTTGTATTAAATTCGGATGCAAACTTTGTGTTTCATCGTCAATAACGAGGTCCAAGGGATACAGTAAACCTGAAGTGAAGCATCGGAATCTAAAACTGGACTCACAGGAGAGGTTCAAATCATAGAAAGTGAGAGTGTCAGTCCTCTTGTACTTAAGTTGGCATTGTGCCTTTCTTGTTAAATTCGGATGCAATATCTGTGTTTCATCGTGAATAAGATGGTGCAAGGTATACAGTAAACCTGAAGTGAAGCATCGGATTCTGAAACTGGACTCAAAGGAGGGCTTAAAATCATAGAAAATTAGAGTATCAGTCCTCTTGTACTTAAGTCGGCATTGTGCCTTTTGTATAAAATTCGGATGCAAACTCTGTGTTTCATCGTCAATAAGAAGTTCCATGGGATACAGTAAACCTGACGTGAAGCATCGGAATCTGAAACTGGACTCACAGGAGAGGTTCAAATCGGCATTATGATTTTTGTGTTAAATTCGGATGCAATTTCTGTGTTTCATCGTCAAAAAGAAGGTCCAAGGGATACAGTAAACCTGGAGTGAAGCATCGGGATCTAAAACTGCACTCACAGGAGGGTTTGAAATCATAGAAAGTTAGAGTGTCAGTCCTCTTGTACTTAAGTCGGCATTGTGCCTTTTGTATTAAATTCGGATGCAATTTCTGTGTTTCATCGTCAAAAAGAAGGTCCGCGGAGTACAGTAAACCTGAAGTGATGCATCGGAATCTAAAACTGGACACACAGGAGACGTTCAAATCATAGATAGTTAGAGTGTCAGTCCTCTTGTTCTTAAGTCGGCATTGTGCCTTTTGTATTAAATTCGGCTGCCAACTCTGTGTTTCATCGTCAATAAGAAGTTCCATGGGATACAGTAAACCTGAAGTGAAGCATGGGAAATGTAAAACTGGACTCACAATAGAGGTTCAAATCATAGAAGGTGAGAGTGTCAGTTCACTTGTAGTTAAGTCGGCATTGTGCCTTTTGTACTAAATTCCGATGTAATTTCTGTGTTTCATCGTCAATAAGAAGGTGCAAGGTATGCAGTAAACCTGAAGTGAAGCATCGGAATCTAAAACTGGAATCACAGGAGAGGTTAAATTCATAGTAAGTGAGAGTGTCAGTCCTCTTGTACTTAAGTCGGCATTGTGCCTTTTGTATTACATTCCGATGCAATTTCTGTGTTTCATCGTCAATAAGAAAGTCCAAGGGATACAGTAAACCTGAAGTGAAGCATCGGAATTTAAACTGGACTCACAGGACAGGTTCAAATCATAGAAAGTTAGTGTGTCAGTCCTCTTGTACTTAAGTCGGCATTGTGACTTGTGTATTAAATTCGGATGCAATTTCTGTGTTTCATCGTCAATAAGAAGGTCCAAGTGATATAGTAAACCTGAAGAGAAGCATCGGAATCTAAAACTGGACTCACAGGAGAGGTTCAAATCACAGAAAGTGAGAGTGTCAGTCCTCTTTTACTTAAGTCGGCATTGTGCCTTTTGTATTACATTCGGATGCAATTTCTGTGTTTCATCGTAAATAAGAAGGTCCAATGTATACAGTAAACCTGAAGTGAAGCATCGGAATCTAAAACTGGACTTAAGGGAGAGGTTCAAATCATAGAAAGTGAGAGTGTCAGTCCTCTTTTACTTAAGTCGGCATTGTGCCTTTTGTATTAAATTCGGATGCAATTTCTGTGTTTCATCGTCAATAAGAAGGTCCAAGGGGTGCAGTAAACCTGAAGTGAAGCATCGGAATCTAAAACTGGACTCACAGGAGTGGTTCAAATCAAAGAAAGTTAGAGTGTCAGTCCTCTTGTACTTAACTCGACATTGTGCCTTTTGAATTTAATTCGGATGCAATTTCTGTGTTTCATCGTCAATAAGAAGGTCCAAGGTACACAGTAAACCTGAAGAGAAACATCGGAAACTAAAACTGGACTCACAGGAGAGGTTCAAGTCATAGAAAATTAGAGTGTCAGTCCTCTTGTACTTAAGTCGGCATTGGGCATTTTGTATTAAATTCGGATGCAATTTCTGTGTTTCATCGTCTATAAGAAGGTCCAAGGGATACAGTAAACCTGAAGTGAAGCATCGGAATCTAAAACTGGACTCACAGGAGAGGTTCAAATCATAGAAAGTGAGAGTGTCAGTCCTCTTTTACTTAAAACGGCATTGTGCCTTTTGTATTAAATTCGGATGCAATTTCTGTGTTTCATCGTCACAAAGAAGGTCCGAGGTATACAGTAAACCTGTAGTGAAGCATCGGAATCTAAAACTGGACTCACAGGAGAGGTTCAAATCATAGTAAGTTAGAGTGTCAGTCCTCTTGTACTTAAGTCGGCATTGTGCCTTTTGTATTAAATTCGGATGCAAACTTTGTGTTTCATCGTCAATAACGAGGTCCAAGGGATACAGTAAACCTGAAGTGAAGCATCGGAATCTAAAGCTTCACTCACAATAGAGGTTCAAATCATAGAAGGTGAGAGTGTCAGTTCACTTGTAGTTAAGTCGGCATTGTGCCTTTTGTACTAAATTCCGATGTAATTTCTGTGTTTCATCGTCAATGAGAAGGTGTAAGGTATGCAGTAAACCTGAAGTGAACCATCGGAATCTAAAACTGGAATCACAGGAGAGGTTAAATTCATAGTAAGTAAGAGTGTCAGTCCTCTTGTACTTAAGTCGGCATTGTGCCTTTTGTATTACATTCCGATGCAATTTCTGTGTTTCATCGTCAATAAGAAAGTCCAAGGGATACAGTAAACCTGAAGTGAAGCATCGGAATTTAAAACTGGACTCACAGGAGAGGTTCAAATCATAGAAAATTAGAGTGTCAGTCCCCTTGTACTTAAGTCGGCATTGTGACTTGTGTATTAAATTCGGATGCAATTTCTGTGTTTCATCGTCAATAAGAAGGTCCAAGTGATATAGTAAACCTGAAGAGAAGCATCGGAATCTAAAACTGGACTCACAGGAGAGGTTCAAATCACAGAAAGTGAGAGTGTCAGTCCTCTTTTACTTAAGTCGGCATTGAGCCTTTTGTATTCCATTCGGATGCAATTTCTGTGTTTCATCGTAAATAAGAAGGTCCAAAGTATACAGTAAACCTGAAGTGAAGCATCGGAATCTAAAACTGGACTTAAGGGATAGGTTCAAATCATAGAAAGTGAGAGTGTCAGTCCTCTTTTACTTAAGTCGGCATTGTGCCTTTTGTATTAAATTCGGGTGCAATTTCTGTGTTTCATCGTCAATAAAAAGGTCCAAGGTATACAGCAAACCTGAAGTGAAGCATCGGAATCTAAAACTGGACTCACAGGAGAGGTTCAAATCATAGAAAGTTAGAGTGTCAGTCCTCTTGTACATAAGTCGGCATTGTGACTTTTGAATTAAATTCGGATTAAATATCTGTGTTTCATCGTCAATAAGAAGGTCCAGGGGTGCAGTAAACCTGAAGTGAAGCTTCGGAATCTAAAACTGGACTCACAGGAGTGGTTCACATCATAGAAAGTTAGAGTGTCAGTCCTCTTGTACTTAACTCGGCATTGTGCCTTTTGAATGTAATTCGGATGCAGTATCTGTGTTTCATCGTCAATAAGAAGGTCCAAGGTACACAGTAAACCTGAAGAGAAACATCGGAAACTAAAACTGGACTCACAGGAGAGGTTCAAATCGGCATTATGATTTTTGTGTTAAATTCGGATGCAATTTCTGTGTTTCATCGTCAATGAGAAGGTCCAAGGGATGCTGTAAACCTGAAGTGAAGCATCGGAATCTAAAACGGGACTCACAGGAGAGGTTTAAATCATAGAAAGTTAGAGTGTCAGCCCTCTTGTACTTAAGTCGGCATTGCGCATTTTGTATTAAATTCGGATGCAATTTCTGTGTTTCATCGACAAAAAGAAGTCCGAGGTGTACAGTAAACCTGACGTGAAGCATCGGAATCTAAAACTGGACTCACAGGAGAGGTTCAAATCGGCATTATGATTTTTGTATTAAATTCGGATGCAATTTCTGTGTTTTATCGTCAATAAGACGGTCCAAGGGATACAGTATACCTGAAGTGAAGCATCGGAATCTAAAACAGGACTCACAGGAGAGGTTCAAATCATAGAAAGTTAGAGTGTCAGTCCTCATGTACTTAAGTGGGCATTGTGCCGTATGTATTAAATTCGGATGCTATTTCAGTGTATCAACGTCAATAAGAAGGTCCAAGGGATACAGTAAACCTGAAGTGAAGCATCGGAATCTAAAACTGGACTCACAGGAGATGTTAGAATCATAGAAAGTTAGAGTGTCAGCCCTCTTGTACTTAAGTCGGCATTGTGCCTTTTGTATTAAATTCGGATGCAAACTTTGTGTTTCATCGTCAATAACGAGGTCCAAGGGATACAGTAAACCTGAAGTGAAGCTTCGGAATCTAAAACTGGACTCACAGGAGAGGTTCAAATCATAGAAGGTGAGAGTGTCAGTCCTCTTGTACTTAAGTCGGCATTGTGCCTTTCTTGTTAAATTCGGATGCAAAATCTGTGTTTCATTGTCAATAAGATGGTGCAAGGTATACAGTAAACCTGAAGTGAAGCATCGGATTCTAAAACTGGACTCAAAGGAGAGCTTAAAATCATAGAAAATTAGAGTGTCAGTCCTCTTCTACTAAAGTCGGCATTGTGCCATTTGTATAAAATTCCGATGCAAACTCTGTGTTTCATCGTCAATAAGAAGGTCCAAGGGATACAGTAAACCTGAAGTGAAGCATCGGAATCTAAAACTTCACTCACAATAGAGGTTCAAATCATAGAAGGTGAGAGTGTCAGTTCACTTGTAGTTAAGTCGGCATTGTGCCTTTTGTACTAAATTCCGATGTAATTTCTGTGTTTCATCGTCAATGAGAAGGTGTAAGGTATGCAGTAAACCTGAAGTGAACCATCGGAATCTAAAACTGGAATCACAGGAGAGGTTAAATTCATAGTAAGTAAGAGTGTCAGTCCTCTTGTACTTAAGTCGGCATTGTGCCTTTTGTATTACATTCCGATGCAATTTCTGTGTTTCATCGTCAATAAGAAAGTCCAAGGGATACAGTAAACCTGAAGTGAAGCATCGGAATTTAAAACTGGACTCACAGGAGAGGTTCAAATCATAGAAAATTAGAGTGTCAGTCCCCTTGTACTTAAGTCGGCATTGTGACTTGTGTATTAAATTCGGATGCAATTTCTGTGTTTCATCGTCAATAAGAAGGTCCAAGTGATATAGTAAACCTGAAGAGAAGCATCGGAATCTAAAACTGGACTCACAGGAGAGGTTCAAATCACAGAAAGTGAGAGTGTCAGTCCTCTTTTACTTAAGTCGGCATTGTGCCTTTTGTATTCCATTCGGATGCAATTTCTGTGTTTCATCGTAAATAAGAAGGTCCAAAGTATACAGTAAACCTGAAGTGAAGCATCGGAATCTAAAACTGGACTTAAGGGAGAGGTTCAAATCATAGAAAGTGAGAGTGTCAGTCCTCTTTTACTTAAGTCGGCATTGTGCCTTTTGTATTAAATTCGGGTGCAATTTCTGTGTTTCATCGTCAATAAAAAGGTCCAAGGTATACAGCAAACCTGAAGTGAAGCATCGGAATCTAAAACTGGACTCACAGGAGAGGTTCAAATCATAGAAAGTTAGAGTGTCAGTCCTCTTGTACATAAGTCGGCATTGTGACTTTTGAATTAAATTCGGATTAAATATCTGTGTTTCATCGTCAATAAGAAGGTCCAAGGGGTGCAGTAAACCTGAAGTGAAGCTTCGGAATCTAAAACTGGACTCACAGGAGTGGTTCACATCATAGAAAGTTAGAGTGTCAGTCCTCTTGTACTTAACTCGGCATTGTGCCTTTTGAATGTAATTTGGATGCAGTATCTGTGTTTCATCGTCAATAAGAAGGTCCAAGGTACACAGTAAACCTGAAGAGAAACATCGGAAACTAAAACTGGACTCACAGGAGAGGTTCAAATCGGCATTATGATTTTTGTGTTAAATTCGGATGCAATTTCTGTGTTTCATCGTCAATGAGAAGGTCCAAGGGATGCTGTAAACCTGAAGTGAAGCATCGGAATCTAAAACGGGACTCACAGGAGAGCTTTAAATCATAGAAAGTTAGAGTGTCAGCCCTCTTGTACTTAAGTCGGCATTGCGCATTCTGTATTAAATTCGGATGCAATTTCTGTGTTTCATCGACAAAAAGAAGTCCGAGGTGTACAGTAAACCTGACGTGAAGCATCGGAATCTAAAACTGGACTCACAGGAGAGGTTCAAATCGGCATTATGATTTTTGTATTAAATTCGGATGCAATTTCTGTGTTTTATCGTCAATAAGACGGTCCAAGGGATACAGTATACCTGAAGTGAAGCATCGGAATCTAAAACAGGACTCACAGGAGAGGTTCAAATCATAGAAAGTTAGAGTGTCAGTCCTCATGTACTTAAGTGGGCATTGTGCCGTATGTATTAAATTCGGATGCTATTTCAGTGTATCAACGTCAATAAGAAGGTCCAAGGGATACAGTAAACCTGAAGTGAAGCATCGGAATCTAAAACTGGACTCACAGGAGAGGTTCAAATCATAGAAGGTGAGAGTGTCAGTCCTCTTGTACTTAAGTCGGCATTGTGACTTTCTTGTTAAATTCGGATGCAAAATCTGTGTTTCATTGTCAATAAGATGGTGCAAGGTATACAGTAAACCTGAAGTGAAGCATCGGATTCTAAAACTGGACTCAAAGGAGAGCTTAAAATCATAGAAAATTAGAGTGTCAGTCCTCTTGTACTAAAGTCGGCATTGTGCCATTTGTATAAAATTCCGATGCAAACTCTGTGTTTCATCGTCAATAAGAAGGTCCAAGGGATACAGTAAACCTGAAGTGAAGCATCGGAATCTAAAACTGGACTCCCAATAGAGGTTAAAATCATAGAGAGTGAGAGTGTCTGTCCTCTTGTACTTAAGTCGGTATTGTGCCTTTTGTATTAAATTCCGATGCAATTTCTGTGTTTCATCGTCAATAAGAAGGTGCAAGGTATGCAATAAACCTGAAGTGAAACATCAGAATCTAAAACTGCACTCACAGGAGAGGTTCAAATCATAGAAAGTGAGTGTGTCAGTCCACTTGTACTTAAGTCGGCATTGGTCCTTTTTTATTAAATTCGGATGCAATTTCTGTGTTTCATCGTCAATAAGAAGGTCCAAGGGATACAGTAAACCTGAAGTGAAGCATCCGAATCTAAAACTGGACTCACAGGAGCGGTTCAAATCAAAGAAAGTGAGAGTGTCAGTCCTCTTGTACTTAAGTCAGCATTGTGACGTTTGTATTAAATTCGGATCCAATATCTGTGTTTCATCGTCAATAAGAAGGTCCAAGGGATGCTGTAAACCTGAAGTGAAGCATCGGAATCTAAAACTGGACTCACAGGAGAGGTTCAAATAATAGAAAGTTAGAGTGTCAGCCCTCTTGTACTTAAGTCGGCATTGTGCCTTTTGTATTAAATTCGGATGCAATTTCTGTGTTTCATCGACAAAAAGAAGGTCCGAGGTGTACAGTGAACCTGAAGTGAAGCATCAGAATCTAAAACTGGACTCACAGGAGAGGTTCAAATCGGCATTATGTTTTTTGTATTAAATTCGGATGCAATTTCTGTGTTTCATCGTCAACAAGAAGGTCCAAGGGATACAGTAAACCTGAAGTGAAGCATCGGAATCTAAAACTGGACTCACAGGAGCGGTTCAAATCAAAGAAAGTGAGAGTGTCAGTCCTCTTGTACTTAAGTCGGCATTGTGCCTTTTGTGTTAAATTCGGGTGCTATATCTATGTTTCATCGTCAATAAGATGGTGCAAGGTATACAGTAAACCTGAAGTGAAGCATCGGAATCTAAAACTGGACTCAAAGGAGAGCTTAAAATCATAGAAAATTAGAGTGTCAGTCCTCTTGTACTTAAGTCGGCATTGTGCCTTTTGTATAAAATTCGGATGCAAACTCTGTGTTTCATCGTAAATAAGAAAGTCCAAGGGATACAGTAAACCTGAAGTGAAGCATCGGAATCTAAAACTGGACTCCCAATAGAGGTTCAAATCATAGAAAGTGAGAGTGTCAGTCCTCTTGTACTTAAGTCGGCATTGTGCATTTGTACTAAATTCCGATGCAATTTCTGTGTTTCATCGTCAATAAGAAGGTGCAAGGTATGCAATAAACCTGAAGTGAAGCATCAGAATCTAAAACTGGACTCACAGGAGGGGTTCAAATCATAGAAAGTGAGAGTGTCAGCCCTCTTGTACTTCAGTCGGCATTGGGCCTTTTTTATTAAATTCGGATGCAATTTCTGTGTTTCATCGTCAATAAGAAGTTCCAAGGGATACAGTAAACCTGAAGTGAAGCATCGGAATCTGAAACTGGACTCACAGGAGAGGTTCAAATCATAGAAAGTGAGAGTGTCAGTCCTCTTTTACTTAAGTCGGCATTGTGCCTTTTGTATTAAATTCGGATGCAATTTCTGTGTTTCATCGTCACAAAGACGGTCCGAGGTATACAGTAAACCTGAAGTGAAGCATCGGAATCTAAAACTGGACTCACAGGAGACGTTCAAATCATAGAAAGTTAGAGTGTCAGCCCTCTTGTACTTAAGTCGGCATTGTGCCTTTTGTATTAAATTTGGATGCAATTTCTGTGTTTCATCGACGAAAAGAAGGTCCGAGGTGTACAGTGAACCTGAAGTGAAGCATCGGAATCTAAAACTGGACTCACAGGAGAGGTTCAAATTGGCATTATGATTTTTGTATTAAATTCGGATGCAATTTCTGTGTTTCATCGTCAATAAGAAGGTCCAAGGGATACAGTAAACCTGAAGTGAAGCATCGGAATCTAAAAGAGGACTCACAGGAGAGGTTCAAATCATAGAAAGTTAGAGTGTCAGTCCTCATGTACTTACGTCGGCATTGTGCCGTATGTATTATATTCGGATGCTATTTCTGTGTTTCAACGTCAATAAGAAGGTCCAAGGGATACAGTAAACCTGAAGTGAAGCATCGGAATCTAAAACTGGACTCACAGGAGATGTTAAAATCATATAAAGTTAGAGTGTCAGTCCTCTTGTACTTAAGTCGGCATTGTGCCTTTTGTATTAAATTCGGATGCAAACTCTGTGTTTCATCGTCAATAAGAATGTCCAACGGATACAGTAAACCTGAAGTGAAGCATCGGAATCTAAAACTGGACTGACAGGAGTGGTTCAAATCATAGAAAGTGAGAGTGTCAGTCCTCTTGTACTTAAGTCGGCATCATGCCTTTTGTATTAAATTCGGATGCAATATCTGTGTTACATCGTCAATAAGATAGTGCAAGGTATACAGTCAACCTGAAGTGAAGCATCGGAATCTAAAACTGGTCTCAAAGGAGAGCTTAAAATCATAGAAAATTAGAGTGTCAGTCCTCTTGTACTTAAGTCGGCATTGTGCCTATTGTATGAAATTCGGATGCAAACTCTGTGTTTCATCGTCAATAAGAAGGTCCAAGGGATACAGTAAACCTGAAGTGAAGCATCGGAATCTAAAACTGGGCTCCCAATAGAGGTTCAAATCATAGAAAGTGAGAATGTCAGTCCTCTTGTACTTAAGTCGACATTGTGACTTTTGTATTAAATTCCGATGCAATTTCTGTGTTTCATCGTCAATAAGAAGGAGCAAGGTATGCAGTAAACCTGAAGTGAAGCATCAGAATCTAAAACTGGACTCACAGGAGAGGTTCAAATCATAGAAAGTGAGAGTGTCAATCCTCTTGTACTTAAGTCCGCATTGTGCCTTTTGTATTAGATTCGGATGCAATCTCTGTGTTTCAGCGTCAATGCGAAAGTCCAAGGGATACAGTAAACCTGAAGTGAAGATTCGGAATCTAAAACTCGACTCACAGGAGAGGTTCAAATCATAGAAAGTTAGAGTGTCAGTCCTCTTGTACTTAAGTCGGCATTGTGCCTTTTGTATTAAATTCGGATGCTATTTCTGTGTTTCATCGTCAATAAGAAGGTGCAAGGTATACAGTAAACCTGAAGTGAAGCATCGGAATCTAAAACTGGTCTCAAAGGAGAGGTTCAAATCATAGAAAGTGAGAGTGTCAGTCCTCTTGTACTTAAGTCGGCATTTTGCCATTTGTATTAAATTCGGATGCAAACTCTGTGTTTCATCATCAATAAGAAGGTCCAAGGGATACAGTAAACCTAAAGTGAAGCATCGGAATCAAAACCAGACTCACAGTAGAGGTTAAAATCATAGAAAGTTAGAGTGTCAGTCCTCTTGTACTTAAGTCGGCATTGTGCTTTTTGTATTAAATTCGGATGCAATTTCTGTGTTTCATCGACAATAAGAAGGTCCAAGGGATACAGTAAACCTGAAGTGAAGCACTGGAATCTAACGCTGGACTGACAGGAGAGGTACAAACCATAGTAGGTGAGAGTGTCAGTCCTCTTGTACTTAAGATGGCATTGTGCCTTTTGTATTAAATTCGGATGCAAAGTCTGTGTTTCATCGTCAATAAGAAGGTCCATGGGATACAGTAAACCTGAAGTGAAGCATCGGAATCTAAAACTGGACCCACAATAGAGGTTCAAATCATAGAAAGTGAGAGTGTCAGTTCTCTTGTAGTTAAGTCGGCATTGTGCCTTTTGTATTAAATTCCGATGCAATTTCTGTGTTTCATCGTCAATAAGAAGGTGCAAGGTATGCAGTAAACCTGAAGTGAAGCATCGGAATCTAAAATTGGACTCACAGGAGAGGTTCAAATCATAGAAAGTGAGAGTGTCAGTCCTCTTGTACTTATGTCGGCATTGTGACTTTTGTATTAAATTCGGATCCAATTTCTGTGTTTCATTGTCAATAAGAAGGACCAAGGGATGCAGTAAACCTGAAGTGAAGCATCGGAATCTAAAACTGGACTCACAGAAGAGGTTCAAATCATAAAAAGTTAGAGTGTCGGTCCTCTTGTACTTAACTCGGCATTGTGCCTTTTGAATTTAATTCGAATGCAATTTCTGTGTTTCATCGTCAATAAGAAGGTCCAAGGTACACAGTAAGCCTGAAGAGAAACATCGGAGTCTAAAACTGGACTCACAGGAGACGTTCAAATCATAGAAAGTTAGAGTGTCAGTCCTCTTGTACTTAAGTCGGCATTGTGCCTTATGTATTAAATTCGGATGCAATTTCTGTGTTTCATCGTCAATAAGAAGGTCCAAGGGATACAGTAAACCTCAAGTGAATCATCGGAATCTAAATCTGGACTCACAGGAGAGGTTCAAATCATAGAAAGTGAGAGTGTCAGTCCTCTTTTACTTAAGTCGGCATTGTGCCTTTTGTATTAAATTCGGATGCAAACTCTGTGTTTCATCGTCAATAAGATGGTCCAAGGGATACAGTAAATCTGAAGTAAAGCATCGGAATCTAAAACTGGACTCCCAATAGAGGTTCAAATCATAGAAAGTGAGAGTGTCAGTCCTCTTGTACTTAAGTCGGCATTGTGCCTTTTGTATTAAATTCCGATGCAATTTCTGTGTTTCATCGTCAATAAGAAGGACCAAGGGATGCAGTGAACCTGAAGTGAAGCATCGGAATCTAAAACTGGACTCACAGGAGAGGTTCAAATCATAAATAGATAGAGTGTCGGTCCTCTTGTACTTAACTCGGCATTGTGCCTTTTGAATTTAATTCGGATGCAATTTCTGTGTTTCATCGTCAATAAGAAGGTCCAAGGTACACAGTAAACCTGAAGAGAAACATCGGAGTCTAAAACTGGACTCACAGGAGACGTTCAAATCATAGAATGTTAGAGTGTCAGTCCTCTTGTACTTAAGTCGGCATTGTGCCTTATGTATTAAATTCGGATGCAATTTCTGTGTTTCATCGTCAATAAGAAAGTCCAAATTATACAGTAAACCTGAAGTGAAGCATCGGAATTTGAAACTGGACTCACAGGAGAGGTTCAAATCACAGAAATTTAGAGTGTCAGTCCTCTTGTACTTAAGTCGGCATTGTGACTTGTGTTTTAAATTCGGATGCAATTTCTGTGTTTCATCGCCAATAAGAAGGTCGAAGTGATATAGTAAACCTGAAGAGAAGCATCGGAATCTAAAACTGGACTCACAGGAGAGGTTCAGATCACAGAAAGTGAGAGTGTCAGTCCTCTTTTACTTAAGTCGGCATTGTGGATTTTGTATTAAATTCGGAAGCTATTTCTGTGTTTCATCGTCAATAAGAAGGTCCAAGGTATACTGTAAACCTGAAGTGAAGCATCGGAATCTAAATCTGGACCCACAGGAGAGTTTGAAATCATAGAAAGTTAGAGTGTTGGTCCTCTTATATTTAAGTCGGCATTGTGCCTTTTGTATTAAATTCGGATGCAAACTCTGTGTTTCATCGTCAATAAGAAGTTGCAAGTTATACAGTAAATCTGAAGTGAAGCATCGGAATCTAAAACTGGATTCACACGAGAGGTTCAAATCACAGAAAGTGAGAGTGTCAGTCCTCTTTTACTTAAGTCGGCATTGTGACTTGTGTATTAAATTCGGATGCAATTTCTGTGTTTCATCGTCAATAAGAAGGTCCAAGTGATATAGTAAACCTGAAGAGAAGCATCGGAATCTAAAACTGGATTCACAGGAGAGGTTCAAATCACAGAAAGTGAGAGTGTCAGTCCTCTTTTACTTAAGTCGGCATTGTGCCTTTTGTATTACATTCGGATGCAATTTCTGTGTTTCATCGTAAATAAGAAGGTCCAAAGTATACAGTAAACCTGAAGTGAAGCATCGGAATCTAAAACTGGACTGAAGGGACAGGTTCAAATCATAGAAAGTGAGAGTGTCAGTCCTCTTTTACTTAAGTCGGCATTGTGCCTTTTGTATTAAATTCGGATGCAATTTCTGTGTTTCATCGTCAATAAAAAGGTCCAAGGTATACAGCAAACCTGAAGTGAAGCATCGGAATCTAAAACTGGACTCACAGGAGAGATTCAAATCATAGAAAGTTAGAGTGTCAGTCCTCATGTACTTAAGTCAGCATTGTGACTTTTGTATTAAATTCGGATCCAATATCTGTGTTTCATCGGCAATAAGAAGGTCCAAGGGATACAGTAAACCTGAAGTGAAGCATCGGAATCTAAAACTGGACTCACAGGAGAGGTTCAATTCATAGAAAGTGAGAGTGTCAGTCCTCTTATACTTAAAACGGCATTGTGCCTTTTGTATTAATTTCGGATGCAATTTCTGTGTTTCATCGTCACAAAGAAGGTCCGAGATATACAGTAAACCTGAAGTGAAGCATCGGAATCTAAAACTGGACTCACAGGAGAGGTTGAAATCATAGAAAGTTGGAGTGTCAGTCCTCATGTACTTAAGTCAGCATTGTGACTTTTGTATTAAATTCGGATCCAATATCTGTGTTTCATCGGCAATAAGAAGGTCCAAGAGATGCTGTAAACCTGAAGTGAAGCATCGGAATCTAAAACTGGACTCACAGGAGAGGTTCAAATCATAGAAAGTTAGAGTGTCAGCCCTCTTGTACTTAAGTCGGCATTGTGCATTTTGTATTAAATTCGGATGCAATTTCTGTGTTTCATCGACAAAAAGAAGGTCCGAGGTGTACTGTAAACATGACGTGAAGCATCGGAATCTAAAACAGGACTCACAGGAGAGGTTCAAATCGGCATTATGATTTTTGTATTAAATTCGGATGCAATTTCTGTGTTTCATCGTCAATAAGAAGGTCCAAGGGATACAGTATACCTGAAGTGAGGCATCGGAATCTAAAACAGGACTCACAGGAGAGGTTCAAATCATAGAAAGTTAGAATGTCAGTCCTCATGTACTTAAGTTGGCATTGTGCCGTATGTATTAAATTCGTATGCTATTTCTTTGTATCAACGTCAATAAGAAGGTCCAAGGGATACAGTAAACCTGATGTGAAGCATCGGAATCTAAAACTGGACTCACAGGAGATGTTAAAAACATAGAAAGTTAGAGTGTCAGTCCTCTTGTACTTAAGTCGGCATTGTGCCTTTTGTATTAAATTCGGATGCAAACTTTGTGTTTCATCGTCAATAACGAGGTCCAAGGGATACAGTAAACCTGAAGTGAAGCATCGGAATCTAAAACTGGACTCACAGGAGAGGTTCAAATCATAGAAAGTGAGAGTGTCAGTCCTCTTGTACTTAAGTTGGCATTGTGCCTTTCTTGTTAAATTCGGATGCAATATCTGTGTTTCATCGTGAATAAGATGGTGCAAGGTACACAGTAAACCTGAAGTGAAGCATCGGATTCTGAAACTGGACTCAAAGGAGGGCTTAAAATCATAGAAAATTAGAGTGTCAGTCCTCTTGTACTTAAGTCGGCATTGTGCCTTTTGTATAAAATTCGGATGCAAACTCTGTGTTTCATCGTCAATAAGAAGTTCCATGGGATACAGTAAACCTGACGTGAAGCATCGGAATCTGAAACTGGACTCACAGGAGAGGTTCAAATCGGCATTATGATTTTTGTGTTAAATTCGGATGCAATTTCTGTGTTTCATCGTCAAAAAGAAGGTCCAAGGGATACAGTAAACCTGGAGTGAAGCATCGGGATCTAAAACTGCACTCGCAGGAGGGTTTGAAATCATAGAAAGTTAGAGTGTCAGTCCTCTTGTACTTAAGTCGGCATTGTGCCTTTTGTATTAAATTCGGATGCAAACTTTGTGTTTCATCGTCAATAACGAGGTCCAAGGGATACAGTAAACCTGAAGTGAAGCATGGGAAATGTAAAACTGGACTCACAATAGAGGTTCAAATCATAGAAGGTGAGAGTGTCAGTTCACTTGTAGTTAAGTCGGCATTGTGCCTTTTGTACTAAATTCCGATGTAATTTCTGTGTTTCATCGTCAATAAGAAGGTGCAAGGTATGCAGTAAACCTGAAGTGAAGCATCGGAATCTAAAACTGGAATCACAGGAGAGGTTAAATTCATAGTAAGTGAGAGTGTCAGTCCTCTTGTACTTAAGTCGGCATTGTGCCTTTTGTATTACATTCCGATGCAATTTCTGTGTTTCATCGTCAATAAGAAAGTCCAAGGGATACAGTAAACCTGAAGTGAAGCATCGGAATTTAAACTGGACTCACAGGACAGGTTCAAATCATAGAAAGTTAGTGTGTCAGTCCTCTTGTACTTAAGTCGGCATTGTGACTTGTGTATTAAATTCGGATGCAATTTCTGTGTTTCATCGTCAATAAGAAGGTCCAAGTGATATAGTAAACCTGAAGAGAAGCATCGGAATCTAAAACTGGACTCACAGGAGAGGTTCAAATCACAGAAAGTGAGAGTGTCAGTCCTCTTTTACTTAAGTCGGCATTGTGCCTTTTGTATTACATTCGGATGCAATTTCTGTGTTTCATCGTAAATAAGAAGGTCCAAAGTATACAGTAAACCTGAAGTGAAGCATCGGAATCTAAAACTGGACTTAAGGGAGAGGTTCAAATCATAGAAAGTGAGAGTGTCAGTCCTCTTTTACTTAAGTCGGCATTGTGCCTTTTGTATTAAATTCGGATGCAATTTCTGTGTTTCATCGTCAATAAGAAGGTCCAAGGGGTGCAGTAAACCTGAAGTGAAGCATCGGAATCTAAAACTGGACTCACAGGAGTGGTTCAAATCAAAGAAAGTTAGAGTGTCAGTCCTCTTGTACTTAACTCGACATTGTGCCTTTTGAATTTAATTCGGATGCAATTTCTGTGTTTCATCGTCAATAAGAAGGTCCAAGGTACACAGTAAACCTGAAGAGAAACATCGGAAACTAAAACTGGACTCACAGGAGAGGTTCAAGTCATAGAAAATTAGAGTGTCAGTCCTCTTGTACTTAAGTCGGCATTGGGCATTTTGTATTAAATTCGGATGCAATTTCTGTGTTTCATCGTCTATAAGAAGGTCCAAGGGATACAGTAAACCTGAAGTGAAGCATCGGAATCTAAAACTGGACTCACAGGAGAGGTTCAAATCATAGAAAGTGAGAGTGTCAGTCCTCTTTTACTTAAAACGGCATTGTGCCTTTTGTATTAAATTCGGATGCAATTTCTGTGTTTCATCGTCACAAAGAAGGTCCGAGGTATACAGTAAACCTGTAGTGAAGCATCGGAATCTAAAACTGGACTCACAGGAGAGGTTCAAATCATAGTAAGTTAGAGTGTCAGTCCTCTTGTACTTAAGTCGGCATTGTGCCTTTTGTATTAAATTCGGATGCAAACTTTGTGTTTCATCGTCAATAACGAGGTCCAAGGGATACAGTAAACCTGAAGTGAAGCATCGGAATCTAAAACTTCACTCACAATAGAGGTTCAAATCATAGAAGGTGAGAGTGTCAGTTCACTTGTAGTTAAGTCGGCATTGTGCCTTTTGTACTAAATTCCGATGTAATTTCTGTGTTTCATCGTCAATAAGAAGGTGCAAGGTATGCAGTAAACCTGAAGTGAACCATCGGAATCTAAAACTGGAATCACAGGAGAGGTTAAATTCATAGTAAGTAAGAGTGTCAGTCCTCTTGTACTTAAGTCGGCATTGTGCCTTTTGTATTACATTCCGATGCAATTTCTGTGTTTCATCGTCAATAAGAAAGTCCAAGGGATACAGTAAACCTGAAGTGAAGCATCGGAATTTAAAACTGGACTCACAGGAGAGGTTCAAATCATAGAAAATTAGAGTGTCAGTCCCCTTGTACTTAAGTCGGCATTGTGACTTGTGTATTAAATTCGGATGCAATATCTGTGTTTCATCGTCAATAAGAAGGTCCAAGTGATATAGTAAACCTGAAGAGAAGCATCGGAATCTAAAACTGGACTCACAGGAGAGGTTCAAATCACAGAAAGTGAGAGTGTCAGTCCTCTTTTACTTAAGTCGGCATTGTGCCTTTTGTATTCCATTCGGATGCAATTTCTGTGTTTCATCGTAAATAAGAAGGTCCAAAGTATACAGTAAACCTGAAGTGAAGCATCGGAATCTAAAACTGGACTTAAGGGAGAGGTTCAAATCATAGAAAGTGAGAGTGTCAGTCCTCTTTTACTTAAGTCGGCATTGTGCCTTTTGTATTAAATTCGGGTGCAATTTCTGTGTTTCATCGTCAATAAAAAGGTCCAAGGTATACAGCAAACCTGAAGTGAAGCATCGGAATCTTAAACTGGACTCACAGGAGAGGTTCAAATCATAGAAAGTTAGAGTGTCAGTCCTCTTGTACATAAGTCGGCATTGTGACTTTTGAATTAAATTCGGATTAAATATCTGTGTTTCATCGTCAATAAGAAGGTCCAAGGGGTGCAGTAAACCTGAAGTGAAGCTTCGGAATCTAAAACTGGACTCACAGGAGTGGTTCACATCATAGAAAGTTAGAGTGTCAGTCCTCTTGTACTTAACTCGGCATTGTGCCTTTTGAATGTAATTCGGATGCAGTATCTGTGTTTCATCGTCAATAAGAAGGTCCAAGGTACACAGTAAACCTGAAGAGAAACATCGGAAACTAAAACTGGACTCACAGGAGAGGTTCAAATCGGCATTATGATTTTTGTGTTAAATTCGGATGCAATTTCTGTGTTTCATCGTCAATGAGAAGGTCCAAGGGATGCTGTAAACCTGAAGTGAAGCATCGGAATCTAAAACGGGACTCACAGGAGAGGTTTAAATCATAGAAAGTTAGAGTGTCAGCCCTCTTGTACTTAAGTCGGCATTGCGCATTTTGTATTAAATTCGGATGCAATTTCTGTGTTTCATCGACAAAAAGAAGTCCGAGGTGTACAGTAAACCTGACGTGAAGCATCGGAATCTAAAACTGGACTCACAGGAGAGGTTCAAATCGGCATTATGATTTTTGTATTAAATTCGGATGCAATTTCTGTGTTTTATCGTCAATAAGACGGTCCAAGGGATACAGTATACCTGAAGTGAAGCATCGGAATCTAAAACAGGACTCACAGGAGAGGTTCAAATCATAGAAAGTTAGAGTGTCAGTCCTCATGTACTTAAGTGGGCATTGTGCCGTATGTATTAAATTCGGATGCTATTTCAGTGTATCAACGTCAATAAGAAGGTCCAAGGGATACAGTAAACCTGAAGTGAAGCATCGGAATCTAAAACTGGACTCACAGGAGATGTTAGAATCATAGAAAGTTAGAGTGTCAGTCCTCTTGTACTTAAGTCGGCATTGTGCCTTCTGTATTAAATTCGGATGCAAACTTTGTGTTTCATCGTCAATAACGAGGTCCAAGGGATACAGTAAACCTGAAGTGAAGCTTCGGAATCTAAAACTGGACTCACAGGAGAGGTTCAAATCATAGAAGGTGAGAGTGTCAGTCCTCTTGTACTTAAGTCGGCATTGTGCCTTTCTTGTTAAATTCGGATGCAAAATCTGTGTTTCATTGTCAATAAGATGGTGCAAGGTATACAGTAAACCTGAAGTATAGAAAATTAGAGTGTCAGTCCTCTTGTACTAAAGTCGGCATTGTGCCCATTTGTATAAAATTCGGATGCAAACTCTGTGTTTCATCGTCAATAAGAAGGTCCAAGGGATACAGTAAACCTGAAGTGAAGCATCGGAATCTAAAAACTGGACTCCCAATAGAGGTTAAAATCATAGAGAGTGAGAGTGTCTGTCCTCTTGTACTTAAGTCGGTATTGTGGCCTTTTGTATTTAAATTCCGATTGCAATTTCTGTGTTTCATCGTCAATAAGAAGGTGCAAGGTATGCAATAAACCTGAAGTGAAACATCAGAATCTAAAACTGCACTCACAGGAGAGGTTCAAATCATAGAAAGTGAGAGTGTCAGTCCACTTGTACTTAAGTCGGCATTGGTCCCTTTTTTATTAAATTCGGATGCAATTTCTGTGTTTCATCGTCAATAAGAAGGTCCAAGGGATACAGTAAACCTGAAGTGAAGCATCGGAATCTGAAACTGGACTCACAGGAGAGGTTCAAATCATAGAAAGTGGAGAGTGTCAGTCCTCTTTTACTTAAGTCGGGCATTGTGCCTTTTGTATTAAATTCGGATGGCAATTTTCTGTGTTTCATCGTCACAAAGACGGTCCGAGGTATACAGTAAACCTGAAGTGAAGCATCGGAATCTAAAACTGGACTCACAGGAGACGTTCAAATCATAGAAAGTTAGAGTGTCAGCCCTCTTGTACTTAAGTCGGCATTGTGCCTTTTGTATTAAATTTGGATGCAATTTCTGTGTTTCATCGACAAAAAGAAGGTCCGAGGTGTACAGTGAACCTGAAGTGAAGCATCGGAATCTAAAACTGGACTCACAGGAGAGGTTCAAATTGGCATTATGATTTTTGTATTAAATTCGGATGCAATTTCTGTGTTTTCATCGTCAATAAGAAGGTCTAAGGGATACAGTAACCTGAAGTGAAGCATCGGAATCTAAAAGAGGACTCACAGGAGAGGTTCAAATCATAGAAAGTTAGAGTGTCAGTCCTCATGTACTTACGTCGGCATTGTGCCGTATGTATTATATTCGGATGCTATTTCTGTGTTTCAACGTCAATAAGAAGGTCCAAGGGATACAGTAAACCTGAAGTGAAGCATCGGAATCTAAAACTGGACTCACAGGGAGATGTTAAAATCATATAAAGTTAGAGTGTCAGTCCTCTTGTACTTAAGTCGGCATTGTGCCTTTTGTATTAAATTCGGATGCAAACTCTGTGTTTCATCGTCAATAAGGAATGTCCAACGGATACAGTAAACCTTGAAGTGAAGCATCGGAATCTAAAACTGGACTGACAGGAGTGGTTCAAATCATAGAAAGTGGAGAGTGTCAGTCCTCTTGTACTTAAGTCGGCATCATGCCCTTTTGTATTAAAATTCGGATTGCAATATCTGTGTTACATCGTCAATAAGATAGTGCAAGGTATACAGTCAACCTGAAGTGAAGCATCGGAATCTAAAACTGGACCCACAATAGAGGTTCAAATCATAGAAAGTGAGAGTGTCAGTTCTCTTGTAGTTAAGTCGGCATTGTGCCTTTTGTATTAAAATTCGGATGCTATTTCTGTGTTTCATCGTCAATAAGAAGGTGCAAGGTATACAGTAAACCTGAAGGTGAGCATCGAGAATCTAAAACTGGTCTCAAAGGAGAGGTTCAAATCATAGAAAGTGAAGAGTGTCAGTCCTCTTGTACTTAAGTCGGCATTTTGCCATTTGTATTAAATTCGGATGCAAACTCTGTGTTTCATCATCAATAAGAAGGTCCAAGGGATACAGTAAACCTAAAGTGAAGCATCGGAATCAAAACCAGACTCACAGTAGAGGTTAAAATCATAGAAAGTTAGAGTGTCAGTCCTCTTGTACTTAAGTCGGCATTGTGCTTTTTGTATTAAATTCGGATGCAATTTCTGTGTTTCATCGACAATAAGAAGGTCCAAGGGATACAGTAAACCTGAAGTGAAGCACTGGAATCTAACGCTGGACTGACAGGAGAGGTACAAACCATAGTAGGTGAAGGGTGTCAGTCCTCTTGTACTTAAGATGGCATTGTGCCTTTTTGTATTAAATTCGGATGCAAAGTCCTGTGTTTCATCGTCAATAAGAAGGTCCATGGGATACAGTAAACCTGAAGTGAAGCATCGGAATCTAAAACTGGACCCACAATAGAGGTTCAAATCATAGAAAGTGAGAGTGTCAGGTCTCTTGTAGTTAAGTCGGGCATTGTGCCTTTTGTATTAAATTCCGATGCAATTTCTGTGTTTCATCGTCAATAAGAAGGTGCAAGGTATGCAGTAGAACCTGAAAGTGAAGCATCGGAATCTAAAATTGGACTCACAGGAGAGGTTCAAATCATAGAAAGTGAGAGTGTCAGTCCTCTTGTACTTATGTCGGCATTGTGAACTTTTGTATTAAATATCGGATCCAATTTCTGTGTTTCATTGTCAATAAGAAGGACCAAGGGATGCAGTAAACCTGAAGTGAAGCATCGGAATCTAAAACTGGACTCACAGAAGAGGTTCAAATCATAAAAAGTTAGAGTGTCGGTCCTCTTGTACTTAACTCGGCATTGTGCCTTTTGAATTTAATTCGAATGCAATTTCTGTGTTTCATCGTCAATAAGAAGGTCCAAGGTACACAGTAAACCTGAAGAGAAAACATCGGAGTCTAAAACTGGACTCACAGGAGACGTTCAAATCATAGAAAGTTAGAGTGTCAGTCCTCTTGTACTTAAGTCGGCATTGTGCCTTATGTATTAAATTCGGATGCAATTTCTGTGTTTCATCGTCAATAAGAAGGTCCAAGGGATACAGTAAACCTCAAGTGAAGCATCGGAATCTAAATCTGGACTCACAGGAGAGGTTCAAATCATAGTAAGTGAGAGTGTCAGTCCTCTTTTACTTAAGTCGGCATTGGTGCCTTTTGTATTAAATTCGGATGCAAACTCTGTGTTTCATCGTCAATAAGATGGTCCAAGGGATACAGTAAATCTGAAGTAAAGCATCGGAATCTAAAACTGGACTCCCAATAGAGGTTCAAATCATAGAAAGTGAGAGTGTCAGTCCTCTTGTACTTAAGTCGGCATTGTGCCTTTTGTATTAAATTCCGATGCAATTTCTGTGTTTCATCGTCAATAAGAAGGACCAAGGGATGCAGTGAACCTGAAGTGAAGCATCAGAATCTAAAACTGGACTCACAGGAGAGGTTCAAATCATAAATTGATAGAGTGTCGGTCCTCTTGTACTTAACTCGGCATTGTGCCTTTTGAATTTAATTCGGATGCAATTTCTGTGTTTTCATCGTCAATAAGAAGGTCCACGGTACACAGTAAACCTGAAGAGAAACATCGGAGTCTAAAACTGGACTCACAGGAGACGTTCAAATCATAGAATGTTAGAGTGTCAGTCCTCTTGTACTTAAGTCGGCATTGTGCCTTATGTATTAAATTCGGATGCAATTTCTGTGTTTCATCGTCAATAAGAAGGTCCAAGGGATACAGTAAACCTCAAGTGAAGCATCGGAATCTAAATCTGGACTCACAGGAGAGGTTCAAATCATAGAAAGTTTGAGTGCCAGTCCTCTTGAACGTGAGTCGGGATTGAGCCTTTTGTGTTAAATTCGGATGCAATTTCTGTGTTTCATCGTCAATAAGAAGGTCCAAGGGATACAGTAAACCTGAAGTGAAGCATCGGAATCTAAAAGAGGACTCACAGGAGAGGTTCAAATCATAGAAAGTTAGAGTTTCAGTCCTCATGTACTTACGTCGGCATTGTGCCGTATGTATTAAATTCGGATGCTATTTCTGTGTTTTCAACGTCAATAAGAAGGTCCAAGGGATACAGTAAACCTGAAGTGAAGCATCGGAATCTAAAACTGGACTCACAGGAGATTTTAAAATCATGGAAAGTTAGAGTGTCAGTCCTCTTGTACTTAAGTCGGCATTGTGCCTTATGTATTAAATTCGGATGCAATTTCTGTGTTTCATCGTCAATAAGAAGGTCCAAGGGATACAGTAAAACTGAAGTAAAGCATCGGAATCTAAAACTGGACTCCCAATAGAGGTTCAAAGCATAGAAAGTGAGAGTGTCAGTCCTCTTGTACTTAAGTCGGCATTGTGCCTTTTGTATTAAATTCCGATGCAATTTCTGTGTTTCATCGTCAATAAGAAGGTGCAAGGTATGCACTAAACCTGAAGTGAAGCATCGGAATCGAAAACTGAACTCACAGGAGAGGTTCAAATCATAGAAAGTTAGAGTGTCGGTCCTCTTGTACTTAAGTCGCCATTGTGCCTTTTGTATTAAATTCGGATGCAATTTCATCGTCAAGAGGAAGGGACAAGGGATACAGTACACCTGAAGTGAAGCATCGGAATGTAAATCTCGACTCACAGGAGAGGTTCAAATCATAGAATGTTTGAGTGCCAGTCCTCTTGAACTTAAGTCGGGATTGAGCCTTTTGTGTTAAATTCGGATGCAATATCTGTGTTTCATCGTCAATAAGAAGGTCCAAGGGATACAGTAAACCTGAAGTGAAGCATCGGAATCTAAAAGAGGACTCACAGGAGAGGTTCAAATCATAGAAAGTTAGAGTGTCAGTCCTCATGTACTTACGTCGGCATTGTGCCGTATGTATTAAATTCGGATGCTATTTCTGTGTTTCAACGTCAATAAGAAGGTCCAAGGGATACAGTAAACCTGAAGTGAAGCATCGGAATCTAAAACTGGACTCACAGGAGATTTTAAAATCATAGAAAGTTAGAGTGTCAGTCCTCTTGTACTTAAGTCGGCACTGTGCCTTTTGTATTAAATTCGGATGCAAACTCTGTGTTTCATCGTCAATAAGAATTTCCAAGGGATACAGTAAAACTGAAGTGAAGCATCGGAATCTAAAACTGGACTGACAGGAGAGGTACAAACCATAGTAGGTGAGAGTGTCAGTCCTCTTGTACTTAAGATGGCATTGTGCCTTTTGTATTAAATTCGGATGCAAACTCTGTGTTTCATCGTCAATAAGAAGGTCCATGGGATACAGTAAACCTGAAGTGAAGCATCGGAATCTAAAACTGGACCCACAATAGCGGTTCAAATCATAGAAAGTGAGAGTGTCAGTTCTCTTGTAGTTAAGTCGGCATTGTGCCTTTTGTATTAAATTCCGATGCAATTTCTGTGTTTCATCGTCAATAAGAAGGTGCAAGGTATGCAGTAAACCTGAAGTGAAGCATCGGAATCTAAAACTGGACTCACAGGAGAGGTTCAAATCATAGAAAATTAGAATGTCAGTCCTCTTGTACTTAAATCGGCGTTGTGACTTTTGTATTAAATGTGGATGCATTTCTGTGTTTCATCGTCAATAAGAAGGTGCAAGGTATACAGTAAACCTGAAGTGAAGCATCGGAGCCTAAAACTGGACTCACAGGAGAGGTTCAAATCATGGAAAGTGAGAATGTCAGTCCTCTTTTACTTAAGTCGGCATTGTGCCTTTTGTATTAATTTCGGATGCAATTCCTGTGTTTCATCGTAAATAAGAAGGTCCAAAGGATACAGTAAACCTGAAGTGAGGCATCGGAATCTAAAACTGGACTCACAGGAGATGTTCAAATCATAGAAAGTGAGAGTGTCAGTCCTCTTGTACTTATGTCTGCATTGTGACTTTTGTATTAAATTCGGATCCAATTTCTGTGTTTCATCGTCAATAAGAAGGACCAAGGGATGCAGTAAACCTGAAGTGAAGCATCGGAATCTAAAACTGCACTCACAGAAGAGGTTCAAATCATAAAAAGTTAGAGTGTCGGTTTTCTTGTACTTAAGTCGGCATTGTGCCTTATGTATTAAATTCGGATGCAATTTCTGTGTTTCATCGTCAATAAGAAGGTCCAAGGGATACAGTAAACCTCAAGTGAAGCATCGGAATCTAAATCTGGACTCACAGGAGAGGTTCAAATCATAGAAAGTGAGAGTGTCAGTCCTCTTTTACTTAAGTCGGCATTGTGCCTTTTGTATTAAATTCGGATGCAAACTCTGTGTTTCATCATCAATGAGAAGGTCCAAGGGATACAGTAAATCTGAAGTAAAGCATCGGAATCTAAAACTGGACTCCCAATAGAGGTTCAAATCATAGAAAGTGAGAGTGTCAGTCCTCTTGTACTTAAGTCGGCATTGTGCCTTTTGTATTAAATTCCGATGCAATTTCTGTGTTTCATCGTCAATAAGAAGGACCAAGGGATGCAGTAAACCTGAAGTGAAGCTTCGGAATCTAAAACTGGACTCACAGAAGAGGTTCAAATCATAAAAAGTTAGAGTGTCGGTCCTCTTGTACTTAACTCGGCATTGTGCCTTTTGAATTTAATTCGGATGCAATTTCTGTGTTTCATCGTCAATAAGAAGGTCCAAGGTACACAGTAAACCTGAAGAGAAACATCGGAGTCTAAAACTGGACTCACAGGAGACGTTCAAATCATAGATAGTTAGAGTGTCAGTCCTCTTGTACTTAAGTCGGCATTGTGCCTTATGTATTAAATTCGCATGCAATTTCTGTGTTTCATCGTCAATAAGAAGGTCCAAGGGATACAGTAAACCTCAAGTGAAGCATCGGAATCTAAATCTGGACTCCCAGGAGAGGTTCAAATCATAGAAAGTGAGAGTGTCAGTCCTCTTTGACTTAAGTCGGCATTGTGCCTTTTGTATTAAATTCGGATGCAAACTCTGTGTTTCATCGTCAATAAGAATTTCCAAGGGATACAGTAAAAGTGAAGTGAAGCATCGGAATCTAAAACTGGACTCCCAATAGAGGTTCAAATCATAGAAAGTGAGAGTGTCAGTCCTCTTGTACTTAAGTCGGCATTGTGCCTTTTGTATTAAATTCCGATGCAATTTCTGTGTTTCATCGTCAATAAGAAGGACCAAGGGATGCAGTAAACCTGAAGTGAAGCATCGGAATCTAAAACTGGACTCACAGGAGAGGTTCAAATCATAAAAAGTTAGAGTGTCGGTCCTCTTGTACTTAACTCGGCATTGTGCCTTTTGAATTTAATTCGGATGCAATTTCTGTGTTTCATCGTCAATAAGAAGGTCCAAGGTACACAGTAAACCTGAAGAGAAACATCGGAGTCTAAAACTGGACTCACAGGAGACGTTCAAATCATAGAATGTTAGAGTGTCAGTCCTCTTGTACTTAAGTCGGCATTGTGCCTTATGTATTAAATTCGGATGCAATTTCTGTGTTTCATCGTCAATAAGAAGGTCCAAGGGATACAGTAAACCTCAAGGGAAGCATCGGAATCTAAATCTGGACTCACAGGAGAGGTTCAAATCATAGAAAGTGAGAGTGTCAGTCCTCTTTTACTTAAGTCGGCATTGTGCCTTTTGTATTAAATTCGGATGCAAACTCTGTGTTTCATCATCAATGAGAAGGTCCAAGGGATACAGTAAATCTGAAGTAAAGCATCGGAATCTAAAACTGGACTCCCAATAGAGGTTCAAATCATAGAAAGTGAGAGTGTCAGTCCTCTTGTACTTAAGTCGGCATTGTGCCTTTTGTATTAAATTCCGATGCAATTTCTGTGTTTCATCGTCAATAAGAAGGACCAAGGGATGCAGTAAACCTGAAGTGAAGCTTCGGAATCTAAAACTGGACTCACAGGAGAGGTTCAAATCATAAAAAGTTAGAGTGTCGGTCCTCTTGTACTTAACTCGGCATTGTGCCTTTTGAATTTAATTCGGATGCAATTTCTGTGTTTCATCGTCAATAAGATGGTCCAAGGTACACAGTAAACCTGAAGAGAAACATCGGAGTCTAAAACTGGACTCACAGGAGACGTTCAAATCATAGATACTTAGAGTGTCAGTCCTCTTGTACTTAAGTCGGCAATGTGCCTTATGTATTAAATTCGCATGCAATTTCTGTGTTTCATCGTCAATAAGAAGGTCCAAGGGATACAGTAAACCTCAAGTGAAGCATCGGAATCTAAATCTGGACTCCCAGGAGAGGTTCAAATCATAGAAAGTGAGAGTGTCAGTCCTCTTTGACTTAAGTCGGCATTGTGCCTTTTGTATTAAATTCGGATGCAAACTCTGTGTTTCATCGTCAATAAGAATTTCCAAGGGATACAGTAAAAGTGAAGTGAAGCATCGGAATCTAAAACTGGACTCACAGGAGTGGTTCAAATCATAGAAAGTGAGAGTGTCAGTCATCTTGTACTTAAGTCGGCATCATGCCTTTTGTATTAAATTCGGATGCAATATCTGTGTTATATCGTCAATAAGATAGTGCAAGGTATACAGTCAACCTGAACTGAAGCATCGGAATCTAAAACTGGTCTCAAAGGAGAGCTTAAAATCATAGAAAATTAGAGTGTCAGTCCTCTTGTACTTAAGTCGGCATTGCGCCTTTTGTATGAAATTCGGATGCAAACTCTGTGTTTCATCGTCAATAAGAAGGTCCAATGGATACAGTAAACCTGAAGTGAAGCATCGGAATCTAAAACTGGACTCCCAATAGAGGTTCAAATCATAGAAAGTGAGAGTGTCAGTCCTCTTGTACTTAAGTCGGCATTGTGACATTTGTATTAAATTCCGATGCAATTTCTGTGTTTCATCGTCAATAAGAAGGTACAAGGTATGCAATAAACCTGAAGTGAAGCATCAGAATCTAAAACTGGACTCACAGGAGAGGTTCAAATCATAGAAAGTGAGAGTGTCAATCCTCTTGTACTTAAGTCCGCATTGTGCCTTTTGTATTAACTTCGGATGCAATCTCTGTGTTTCAGCGTCAATACAAAAGTCCAAGGGATACAGTAAACCTGAAGTGAAGCTTCGGAATCTAAAACTCGACTCACAGGAGAGGTTCAAATCATAGAAAGTTAGAGTGTCAGTCCTCTTGTACTTAAGTCGGCATTGTGCCTTTTGTATTAAATTCGGATGCTATTTCTGTGTTTCATCGTCAATAAGAAGGTGCAAGGTATACAGTAAACCTGAAGTGAAGCATCGGAATCTAAAACTGGTCTCAAAAGAGAGGTTCAAATCATTGAAAGTGAGAGTGTCAGTCCTCTTGTACTTAAGTCGGCATTTTGCCTTTTGTATTAAATTCGGATGCAAACTCTGTGTTTCATCATCAATAAGAAGGTCCCAGGGATACAGTAAACCTAAAGTGAAGCATCGGAATCAAAACCAGACTCACAGGAGAGGTTAAAATCATAGAAAGTTAGAGTGTCAGTCCTCTTGTACTTAAGTCGGCATTGTGCCTTTTGTATTAAAATCGGATGCAAACTCTGTGTTTCATCGTCAATAAGAAGGTCCAAGGGATACATTAAATCTGATGTAATGCATCGGAATCTAAAACTGGACTCCCAATAGAGGTTCAAATCATAGAAAGTGAGAGTGTCAGTCCTCTTGTACTTAAGTCGGCATTGTGCCTTTTGTATAAAATTCGGATGCAATTTCTGTGTTTCATCGTCAATAAGAAGGTGCAAGGTATGCAGTAAATCTGAAGTGAAGCATCGGAATCGAAAACTGGACTCACAGGAGAGGTTCAAATCATAGAAAGTTAGAGTGTCGGTCCTCTTGTACTTAAGTCGCCATTGTGCCTTTTGTATTAAATTCGGATGCAATTTCATCGTCAAGAAGAAGGGACAAGGGATACAGTAAACCTGAAGTGAAGCATCGGAATGTAAATCTGGACTCACAGGAGAGGTTCAAATCAGAGAAAGTTTGAGTGCCAGTCCTCTTGAACTTAAGTCGGGATTGAGCCTTTTTTGTTAAATTCGGATGCAATTTCTGTGTTTCATCGTCAATAAGAAGGTCCAACGGATACAGTAAACCTGAAGTGAAGCATCGGAGTCTAAAACTGGACTCACAGGAGAGGTTCAAATCATAGAAAGTGAGAGTGTCAGTCCTCTTTTACTTAAGTCGGCATCATGCCTTTTGTATTAAATTCGGATGCAATATCTGTGTTTCATCGTCAATAAGATGGTGCAAGGTATACAGTAAACCTGAAGTGAAGCATCGGAATCTAAAACTGGACTCCCAATAGGGGTTCAAATCAAAGAAAGTGAGAGTGTCAGTCCTCTTGTACTTAAGTCGGCATTGTGCCTTTTGTATTAAATTCCGATGCAATTTCTGTGTTTCATCGTCAATAAGAAGGTGCAAGGAATGCAATAATCCTGAAGTGAAGCAGCAGAATCTAAAACTGGACTCACAGGAGAGGTTCAAATCATAAAAAGTGAGAGTGTCAATCCTCTTGTACTTAAGTCCGCATTGTGCCTTTTGTATTACATTTGGATGCAATCTCTGTGTTTCATCGTCAATACGAAAGTCCAAGGGATACAGTAAACCTGAAGTGAAGCTTCGGAATCTAAAACCCGACTCACAGGAGAGGTTCAAATCATAGAAAGTTAGAGTGTCAGTCCTCTTGTACTTAAGTCGGCATTGTGCCTTTTGTATTAAATTCGGATGCTATTTCTGTGTTTCATCGTCAATAAAAAGGTCCAAGGGATACAGTAAACCTGAAGTGAAGCATCGGAATCTAGAACTGGACTCACAGGAGAAGTTCAAATCATTGAAAATTAGAATGTCGGTCCTCTTGTACTTAAGTCGGCATTGTGCCTTTTGTATTAAATTCGGATGCAAATTCTGTGTTTCAACGAAAATAAGAAGGTCCAAGGGAAACTGTAAACCTGAAGTGAAGCATCGGAATCTAAAACTGGACATACAGGAGAGGTTCAAATCATAGAGAATGTCAGTCCTCTTGTACTTAAGTCGGCATTGTGCCTTTTGTATTAAATTCGGATGCAATATATGTGTTTCATCGTCAATAAGAAGGTGCAAGGTATACAGTAAACCTGAAGTGAAGCATCGGATTCTAAAACTGGTCTCAAAGGAGAATTTCAAATCATTGAAAGTGAGAGTGTCAGTCCTCTTGTACTTAAGTCGGCATTTTGCCTTTTGTATTAATTTCGGATGCAAACTCTGTGTTTCATCATCAATAAGAAGGTCTAAGGGATACAGTAAACCTGAAGTGAAGCATCGGAATCAAAAACTGGACCCACAGGAGAGGTTAAAATCATAGAAAGTTACAGTGTCAGTCCTCTTGTACTTAGGTCGGCATTGTGCTTTTTGTATTAAATTCGGATGCAATTTCTGTGTTTCATCGACAATAAGAAGGTGCAAGGTATACAGTAAACCTGAAGTGAAGCATCGGAATCTAAAACTGGACTCACAATAGAGGTTCAAATCATAGAAAGTAAGAGTGTCAGTTCTCTTGTAGTTAAGTCGGCATTGTGCCTTTTGTATTAAATTCCGATGCAATTTCTGTGTTTCATCGTCAATAAGAAGGTGCAAGGTATGCAGTAAACCTGAAGTGAAGCATCAGAATCTAATACTGGACTCACAGGAGAGGTTCTAATCATAGAAAGTAAGAGTTTCAGTCCTCTTGTACTTAAGTCGGCATTGTGCCTTTTGTATTAAATGCGGATGCAATTTCTGTGTTTCATCGTCAATAAGATAGTCCAAGGGATACAGTAAACCTGAAGTGAATCATCGGAATCTTAAACTGGACTCACAGGAGAGGTTCAAATCATAGAAAGTGAGAGTGTCCGTCCTCTAGTACTTAAGTCGGCATTGTGCCTTATGTATTAAATTCGGATGCAATTTCTGTGTTTCATCGACAATAAGAAGGTCCAAGGGATACAGTGAACCTGAAGTGAAGCACTGGAATCTAACACTGGACTGACAGGAGAGGTACAAACCATAGTAAGTGAGAGTGTCAGTCCTCTTGTACTTAAGATGGCATTGTGCCCTTTGTATTAAATTCGGATGCAAACTCTGTGTTTCATCGTCAATAAGAAGGTCCATGGGATACAGTAAACCTGAAGTGAAGCATCGGAATCTAAAACTGGACTCAGAATAGAGGTTCAAATCATAGAAAGTGAGAGTGTCAGTTCTCTTGTAGTTAAGTCGGCATTGCGCCTTTTGTATTAAATTCCGATGCAATTTCTGTGTTTCATCGTCAATAAGAAGGTGCAAGGTATGCAGTAAACCCGAAGTGAAGCATTGGAATCTAAAACTGGACTCACAGGAGAGGTTCAAATCATAGAAAATTAGAGTGTCAGTCCTCTTGTACTTAATTCGGCATTGTGACTTTTGTATTAAATGCGGATGCAATTTCTGTGTTTCATCGTCAATAAGAAGGTGCAAGGTATACAGTAAACCTGAAGTGAAACATCGGAGTCTAAAACTGGACTCACAGGAGAGGTTCAAATCATGGAAAGTGAGAATGTCAGTCCTCTTTTACTTAAGTCGACATTGTGCCTTTTGTATTAATTTCGGATGCAATTCCTGTGTTTCATCGTAAATAAGAAGGTCCAAAGGATACAGTAAACCTGAAGTGAGGCATCGGAATCTAAAACTGGACTCACAGGAGAGGTTCAAATCATAGAAAGTGAGAGTGTCAGTCCTCTTGTACTTATGTCGGCATTGTGACTTTTGTATTAAATTCAGATCCAATTTCTGTGTTTCATCGTCAATAAGAAGGACCAAGGGATACATTAAATCTGATGTAATGCATCGGAATCTAAAACTGGACTCCCAATAGAGGTTCAAATCATAGAAAGTGAGAGTGTCAGTCCTCTTGTACTTAAGTCGGCATTGTGCCTTTTGTATAAAATTCGGATGCAATTTCTGTGTTTCATCGTCAATAAGAAGGTGCAAGGTATGCAGTACATCTGAAGTGAAGCATCGGAATCGAAAACTGGACTCACAGGAGAGGTTCAAATCATAGAAAGTTAGAGTGTCGGTCCTCTTGTACTTAAGTCGCCATTGTGCCTTTTGTATTAAATTCGGATGCAATTTCATCGTCAAGAAGAAGGGACAAGGGATACAGTAAACCTGAAGTGAAGCATCGGAATGTAAATCTGGACTCACAGGAGAGGTTCAAATCAGAGAAAGTTTGAGTGCCAGTCCTCTTGAACTTAAGTCGGGATTGAGCCCTTTTTGTTAAATTCGGATGCAATTTCTGTGTTTCATCGTCAATAAGAAGGTCCAACGGATACAGTAAACCTGAAGTGAAGCATCTGAGTCTAAAACTGGACTCACAGGAGAGGTTCAAATCATAGAAAGTGAGAGTGTCAGTCCTCTTTTACTTAAGTCGGCATCATGCCTTTTGTATTAAATTCGGATGCAATATCTGTGTTTCATCGTCAATAAGATGGTGCAAGGTATACAGTAAACCTGAAGTGAAGCATCGGAATCTAAAACTGGACTCCCAATAGGGGTTCAAATCAAAGAAAGTGAGAGTGTCAGTCCTCTTGTACTTAAGTCGGCATTGTGCCTTTTGTATTAAATTCCGATGCAATTTCTGTGTTTCATCGTCAATAAGAAGGTGCAAGGAATGCAATAATCCTGAAGTGAAGCATCAGAATCTAAAACTGGACTCACAGGAGAGGTTCAAATCATAAAAAGTGAGAGTGTCAATCCTCTTGTACTTAAGTCCGCATTGTGCCTTTTGTATTACATTTGGATGCAATCTCTGTGTTTCATCGTCAATACGAAAGCCCAAGGGATACAGTAAACCTGAAGTGAAGCTTCGGAATCTAAAACCCGACTCACAGGAGAGGTTCAAATCATAGAAAGTTAGAGTGTCAGTCCTCTTGTACTTAAGTCGGCATTGTGCCTTTTGTATTAAATTCGGATGCTATTTCTGTGTTTCATCGTCAATAAAAAGGTCCAAGGGATACAGTAAACCTGAAGTGAAGCATCGGAATCCAGAACTGGACTCACAGGACAAGTTCAAATCATTGAAAATTAGAATGTCGGTCCTCTTGTACTTAAGTCGGCATTGTGCCTTTTGTATTAAATTCGGATGCAAACTCTGTGTTTCAACGAAAATAAGAAGGTCCAAGGGAAACTGTAAACCTGAAGTGAAGCATCGGAATCTAAAACTGGACATACAGGAGAGGTTCAAATCATAGAGAGTGTCAGTCCTCTTGTACTTAAGTCGGCATTGTGCCTTTTGTATTAAATTCGGATGCAATATATGTGTTTCATCGTCAATAAGAAGGTGCAAGGTATACAGTAAACCTGAAGTGAAGCATCGGATTCTAAAACTGGTCTCAAAGGAGAATTTCAAACCATTGAAAGTGAGAGTGTCAGTCCTCTTGTACTTAAGTCGGCATTTTGCCTTTTGTATTAATTTCGGATGCAAACTCTGTGTTTCATCATCAATAAGAAGGTCTAAGGGATACAGTAAACCTGAAGTGAAGCATCGGAATCAAAAACTGGACCCACAGGAGAGGTTAAAATCATAGAAAGTTACAGTGTCACTCCTCTTGTACTTAGGTCGGCATTGTGCTTTTTGTATTAAATTCGGATGCAATTTCTGTGTTTCATCGACAATAAGAAGGTGCAAGGTATACAGTAAACCTGAAGTGAAGCATCGGAATCTAAAACTGGACTCACAATAGAGGTTCAAATCATAGAAAGTGAGAGTGTCAGTTCTCTTGTAATTAAGTCGGCATTGTGCCTTTTGTATTAAATTCCGATGCAATTTCTGTGTTTCATCGTCAATAAGAAGGTGCAAGGTATGCAGTAAACCTGAAGTGAAGCATCAGAATCTAATACTGGACTCACAGGAGAGGTTCTAATCATAGAAAGTGAGAGTTTCAGTCCTCTTGTACTTAAGTCGGCATTGTGCCTTTTGTATTAAATTCGGATGCAATTTCTGTGTTTCATCGTCAATAAGATAGTCCAAGGGATACAGTAAACCTGAAGTGAATCATCGGAATCTTAAACTGGACTCACAGAAGAGGTTCAAATCATAGAAAGTGAGAGAGTCCGTCCTCTAGTACTTAAGTCGGCATTGTGCCTTATGTATTAAATTCGGATGCAATTTCTGTGTTTCATCGACAATAAGAAGGTCCAAGGGATACAGTAAACCTGAAGTGAAGCACAGGAATCTAACACTGGACTGACAGGAGAGGTACAAACCATAGTAAGTGAGAGTGTCAGTCCTCTTGTACTTAAGATGGCATTGTGCCCTTTGTATTAAATTCGGATGCAAACTCTGTGTTTCATCGTCAATAAGAAGGTCCATGGGATACAGTAAACCTGAAGTGAAGCATCGGAATCTAAAACTGGACTCACAATAGAGGTTCAAATCATAGAAAGTGAGAGTGTCAGTTCTCTTGTAGTTAAGTCGGCATTGTGCCTTTTGTATTAAATTCCGATGCAATTTCTGTGTTTCATCGTCAATAAGAAGGTGCAAGGTATGCAGTAAACCTGAAGTGTAGCATCGGAATCTAAAACTGGACTCACAGGAGAGGTTCAAATCATAGAAAATTAGAGTGTCAGTCCTCTTGTACTTAAGTCGGCATTGTGACTTTTGTATTAAATGCGGATGCAATTTCTGTGTTTCATCGTCAATAAGAAGGTGCAAGGTATACAGTAAACCTGAAGTGAAACATCGGAGTCTAAAACTGGACTCACAGGAGAGGTTCAAATCATGGAAAGTGAGAATGTCAGTCCTCTTTTACTTAAGTCGGCATTGTGCCTTTTGTATTAATTTCGGATGCAATTCCTGTGTTTCATCGTAAATAAGAAGGTCCAAAGGATACAGTAAACCTGAAGTGAGGCATCGGAATCTAAAACTGGACTCACAGGAGAGGTTCAAATCATAGAAAGTGAGAGTGTCAGTCCTCTTGTACTTATGTCGGCATTGTGACTTTTGTATTAAATTCGGATCCAATTTCTGTGTTTCATCGTCAATAAGAAGGACCAAGGGATGCAGTAAACCTGAAGTGAAGCATCGGAATCTAAAACTGGACTCACAGGAGAGGTTCAAATCATAAAAAGTTAGAGTGTCGGTCCTCTTGTACTTAACTCGGCATTGTGCCTTTTGAATTTAATTCGGAAGCAATTTCTGTGTTTCATCGTCAATAAGAAGGTCCAAGGTACACAGTAAACCTGAAGAGAAACATCGGAGTCTAAAACTGGACTCACAGGAGTCGTTCAAATCATAGAAAGTTAGAGTGTCAGTCCTCTTGTACTTAAGTCGGCATTGTGCCTTATGTATTAAATTCGGATGCAATTTCTGTGTTTCATCGTCAATGAGAAGGTCCAAGGGATACAGTAAACCTCAAGTGAAGCATCGGAATCTAAATCTAGACTCACAGGAGAGGTTCAAATCATAGAAAATGAGAGTGTCAGTCCTCTTTTACTTAAGTCGGCATTGTGCCTTTTGTATTAAATTCGTATGCAAACTCTGTGTTTCATCGTCAATAAGAAGGTCCAAGGGATACATTAAATCTGATGTAATGCATCGGAATCTAAAACTGGACTCCCAATAGAGGTTCAAATCATAGAAAGTGAGAGTGTCAGTCCTCTTGTACTTAAGTCGGCATTGTGCCTTTTGTATTAAATTCCGATGCAATTTCTGTGTTTCATCGTCAATAAGAAGGTGCAAGGAATGCAATAATCCTGAAGTGAAGCATCAGAATCTAAAACTGGACTCACAGGAGAGGTTCAAATCATAAAAAGTGAGAGTGTCAATCCTCTTGTACTTAAGTCCGCATTGTGCCTTTTGTATTACATTTGGATGCAATCTCTGTGTTTCATCGTCAATACGAAAGCCCAAGGGATACAGTAAACCTGAAGTGAAGCTTCGGAATCTAAAACCCGACTCACAGGAGAGGTTCAAATCATAGAAAGTTAGAGTGTCAGTCCTCTTGTACTTAAGTCGGCATTGTGCCTTTTGTATTAAATTCGGATGCTATTTCTGTGTTTCATCGTCAATAAAAAGGTCCAAGGGATACAGTAAACCTGAAGTGAAGCATCGGAATCCAGAACTGGACTCACAGGACAAGTTCAAATCATTGAAAATTAGAATGTCGGTCCTCTTGTACTTAAGTCGGCATTGTGCCTTTTGTATTAAATTCGGATGCAAACTCTGTGTTTCAACGAAAATAAGAAGGTCCAAGGGAAACTGTAAACCTGAAGTGAAGCATCGGAATCTAAAACTGGACATACAGGAGAGGTTCAAATCATAGAGAGTGTCAGTCCTCTTGTACTTAAGTCGGCATTGTGCCTTTTGTATTAAATTCGGATGCAATATATGTGTTTCATCGTCAATAAGAAGGTGCAAGGTATACAGTAAACCTGAAGTGAAGCATCGGATTCTAAAACTGGTCTCAAAGGAGAATTTCAAATCATTGAAAGTGAGAGTGTCAGTCCTCTTGTACTTAAGTCGGCATTTTGCCTTTTGTATTAATTTCGGATGCAAACTCTGTGTTTCATCATCAATAAGAAGGTCTAAGGGATACAGTAAACCTGAAGTGAAGCATCGGAATCAAAAACTGGACCCACAGGAGAGGTTAAAATCATAGAAAGTTACAGTGTCAGTCCTCTTGTACTTAGGTCGGCATTGTGCTTTTTGTATTAAATTCGGATGCAATTTCTGTGTTTCATCGACAATAAGAAGGTGCAAGGTATACAGTAAACCTGAAGTGAAGCATCAGAATCTAAAACTGGACTCACAATAGAGGTTCAAATCATAGAAAGAGAGAGTGTCAGTTCTCTTGTAGTTAAGTCGGCATTGTGCCTTTTGTATTAAATTCCGATGCAATTTCTGTGTTTCATCGTCAATAAGAAGGTGCAAGGTATGCAGTAAACCTGAAGTGAAGCATCAGAATCTAATACTGGACTCACAGGAGAGGATCTAATCATAGAAAGTGAGAGTTTCAGTCCTCTTGTACTTAAGTCGGCATTGTGCCTTTTGTATTAAATTCGGATATAATTTCTGTGTTTCATCGTCAATAAGATAGTCCAAGGGATACAGTAAACCTGAAGTGAATCATCGGAATCTTAAACTGGACTCACAGGAGAGGTTCAAATCATAGAAAGTGAGAGAGTCCGTCCTCTAGTACTTAAGTCGGCATTGTGCCTTATGTATTAAATTCGGATGCAATTTCTGTGTTTCATCGACAATAAGAAGGTCCAAGGGATACAGTAAACCTGAAGTGAAGCACTGGAATCTAACACTGGACTGACAGGAGAGGTACAAACCATAGTAAGTGAGAGTGTCAGTCCTCTTGTACTTAAGATGGCATTGTGCCCTTTGTATTAAATTCGGATGCAAACTCTGTGTTTCATCGTCAATAAGAAGGTCCATGGGATACAGTAAACCTGAAGTGAAGCATCGGAATCTAAAACTGGACTCACAATAGAGGTTCAAATCATAGAAAGTGAGAGTGTCAGTTCTCTTGTAGTTAAGTCGGCATTGTGCCTTTTGTATTAAATTCCGATGCAATTTCTGTGTTTCATCGTCAATAAGAAGGTGCAAGGTATGCAGTAAACCTGAAGTGAAGCATCGGAATCTAATACTGGACTCACAGGAGAGGTTCAAATCATAGAAAATTAGAGTGTCAGTCCTCTTGTACTTAAGTCGGCATTGTGACTTTTGTATTAAATGCGGATGCAATTTCTGTGTTTCATCGTCAATAAGAAGGTGCAAGGTATACAGTAAACCTGAAGTGAAACATCGGAGTCTAAAACTGGACTCACAGGAGAGGTTCAAATCATGGAAAGTGAGAATGTCAGTCCTCTTTTACTTAAGTCGGCATTGTGCCTTTTGTATTAATTTCGGATGCAATTCCTGTGTTTCATCGTAAATAAGAAGGTCCAAAGGATACAGTAAACCTGAAGTGAGGCATCGGAATCTAAAACTGGACTCACAGGAGAGGTTCAAATCATAGAAAGTGAGAGTGTCAGTCCTCTTGTACTTATGTCGGCATTGTGACTTTTGTATTAAATTCGGATCCAATTTCTGTGTTTCATCGTCAATAAGAAGGACCAAGGGATGCAGTAAACCTGAAGTGAAGCATCGGAATCTAAAACTGGACTCACAGGAGAGGTTCAAATCATAAAAAGTTAGAGTGTCGGTCCTCTTGTACTTAACTCGGCATTGTGCCTTTTGAATTTAATTCGGAAGCAATTTCTGTGTTTCATCGTCAATAAGAAGGTCCAAGGTACACAGTAAACCTGAAGAGAAACATCGGAGTCTAAAACTGGACTCACAGGAGACGTTCAAATCATAGAAAGTTAGAGTGTCAGTCCTCTTGTACTTAAGTCGGCATTGTGCCTTATGTATTAAATTCGGATGCAATTTCTGTGTTTCATCGTCAATGAGAAGGTCCAAGGGATACAGTAAACCTCACGTGAAGCATCGGAATCTAAATCTAGACTCACAGGAGAGGTTCAAATCATAGAAAATGAGAGTGTCAGTCCTCTTTTACTTAAGTCGGCATTGTGCCTTTTGTATTAAATTCGTATGCAAACTCTGTGTTTCATCGTCAATAAGAAGGTCCAAGGGATACATTAAATCTGATGTAATGCATCGGAATCTAAAACTGGACTCCCAATAGAGGTTCAAATCATAGAAAGTGAGAGTGTCAGTCCTCTTGTACTTAAGTCGGCATTGTGCCTTTTGTATTAAATTCCGATGCAATTTCTGTGTTTCATCGTCAATAAGAAGGTGCAAGGTATGCAGTAAATCTGAAGTGAAGCATCAGAATCGAAAACTGGACTCACAGGAGAGGTTCAAATCATAGAAAGTTAGAGTGTCGGTCCTCTTGTACTTAAGTCGCCATTGTGCCTTTTGTATTAAATTCGGATGCAATTTCATCGTCAAGAAGAAGGGACAAGGGATACAGTAAACCTGAAGTGAAGCATCGGAATGTAAATCTGGACTCACAGGAGAGGTTCAAATCAGAGAAAGTTTGAGTGCCAGTCCTCTTGAACTTAAGTCGGGATTGAGCCTTTTTTGTTAAATTCGGATGCAATTTCTGTGTTTCATCGTCAATAAGAAGGTCCAACGGATACAGTAAACCTGAAGTGAAGCATCGGAGTCTAAAACTGGACTCACAGGAGAGGTTCAAATCATAGAAAGTGAGAGTGTCAGTCCTCTTTTACTTAAGTCGGCATCATGCCTTTTGTATTAAATTCGGATGCAATATCTGTGTTTCATCGTCAATAAGATGGTGCAAGGTATACAGCAAACCTGAAGTGAAGCATCGGAATCTAAAACTGGACTCCCAATAGGGGTTCAAATCATAGAAAGTGAGAGTGTCAGTCCTCTTGTACTTAAGTCGGCATTGTGCCTTTTGTATTAAATTCCGATGCAATTTCTGTGTTTCATCGTCAATAAGAAGGTGCAAGGAATGCAATAATCCTGAAGTGAAGCATCAGAATCTAAAACTGGACTCACAGGAGAGGTTCAAATCATAAAAAGTGAGAGTGTCAATCCTCTTGTACTTAAGTCCGCATTGTGCCTTTTGTATTACATTCGGATGCAATCTCTGTGTTTCATCGTCAATACGAAAGTCCAAGGGATACAGTAAACCTGAAGTGAAGCTTCGGAATCTAAAACCCGACTCACAGGAGAGGTTCAAAACATAGAAAGTTAGAGTGTCAGTCCTCTTGTACTTAAGTCGGCATTGTGCCTTTTGTATTAAATTCGGATGCTATTTCTGTGTTTCATCGTCAATAAGAAGGTCCAAGGGATACAGTAAACCTGAAGTGAAGCATCGGAATCTAGAACTGGACTCACAGGAGAAGTTCAAATCATTGAAAATTAGAATGTCGGTCCTCTTGTACTTAAGTCAGCATTGTGCCTTTTGTATTAAATTCGGATGCAAACTCTGTGTTTCAACGAAAATAAGTAGGTCCAAGGGATACTGTAAACCTGAAGTGAAGCATCGGAATCTAAAACTGGACATACAGGAGAGGTTCAAATCATAGAGAGTGTCAGTCCTCTTGTACTTAAGTCGGCATTGTGCCTTTTGTATTAAATTCGGATGCAATATATTTGTTTCATCGTCAATAAGAAGGTGCAAGGTATACAGTAAACCTGAAGTGAAGCATCGGATTCTAAAACTGGTCTCAAAGGAGAATTTCAAATCATTGAAAGTGAGAGTGTCAGTCCTCTTGTACTTAAGTCGGCATTTTGCCTTTTGTATTAATTTCGGATGCAAACTCTGTGTTTCATCATCAATAAGAAGGTCTAAGGGATACAGTAAACCTGAAGTGAAGCATCGGAATCAAAAACTGGACCCACAAGAGAGGTTAAAATCATAGAAAGTTACAGTGTCAGTCCTCTTGTACTTAGGTCGGCGTTGTGCTTTTTGTATTAAATTCGGATGCAATTTCTGTGTTTCATCAACAATAAGAAGGTGCAAGGTATACAGTAAACCTGAAGTGAAGCATCGGAATCTAAAACTGGACTCACAATAGAGGTTCAAATCATAGAAAGTGAGAGTGTCAGTTCTCTTGTAGTTAAGTCGGCATTGTGCCTTTTGTATTAAATTCCGATGCAATTTCTGCGTTTCATCGTCAATAAGCAGGTGCAAGGTATGCAGTAAACCTGAAGTGAAGCATCAGAATCTAATACTGGACTCACAGGAGAGGTTCTAATCATAGAAAGTGAGAGTTTCAGTCCTCTTGTACTTAAGTCGGCATTGTGCCTTTTGTATTAAATTCGGATGCAATTTCTGTGTTTCATCGTCAATAAGATAGTCCAAGGGATACAGTAAACCTGAAGTGAATCATCGGAATCTAAAACTGGACTCACAGGAGAGGTTCAAATCATGGAAAATGAGAATGTCAGTCCTCTTTTACTTAAGTCGGCATTGTGCCTTTTGTATTAATTTCGGATGCAATTCCTGTGTTTCATCGTAAATAAGAAGGTCCAAAGAATACAGTAAACCTGAAGTGAAGCATCGGAATCTTAAACTGGACTCACAGGAGAGGTTCAAATCATAGAAAGTGAGAGTGTCAGTCCTCTTTTACTTAAGTCGGCATTGTGCCTTTTGTATTAAATTCGGATGCAAACTCTGTGTTTCATCGTCAATAAGAAGGTCCAAGGGATACAGTAAATCTGAAGTAAAGCATCGGAATCTAAAACTGGACTCCCAATAGAGGTTCAAATCATAGAAAGTGAGAGTGTCAGTCCTCTTGTACTTAAGTCGGCATTGTGCCTTTTGTATTAAATTCCGATGCAATTTCTGTGTTTCATCGTCAATAAGAAGGTGCAAGGTATGCAGTAAACCTGAAGTGCAGCATCGGAAACGAAAACTGGACTCACAGGAGAGGTTCAAATCATAGAAAGTTTGAGTGTCAGTCCTCTTGAACTTAAGTCGGGATTGAGCCTTTTGTGTTAAATTCGGATGCAATTTCTGTGTTTCATCGTCAATAAGAAGGTCCAACGGATACAGGAAACCAGAAGTGAAGCATCGGAGTCTAAAACTGGACTCACAGGAGAGGTTCAAATCATAGAAAGTGAGAGTGTCAGTCCTCTTTTACTTAAGTCGGCATCATGCCTTTTGTATTAAATTCGGATGCAATATCTGTGTTTCATCGTCAATAAGATGGTGCAAGGTATACAGTAATCCTGAAGTGAAGCATCGGAATCTAAAACTGGACTCAAAGGAGAGCTTAAAATCATAGAAAATTAGAGTGTCAGTCCTCTTGTACTTAAGTCGGCATTGTGCCTTTTGTATAAAATTCGGATGCAAACTCTGTGTTTCATCGTCAATAAGAAGGTCCAAGGGATACAGTAAACCTGAAGTGAAGCATCGGAATCTAAAAATGGACTCCCAATAGGGGTTCGAATCATAGAAAGTGAGAGTGTCAGTCCTCTTGTACTTAAGTCGGCATTGTGCCTTTTGTATTAAATTCCGTTGCAATTTCTGTGTTTCATCGTCAATAAGAAGGTGCAACGTATGCAATAATCCTGAAGTGAAGCATCAGAATCTAAAACTGGACTCACAGGAGAGGTTCAAATCATAAAAAGTGAGAGTGTCAATCCTCTTGTACTTAAGTCCGCATTGTGCCTTTTGTATTAAATTCGGATGCAAGCTCTGTGTTTCATCGTCAATACGAAAGTCCAAGGGATACAGTAAACCTGAAGCGAAGCTTCGGATTCTAAAACCCGACTCACAGGAGAGCTTCAAATCATAGAAAGTTAGAGTGTCAGTCCTCTTGTAATAAAGTCGGCATTGTGCCTTTTGTATTAAATTCAGATGCTATTTCTGTGTTTCATCGTCAATAAGAAGGTCCAAGGTATACGGTAAACCTGAAGTGAAGCATCGGAATCTAGAACTGGACTCACAGGAGAAGTTAAAATCATTTAAAATTAGAATGTCAGTCCTCTTGTACTTAAGTCGGCATTGTGCCTTTTGTATTAAATTCGGATGCAATATCTGTGTTTCATCGACAATAAGAAGGTGCAAGGAATGCAATAATCCTGAAGTGAAGCATCAGAATCTAAAACTGGACTCACAGGAGAGGTTCAAATCATAAAAAGTGAGAGTGTCAATCCTCTTGTACTTAAGTCCGCATTGTGCCTTTTGTATTAAATTCGGATGCAAGCTCTGTGTTTCATCGTCAATACGAAAGTCCAAGGGATACAGTAAACCTGAAGCGAAGCTTCGGATTCTAAAACCCGACTCACAGGAGAGCTTCAAATCATAGAAAGTTAGAGTGTCAGTCCTCTTGTACTAAAGTCGGCATTGTGCCTTTTGTATTAAATTCAGATGCTATTTCTGTGTTTCATCGTCAATAAGAAGGTCCCAGGTATACGGTAAACCTGAAGTGAAGCATCGGAATCAAAAACTGGACCCACAAGAGAGGTTAAAATCATAGAAAGTTACAGTGTCAGTCCTCTTGTACTTAGGTCGGCGTTGTGCTTTTTGTATTAAATTCGGATGCAATTTCTGTGTTTCATCGACAATAAGAAGGTGCAAGGTATACAGTAAACCTGAAGTGAAGCATCGGAATCTAAAACTGGACTCACAATAGAGGTTCAAATCATAGAAAGTGAGAGTGTCAGTTCTCTTGTAGTTAAGTCGGCATTGTGCCTTTTGTATTAAATTCCGATGCAATTTCTGCGTTTCATCGTCAATAAGCAGGTGCAAGGTATGCAGTAAACCTGAAGTGAAGCATCAGAATCTAATACTGGACTCACAGGAGAGGTTCTAATCATAGAAAGTGAGAGTTTCAGTCCTCTTGTACTTAAGTCGGCATTGTGCCTTTTGTATTAAATTCGGATGCAATTTCTGTGTTTCATCGTCAATAAGATAGTCCAAGGGATACAGTAAACCTGAAGTGAATCATCGGAATCTAAAACTGGACTCACAGGAGAGGTTCAAATCATGGAAAATGAGAATGTCAGTCCTCTTTTACTTAAGTCGGCATTGTGCCTTTTGTATTAATTTCGGATGCAATTCCTGTGTTTCATCGTAAATAAGAAGGTCCAAAGAATACAGTAAACCTGAAGTGAAGCATCGGAATCTTAAACTGGACTCACAGGAGAGGTTCAAATCATAGAAAGTGAGAGTGTCAGTCCTCTTTTACTTAAGTCGGCATTGTGCCTTTTGTATTAAATTCGGATGCAAACTCTGTGTTTCATCGTCAATAAGAAGGTCCAAGGGATACAGTAAATCTGAAGTAAAGCATCGGAATCTAAAACTGGACTCCCAATAGAGGTTCAAATCATAGAAAGTGAGAGTGTCAGTCCTCTTGTACTTAAGTCGGCATTGTGCCTTTTGTATTAAATTCCGATGCAATTTCTGTGTTTCATCGTCAATAAGAAGGTGCAAGGTATGCAGTAAACCTGAAGTGCAGCATCGGAAACGAAAACTGGACTCACAGGAGAGGTTCAAATCATAGAAAGTTTGAGTGTCAGTCCTCTTGAACTTAAGTCGGGATTGAGCCTTTTGTGTTAAATTCGGATGCAATTTCTGTGTTTCATCGTCAATAAGAAGGTCCAACGGATACAGGAAACCAGAAGTGAAGCATCGGAGTCTAAAACTGGACTCACAGGAGAGGTTCAAATCATAGAAAGTGAGAGTGTCAGTCCTCTTTTACTTAAGTCGGCATCATGCCTTTTGTATTAAATTCGGATGCAATATCTGTGTTTCATCGTCAATAAGATGGTGCAAGGTATTCAGTAATCCTGAAGTGAAGCATCGGAATCTAAAACTGGACTCAAAGGAGAGCTTAAAATCATAGAAAATTAGAGTGTCAGTCCTCTTGTACTTAAGTCGGCATTGTGCCTTTTGTATAAAATTCGGATGCAAACTCTGTGTTTCATCGTCAATAAGAAGGTCCAAGGGATACAGTAAACCTGAAGTGAAGCATCGGAATCTAAAAATGGACTCCCAATAGGGGTTCGAATCATAGAAAGTGAGAGTGTCAGTCCTCTTGTACTTAAGTCGGCATTGTGCCTTTTGTATTAAATTCCGTTGCAATTTCTGTGTTTCATCGTCAATAAGAAGGTGCAACGTATGCAATAATCCTGAAGTGAAGCATCAGAATCTAAAACTGGACTCACAGGAGAGGTTCAAATCATAAAAAGTGAGAGTGTCAATCCTCTTGTACTTAAGTCCGCATTGTGCCTTTTGTATTAAATTCGGATGCAAGCTCTGTGTTTCATCGTCAATACGAAAGTCCAAGGGATACAGTAAACCTGAAGCGAAGCTTCGGATTCTAAAACCCGACTCACAGGAGAGCTTCAAATCATAGAAAGTTAGAGTGTCAGTCCTCTTGTACTAAAGTCGGCATTGTGCCTTTTGTATTAAATTCAGATGCTATTTCTGTGTTTCATCGTCAATAAGAAGGTCCAAGGTATACGGTAAACCTGAAGTGAAGCATCGGAATCTAGAACTGGACTCACAGGAGAAGTTAAAATCATTTAAAATTAGAATGTCAGTCCTCTTGTACTTAAGTCGGCATTGTGCCTTTTGTATTAAATTCGGATGCAATATCTGTGTTTCATCGTCAATAAGAAGGTGCAAGGGATACAGTTATCCTGAAGTGAATCATCGGAATCTAAAACTGGACTCACAGGAGAGGTTCAAATCATAGAAAATTAGAGTGTCAGTCCTCTTGTACTTAAGTCGTCATTGTGACTTTTGTATTAAATGCGGATGCAATTTCTGTATTTCATCGTCAATAAGATGGTGCAAGGTATACAGTAAACCTGAAGTGAAGCATCGGAATCTAAAACTGGACTCACAGGAGAGGTTCAAATCATGGAAAGTGAGAATGTCAGTCCTCTTTTACTTAAGTCGGCATTGTGCCTTTTGTAATAATTTCGGATGCAATTCCTGTGTTTCATCGTAAATAGGAAGGTCCAAAGGATACAGTAAACCTGAAGTGAAGCATCGGAATCTAAAACTGGACTCACAGGATAGGTTCAAATCATAGAAAGTGAGAGTGTTAGTCTTCTTGTACTTATGTCGGCATTGTTACTTTTGTATTAAATTCGGATCCAATTTCTGTGTTTCATCGCCAATAAGAAGGACCAAGGGATACAGTAAACCTGAAGTGAAGCATCGGAATCTATATCTGGACTTACAGGAGAGGTTCAAATCGTAGATAGTTTGAGTGTCAGTCCTCTTGTACTTAAGTCGGCATTGTGCCTTTTGTATTAAATTCGGATGCAATATATGTGTTTCATCGTCAATAAGAAGGTGCAAGGTATACAGTAAACCTGAAGTGAAGCATCGGATTCTAAAACTGGTCTCAAAAGAGAGTTTCAAATCATTGAAAGTGAGAGTGTCAGTCCTCTTGTACTTAAGTCGGCATTTTGCCTTTTGTATTATTTTCGGATGCAAACTCTGTGTTTCATCATCAATAAGAAGGTCTAAGGGATACAGTAAACCTGAAGCGAAGCTTCGGATTCTAAAACCCGACTCACAGGAGAGCTTCAAATCATAGAAAGTTAGAGTGTCAGTCCTCTTGTACTAAAGTCGGCATTGTGCCTTTTGTATTAAATTCAGATGCTATTTCTGTGTTTCATCGTCAATAAGAAGGTCCAAGGTATACGGTAAACCTGAAGTGAAGCATCGGAATCTAGAACTGGACTCACAGGAGAAGTTAAAATCATTTAAAATTAGAATGTCAGTCCTCTTGTACTTAAGTCGGCATTGTGCCTTTTGTATTAAATTCGGATGCAATATCTGTGTTTCATCGTCAATAAGAAGGTGCAAGGGATACAGTTATCCTGAAGTGAATCATCGGAATCTAAAACTGGACTCACAGGAGAGGTTCAAATCATAGAAAATTAGAGTGTCAGTCCTCTTGTACTTAAGTCGTCATTGTGACTTTTGTATTAAATGCGGATGCAATTTCTGTATTTCATCGTCAATAAGATGGTGCAAGGTATACAGTAAACCTGAAGTGAAGCATCGGAATCTAAAACTGGACTCACAGGAGAGGTTCAAATCATGGAAAGTGAGAATGTCAGTCCTCTTTTACTTAAGTCGGCATTGTGCCTTTTGTAATAATTTCGGATGCAATTCCTGTGTTTCATCGTAAATAGGAAGGTCCAAAGGATACAGTAAACCTGAAGTGAAGCATCGGAATCTAAAACTGGACTCACAGGATAGGTTCAAATCATAGAAAGTGAGAGTGTTAGTCTTCTTGTACTTATGTCGGCATTGTTACTTTTGTATTAAATTCGGATCCAATTTCTGTGTTTCATCGCCAATAAGAAGGACCAAGGGATACAGTAAACCTGAAGTGAAGCATCGGAATCTATATCTGGACTTACAGGAGAGGTTCAAATCGTAGATAGTTTGAGTGTCAGTCCTCTTGTACTTAAGTCGGCATTGTGCCTTTTGTATTAAATTCGGATGCAATATATGTGTTTCATCGTCAATAAGAAGGTGCAAGGTATACAGTAAACCTGAAGTGAAGCATCGGATTCTAAAACTGGTCTCAAAAGAGAGTTTCAAATCATTGAAAGTGAGAGTGTCAGTCCTCTTGTACTTAAGTCGGCATTTTGCCTTTTGTATTATTTTCGGATGCAAACTCTGTGTTTCATCATCAATAAGAAGGTCTAAGGGATACAGTAAACCTGAAGTGAAGCATCGGAATCAAAAACTGGACCCACAGGAGAGGTTAAAATCATAGAAAGTTACAGTGTCAGTCCTCTTGTACTTAGGTCGGCATTGTGCTTTTTGTATTAAATTCGGATGAAATTTCTGTGTTTCATCGACAATAAGAAGGTGCAAGGTATACAGTAAACCTGAAGTGAAGCATCGGAATCTAAAACTGGACTCACAATAGAGGTTCAAATCATAGAAAGTGAGAGTGTCAGTTCTCTTGTAGTTAAGTCGGCATTGTGCCTTTTGTATTAAATTCCGATGCAATTTCTGTGTTTCATCGTCAATAAGAAGGTGCAAGGTATGCAGTAAACCTGAATTGAAGCATCAGAATCTAATACTGGACTCACAGGAGAGGTTCTAATCATAGAAAGTGAGAGTTTCAGTCCTCTTGTACTTAAGTCGGCATTGTGCCTTTTGTATTAAATTCGGATGCAATTTCTGTGTTTCATCGTCAATAAGATAGTCCAAGGGATACAGTAAACCTGAAGTGAATCATCGGAATCTAAAACTGGACTCACAGGAGAGGTTCAAATCATGGAAAATGAGAATGTCAGTCCTCTTTCACTGATGTCGGCATTGTGCCTTTTGTATTAATTTCGGATGCAATTCCTGTGTTTCATCGTAAATAAGAAGGTCCAAAGAATACAGTAAACCTGAAGTGAAGCATCGGAATCTTAAACTGGACTCACAGGAGAGGTTCAAATCATAGAAAGTGAGAGTGTCAGTCCTCTTGTACTTAAGTCGGCATTGTGCCTTATGTATTACATTCGGATGCAATTTCTGTGTTTCATCGTCAATAAGAAGGTCCAAGGGATACAGTAAACCTGAAGTGAAGCATCGGAATCTATATCTGGACTTACAGGAGAGGTTCAAATCGTAGATAGTTTGAGTGTCAGTCCTCTTGTACTTAAGTCGGCATTGTGCCTTTTGTATTAAATTCCGATGCAATTTCTGTGTTTCATCGTCAATAAGAAGGTGCAAGGTATGCAGTAAACCTGAAGTGCAGCATCGGAAACGAAAACTGGACTCACAGGAGAGGTTCAAATCATAGAAAGTTTGAGTGTCAGTCCTCTTGAACTTAAGTCGGGATTGAGCCTTTTGTGTTAAATTCGGATGCAATTTCTGTGTTTCATCGTCAATAAGAAGGTCCAACGGATACAGGAAACCTGAAGTGAAGCATCGGAGTCTAAAACTGGACTCACAGGAGAGGTTCAAATTATTGAAAGTGAGATTGTCAGTCCTCTTTTACTTAAGTCGGCATCATGCCTTTTGTATTAAATTCGGATGCAATATCTGTGTTTCATCGTCAATAAGATGGTGCAAGGTATACAGTAATCCTGAAGTGAAGCATCGGAATCTAAAACTGGACTCAAAGGAGAGCTTAAAATCATAGAAAATTAGAGTGTCAGTCCTCTTGTACTTAAGTCGGCATTGTGCCTTTTGTATAAAATTCGGATGCAAACTCTGTGTTTCATCGTCAATAAGAAGGTCCAACGGATACAGTAAACCTGAAGTGAAGCATCGGAAACTAAAAATGGACTCCCAATAGGGGTTCGAATCATAGAAAGTGAGAGTGTCAGTCCTCTTGTACTTAAGTCGGCATTGTGCCTTTTGTATTAAATTCCGATGCAATTTCTGTGTTTCATCGTCAATAAGAAGGTGCAACGTATGCAATAATCCTGAAGTGAAGCATCAGAATCTAAAAGTGGACTCACAGGAGAGGTTCAAATCATAAAAAGTGAGAGTGTCAATCCTCTTGTACTTAAGTCCGCATTGTGCCTTTTGTATTAAATTCGGATGCAAGCTCTGTGTTTCATCGTCAATACGAAAGTCCAAGGGATACAGTAAACCTGAAGCGAAGCTTCGGATTCTAAAACCCGACTCACGGGAGAGGTTCAAATCATAGAAAGTTAGAGTGTCAGTCCTCTTGTACTAAAGTCGGCATTGTGCCTTTTGTATTAAATTCAGATGCTATTTCTGTGTTTCATCGTCAATAAGAAGGTCCAAGGTATACGGTAAACCTGAAGTGAAGCATCGGAATCTAGAACTGGACTCACAGGAGAAGTTCAAATCATTGAAAATTAGAATGTCAGTCCTCTTGTACTTAAGTCGGCATTGTGCCTTTTGTATTAAATTCGGGTGCAAACTCTGTGTTTCAACGAAAATAAGAAGGTCCAAGGGATACTGTAAACCTGAAGTGAAGCATCAGAATCTTAAACTGGACATACAGGAGAGGTTCAAATCATAGAGAGTGTCAGTCCTCTTGTACTTAAGTCGGCATTGTGCCTTTTGTATTAAATTCGGATGCAATATCTGTGTTTCATCGTCAATAAGAAGGTGCAAGGGATACAGTTAACCTGAAGTGAATCATCGGAATCTAAAACTGGACTCCCAATAGAGGTTCAAATCATAGAAAGTGAGAGTCTCAGTCCTCTTGTACTTAAAACGGCATTGTGCCTTTTGTATTAAATTCCGATGCAATTTCTGTGTTTCATCGTCAATGAGAAGGTGCAGGGTATGCAGTAAACCTGAAGTGAAGCATCGGAATCGAAAACAGGACTCACAGGAGAGGTTCACTTCGTAGAAAGTTAGAGTGTCAGTCCTCTTGTACTTAAGTCGGCATTGTGCCTTTTGTATTAAATTCGGGTGCAAACTCTGTGTTTCAACGAAAATAAGAAGGTCCAAGGGATACTGTAAACCTGAAGTGAAGCATCAGAATCTTAAACTGGACATACAGGAGAGGTTCAAATCATAGAGAGTGTCAGTCCTCTTGTACTTAAGTCGGCATTGTGCCTATTGTATTAAATTCGGGTACAATATCTGTGTTTCATCGTCAATAAGAAGGTGCAAGGTATACAGTAAACCTGAAGTGAAGCTTCAGAATCTAAAACTGGTCTCAAAGGAGAGGTTCAAATCATAGAAAGTTAGAGTGTCAGCCCTGTTGTACTTAAGTCGGCGTTGTGCCTTTTGTACTAAATTCGGATGCAATTTCTGTGTTTCATCGTCAAAAAGAAGGTCCGAGGTATACAGTAAACCTGAAGTGAAGCATCGGAATCTAAAACTAGACTCACAGGAGAGGTTCAAATCATAGAAAGTTAGAGTGTCAGTCCTCTTGTACTTAAGTCGGCATTGTGACTTTTGTATTAAATTCGGATGCAATTTCTGTGTTTCATCGGCAATAAGAAGGTCCAAGGGATGCAGTAAACCTGAAGTGAAGCATCGGAATCTAAAACTGGACTCACAGGAGAGGTTCAAATCATTGAAAGTTAGAGTGTTAGTCCTCTTGTACTTAACTCGGCATTGTGCCTTTTGAATTTACTTCGGATGCAATTTCTGTGTTTCATCGTCAATAACAAGGTCCAAGGTACACAGTAAACCTAACGAGAAACATCGGAATCTAAAACTGGACTCACAGGAGAGGTTCAAATCATAGAAAGTTTGAGTGTCAGTCCTCTTTTACTTAAGTCGGCATTGTGCCTTTTGTATTAAATTCGGATACAATTTCTGTGTTTAATCGTCAATAAGAAGGTCCAAAGGATACAGTGATCCTGAAGGGAAGCATCGGAATCTAAAACTGGACCCACAGGAGAGGTTCAAATCATAGAAAGTGAGAGTGTCGGTCCTCTTTTACTTAAGTCGGCATTGCGCCTTTTGTATTAAATTCGGATGCAATTTCTGTGTTTCATCGTCAATAAGAAGTCCCAAGGGATACAGTAATCCTGAAGTGAAGCATCGGAATGTAACACAGGACTGACAGGAGAGGTTCAAATCATAGAAAGTGAGAGTGTCAGTCCTCTTTTGTTTAAGTCGGCATTGTGCATTTTGTATTAAATTCGGATGCAATTTCTGTGTTTCATCGACAATGAGAAGGTCCAAGGGATACAGTAAACCTGAAGTGAAGCATTGGAATCTAACACTGGACTGACAGGAGAGGTACAAATCATAGAAAGTGAGAGTGTCAGTCCTCTTTTGTTTAAGTCGGCATTGTGCATTTTGTATTAAATTCGGATGCAATTTCTGTGTTTCATCGACAATGAGAAGGTCCAACGGATACAGTAAACCTGAAGTGAAGCATTGGAATCTAACACTGGACTGACAGGAGAGGTACAAATCATAGAAAGTGAGAGTGTCAGTCCTCTTGTACTTAAGTCGGCATTGTGCCTTTTGAATTAAATTCGGATGCAAACTCTGTGTTTCATCGTCAATAAGAAGTGCCATGGGATACAGTAAACCCGAAGTGAAGCATCGGAATCTAAAACTGGACTCACAATAGAGGTTCAAATCATAGAAAGTGAGAGTGACAGTTCTCTTGTAGTTAAGTCGGAATTATGCCTTTTGTATTAAATTCCGATGCAATTTCTGTGTTTCATCGTCAATAAGAAGGTCCAAGGTACACAGTAACCTGAAGAGAAACATCGGAGTCTAAAACTGGACTCACAGGAGAGGTTCAAATCATAGAAAGTTAGCGTGCCAGTCCTCTTGTACTTAAGTCGGCATTGTGCCTTATGTATTAAATTCGGATGCAATTTCTGCGTTTCATCGTCAATAAGAAGGTCCAAGGGATACAGTAAACCTGAAGTGAAGCATCGGAATCTAAATCTGGACTCACAGGAGAGGTTCAAATCATAGATAGTTTGAGTGTCAGTCCTCTTGTACTTAAGTCGGCATTGTGCCTTTTGTATTAAATTCGGATGTAATTACTGTGTTTCATCGTCAATAAGAAGGTCCAAGAGATACAGTAACCCGAAGTGAAGCATCGGAATCTAAAACTGGACTCACAGGAGAGGTTCAAATCATAGAATGTGAGAGTGTCAGTCCTCTTTTACTTAAGTCGGCATTGTGCCTTTTGTATTAAATTCGGATGCAAACACTGTGTTTCATCGTCAATAAGAAAGTCCAAGGGATACAATAAATCTGAAGTAAAGCATCGGAATCTAAAACTGGACTCCCAATAGAGGTTCAAATCTTAGAAAGTGAGAGTGTCAGTCCTCTTGTACTTAAGTCGGCATTGTGCCTGTTGTATTAAATTCCGATGCATTTTCTGTGTTTCATCGTCAATAAGAAGGTGCGAGGTATGCAGTAAACCTGAAGTGAAGCATCGGAATCGAAAACTGGACTCACAGGAGAGGTTCAAATCATAGAAAGTTAGAGTGTCAGTCCTCTTGTACTTAAGTCGGCATTGTGACTTTTGTATTAAATTCGGATGCAATATCTGTGTTTCATCGGCAATAAGAAGGTCCAAGGGATGCAGTAAACCTGAAGTGAAGCATCGCAATCTAAAACTGGACTCACAGGAGAGGTTCAAATCATAGAATGTGAGAGTGTCAGTCCTCTTTTACTTAAGTCGGCATTGTGCCTTTTGTATTAAATTCGGATGCAAACACTGTGTTTCATCGTCAATAAGAAAGTCCAAGGGATACAGTAAACCTAAAGGGAATCATCGGAATCTAAAACTGGACTCACAGGAGAGGTTCAAATCATAGAAAGTGAGAGTGTCGGTCCTCTTTTACTTAAGTCGGCATTGTGCCTTTTGTATTAAATTCGGATGCAATTTCTGTGTTTCATCGTCAATAAGAAGTCCCAAGGGATACAGTAAACCTGAAGTGATGCACCGGAATGTAACACAGGACTGACAGGAGAGGTTCAAATCATAGAAAGTGAGAGTGTCAGTCCTCTTGTACTTATGTCGGCATTGTGCCTTTTGTATTAAATTCGGATGCAAACTCTGTGTTTCATCGTCAATAAGAAGGTCCAAGTTATACAGTAAACCTGAAGAGAAGCATCGGAATCTGAATCTGGACTCACAGGAGAGTTTCAAATCATAGAAAGTGAGAGTGTCAGTCCTCTTGTACTTAAGTCGGCATTGTGCCTTTTGTATTAAATTCGGATGCGATTTCTGTGTTTCATCGTCAATAAGAAGGTCCATAGGACCTTAAGTGAAGCATCGGAATCTAAAACTGGACTCACAGGAGAGGTTCAAATCATAGAAAGTTAGTGTGTTAGTCCTCTTGTACTTAACTCTGCATTGTGCCTTTGAATTTGATTCGGATGCAATTTCTGTGTTTCATCGGCAATAAGAAGGTCCAAGGTACACAGTTAACCTGAAGAGAAACATCGCAATCTAAAACTGGACTCACAGGAGAGGTTCAAATCATAGAAAATCCGAGTGTCAGTTCTCTTGTAGTTAAGTCGGCGTTGTGACTTATGTATTAAATTCGGATGCAATATCTGTGTTTCGTCGTCAATAAGAAGTCCCAAGGAATACAGTAAACCTGAAGTGAAACATCGGAATGTAACACAGGACAGACGGGAGAGGTTCAAATCATAGAAAGTGAGAGTGTCGGTGCTCTTGTACTTATGTCGACATTTTGCCTTTTGTATTAATTTCGGATGCAAACTCTGTGTTTCATCGTCAATAAGAAGGTCCAAGGATACAGTAATCCTGAAGTGATGCATCGGAATCTAAAACAGGACTCACAGGAGAGGTTCAAATCATAGAAAGTGTTAGTTTCAGTCCTCTTGTACTTAAGTCGGCATTGTGCCTTTTGTATTAAATTCGGATGCAATTTCAGTGTTTCGTCGTCAATAAGAAGGTCAAAGGGATACAGTAAGCCTGAAGTGAAGCATCGGAATCTAAAACGGGACTCACAGGACAGGTTCAAATCATAGAAAGTAAAAGTGTCAGTCCTCTTTTACTTAAGTCGGCATTGTGACTTTAGTATTAAATTCCGATGCAATTTCAGTGTTTCATCGTCAATAAGAAGGTCCAAAGGATACAGTAAACCTGAAGTGAAGCATTGGAATCTAAAACTGGACTCACAGGAGAGGTGAAAATCATAGAGAGTTAGAGTGTCAGCCCTCTTGTACTTAAGTCGGCATTGTGCCTTTTGTATTAAATTCGGATGCAAACTCTGTGTTTCATCGTCAATAAGATGTTCCATGGGATACAGTAAACCTGAACTGAAGCATCGGAATCTAAAACTGGACTCACAATACAGGTTCAAATCATAGAAAGTGGGAGTGTCAGTTCTCATGACGTTAAGTCGGCATTGTGCCTTTTGTTTTAAATTCCAATGCAATTTCGGTGTTTCATCGTCAATAAGAAGGTGCAAGGTTTGCAGTAAACCTGAAGTGAAGCATCGGATTCTTAAACTGGACTCACAGGAGTGGTTCAAATCATAGAAAGTGAGAGTGTCAGTCCTCTTTTACTAAAGTCGGCGTCGTGCCTTTTTTATTAGATTCGGATGCAATTTCTGTGTTTCAACGTCAATAAGAAGGTCCAAGAAATACAGTTAACCTGAAGTGAAGCATCGGAATCTAAAACTGGACTCAGAGGAGAGGTTCAAATCATAGAATGTAAAACTGTCAGTCGTCCTTTACTTAAGTCGGCATTGTGCCTTTTGTATTAAATTCGGATGCAATTTCTGTGCTTCATCGTCAATAAGAAGGTCCAAGGTATACAGTAAACCTGAAGTGACGGATCGGAATGTAAAACTGGTCTCACAGGAGAGTTTGAAATCATAGAAGGTTAGAGTGTCAGTCCTCTTGTACTGAAGTCGGCATTGTGCCTTTTGTATTAAATTCGGATGCAAACTCTTTTTTCATCGTCAATAAGAAGGTCCGAGTTATACAGTAAACCTGAAGTGAAGCATCGGAATCTAAAACTGGACTCACAGGAGAGGTTCAAATCATAGAAAGTTAGAGTGTCTTCCCTCTTGACTTAAGTCGGCATTGTGCCGTATGAATTAAAATCGGACGCAATTTCTGTGTTTCATCGTCAATATGATTGTCCAAGGTATACAGTAAACCTGCAGTGAAGCATCGGAATCTAAAACTGGACCCACAGGAGAGGTTCAAATCATAGAAAGTTAGAGTGTCAGTCCTCTTGTACTTAAGTCGGCATTGTGCCTTTTGTATTAAATTCGGATGCAAACTCTGTGTTTCATCGTCTATAAGAAGGTCCAAGGGATACAGTAAACCTGAAGTGAAGCATCGGAATCTAAAACTGGACTCACAGGAGAGGTTCAAATCATCGACAGTGAGAGTGTCAGTCCTCTTGTACTTAAGTCGGCATTGTGCCTTTTGTATTAAATTCGGATGCAATTTCTGCGTTTCATCGTCAAAACGAAGTTCCGAGGTATACAGTAAACCTGAACTGAAGCATCGGAATCTCAAACTAGACTCACAGGAGAGGATCAAATCATAGGAAGTTAGAGTGTCAGTCATCTTGTACTTAAGTCGGCATTGTGACTTTTGTGTTAAATTCGGATGAAATTTCTGTGTTTCATCGTCAATGAGAAGGGGCGAGGGATGGAGTAAACCTGAAGTGAAGCATCGGAATCTAAAACTGGACTCACAGGAGAGGTGAAAATCATAGAGAGTTAGAGTGTCAGCCCTCTTGTACTTAAGTCGGCATTGTGCCTTTTGTATTAAATTCGGATGCAAACTCTGTGGTTCATCGTCAATAAGAAGTTCCAAGGGATACAGTAAACCTGATGTGAAGCATCGGAATCTGAAACTGGACTCACAATAGAGGTTCAAATCATAGAAAGTGAGAGTGTCTGTTCTCTTGTACTTAAGTCGGCATTGAGCCTTTTGTTTCAAATTCCGAAGTAATTTCTGTGTTTCATCGTCAATAAGAAGGTGCAAGGTATGCAGTAAACCTGAAGTGAAGCATCGGATTCTAAAACTGGACTCACAAGAGAGTTTCAAATCATAGAAAGTGAGGGTGTCAGTCCTCTTGTACTTAAGTCGGCATTGTGCCTTTTGTATTAAATTCGGATGCAATTTCTGTGTTTCATCGTCAATAAGAAAGTCCAAGGGATACAGTAAACCTAAAGTGAAGCATCGGAATCTAAAACTGAACTCACAGGAGAGGTTCAAATCATGGAAAGTAAGAGTGTCAATCCACATGTACTTAAGTCGGCATTGTGACTTTTGTATTAAATTCAGATGCAAACTCTGTGTTTAATCGTCAATAAGAAGGTCCAAGTGATACAGTAAACCTGAAGTGAAGCATCGGAATCTAAAACTGGACTCACAGGAGAGGTTCAAATCATAGAAAGTTAGAGTGTCAGTCCTCTTGTACTTAAGTCGGCATTGTGCCTTTTGTATTAAATTCGGATGCAATTTCAATGTTTCATCGTCAATAAGAAGGTCAAAGGGATACAGTAAACCTGAAGTGAAGCATCGGAATCTAAGACTGGACTCACAGGAGAGGTTCAAATCATAGAAAGAGAGAGTGTCAGTCCTCTTGTACTTAAGTCGGCATTGTGCCTTTTGTATTAAATTCGGATGCAATTTCAGTGTTTCATCGTCAATAAGAAAGTAAAAGGGATACAGTAAACCTGAAGTGAAGCATCGGAATCTAAGACTGGACTCACAGGAGAGGTTCAAATCATAGAAAGTAAAAGTGTCAGTCCTCTTTTACTTAAGTGGGCATTGTGCCTTTTGTTTTAAATTTGGATGCAATTTCTGTGTTTCATCGTCAATAAGAAAGTCCAAAGGATACAGTAACCCTGAAGTGAAGCATGGGAATCTAAAACTGGACTCACAGGAGAGGTTCAAATCATAGAAAGTGAGAGTGTCAGTCCTCTTTTACTAAAGTCGGCATCGTGCATATTGTATTAAATTCGGATGCAATTTCTGCGTTTCATCGTCAATAAGAAGGTCCAAGGTATACAGTAAACCTGAAGTGAAGGATCGGAATCTAAAACTGGACTCACAGGAGAGTTTGAAATAATAGAGGTTTACAGTTTCAGTCCTCTTGTACTTAAGTCGGCATTGTTCCTTTTGTATTAAATTCGGATGCAAACTCTGTTTTTCATCGTCAATAAGAAGGTCTGAGTTATACAGCAAACCTGAAGTGAAGCATCGGAATCTAAAACTGGACTCACAGGAGAGGTTCAAATATTAGAAAGATACAGTGTCTGCCCTCTTCACTTAAGTCGGCATTGCGCCGTATGTATTAAAATCGGATGCAATTTCTGTGTTTCATCGTCAATAAGAAGGTCCAAGGGATACAGTAAACCTGAAGTGAAGCATCGGAATCTTAAACTGGACTTTCAGGAAGGGTTCAAGTCATAGAAAGTTAGAGTGTCAGTCCTCTTTTACTTAAGTCGGCATTGTGCCTTTTGTATTAAATTCAGATTCAAACTCTGTGTTTCATCGTCAATAAGAAGGTCCAAGGGATACAGTAAAATTGAAGTGAAGCATCGGAATCTAAAACTGGACTCACAGGAGAGGTTCAAATCATCGAAAGTGAGAGTGTCAGTCCACTTGTACATAAGTCGGCATTGTGCCTTTTGTATTAAATTCGGATGCAATATCTGTGTTTCATCGTCAATAAGAAGGTGCTTGGTATACAGTAAACCTGAAGTGAAGCATCGCAATCTAAAAGTGGACTCACTGGAGAGGTTCAAATCATAGAGAGTTAGAGTGTCAGCCCTCTTGTACTTAAGTCGGCATTGTGACTTTTGTATTAAATTCGGATGCAATTTCTGTGTTTCATCATCAATAAGAAGGTCCAAGGGATGGAGTGAACCTGAAGTCAAGCATCGGAATCTAAAACTGGACTCACAGGAGAGGTTCAAATCACAGAAAGTTAGAAAGTTAGTCCTCTTGTACTTAACTCGGCATTGTGCCTTTTAAATTTAATTCGGATGCAATCTCTGTGTTTCTTCGTCAATAAGAAGGTCCAGATACACAGTAAACCTGACGAGAAACATCGGAATCTAAAACTGGACTCACAGGAGAGGTTCAAATCATAGAAATTGAGAGTGTCAGTTCTCTAGTAGTTAAGTCTGCATTGTGACTTTTGTATTAAATTCGGATGCAATTTCTGTGTTCATCGTCAATAAGAAGTCCCAAGGGATACAGGAAACCTGAAGTGAACCATCGGAATGTAACACAGGACTGACAGGAGAGGTTCAAATCATAGAAAGTGAGAGTGTCAGTCCTCTAGTACTTATGTCGGCATTGTGCCTTTTGTATTAAATTCGGACGTAAACTCTGTGTTTCATCGTCAATAGAAGTTCCATGGGATACAGTAAACCTGAAGTGAAGCATCGGAATCTAAAACTGGACTCACAATAGAGGTTCAAATCATAGAAAGTGAGAGTGTCAATTCTCATGTAGTTAAGTCGGCATTGTGCCTTTTGTTTTAAATTCCGATGCAATTTCTATGTTTCATCGTCAATAAGAAGGTGCAACGTATGCAGGAAAACCTGAAGTGAACCATCGGAATGTAACACAGGACTGACAGGAGAGGTTCAAATCATAGAAAGTGAGAGTGTCAGTCCTCTTGTACTTAAGTCGGCATTGTGCCTTTTGTATTAAATTCGGATGCAACTTCTGCGTTTCATCGTCAATAAGAAGGTCCAAGGGATATAGTAAACCTGAAGTGAAGCATCGGAATCTAAATCTGGACTCACAGGAGAGGTTCATATCATAGATAGTTTGAGGGTCAGTCCTCTTGTACTTAAGTCGGCATTGTGCCTTTTGTATTAAATTCGGATGTAATTACTGTGTTTCATCGTCAATAAGAAGGTCCAAGAGATACAGTAACCTGAGGTGAAGCATCGGAATCTAAAACTGGACTCACAGGAGAGGTTCAAATCATAGAATGTGAGAGTGTCAGTCCTCTTTTACTAAAGTCGACATTGTGCCTTTTCTATTAAATTCGGATGCAAACACTGTGTTTCATCGTCAATAAGAAAGTCCAATGGATACAGTAAATCTGAAGTAAAGCATCGGAATCTAAAACTGGACTCCCAATAGAGGTTCAAATCACAGAAAGTGAGAGTGTCAGTCCTCTTGTACTTAAGTCGGCATTGTGCCTTTTGTATTAAATTCCGATGCATTTTCTGTGTTTCATCGTCAATAAGAAGGTGCAAGGTATGCAGTAAACCTGAAGTGAAGCATCGGAATCGAAAACTGGAGTCACAGGAGAGGTTCAAATCATAGAAAGTTAGAGTGTCAGTCCTCCTGTACTTAAGTCGGCATTGTGACTTTTGTATTAAATTCGGATGCAATTTCTGTGTTTCATCGGCAATAAGAAGGTCCAAGGGATGCAGTAAACCTGAAGTGAAGCATCGCAATCTAAAACTGGACTCACAGGAGAGGTTCAAATCATAGGAAGTTAGTGTGTTAGTCCTCTTGTACTTAACTCGGCATTGTTCCTTTTGAATTTAATTCGGATGCAATTTCTGTCTTTCATCGTCAATAAGAAGGTCCAAGGCACACAGTAGACCTAACGAGAAACATCGGAATCTAAAACTGGACTCACAGGAGAGGTTCAAATCATAGAAAGTTTGAGTGTCAGTCCTCTTTTACTTAAGTCGGCATTGTGCCTTTTGTATTAAATTCGGATGCAATTTCTGTATTTCATCGTCAACAAGAAGGTCTAAAGGATACAGTAAACCTGAAGGGAAGCATCGGAATCTAAAACTGGACTCACAGGAGAGGTTCAAATCATAGAAAGTGAGAGTGTCGGTCCTCTTTTACTTAAGTCGGCATTGTGCCTTTTGTATTAAATTCGGATGCAATTTATGTGTTTCATTGTCAATAAGAAGTCCCAAGGGATACAGTAAACCTGAATTGATGCATCGGAATGTAACACAGGACTGACAGGAGAGGTTCAAATCATAGAAAGTGAGAGTGTCAGTCCTCTTGTACTTATGTCGGCATTGTGCCTTTTGTATTAAATTCGGATGCAAACTCTGTGTTTCATCGTCAATAAGAAGTTCTAAGGGTTACAGTAAACCCGAAGTGAAGCATCGGAATCTGAAACTGGACTCACAGGAGAGGTTCAGATCATAGAAAGTAAGAGTGTCAGTCCCCATGTATTTAAGTCGGCATTGTGACTTTTGTATTAAATTCAGATGCAAACTCTGTGTTTCATCGTCAATAAGAAGGTCCAAGTGATACATTAAACCTGAAGTGAAGCATCGGAATCTAAATCGGGACTCACAGGAGAGTTTGAAGTCATAGAAAGTTGGAGTGTCAGTCCTCTTGTACTTAAGTCGGCATTGTGCCTTTTGTATTAAATTCGGATGCAAACTCTGTGTTTCGTCGTCAATAAGAAGGTCCAAGTTATACAGTAAACCTGAAGAGAAGCATCGGAATCTAAAACTGGACTCACAGAAGAGTTTCAAATCATAGAAAGTGAGAGTGTCAGTCCTCTTGTACTTAAGTCGGCATTGTGCCTTTTGTATTAAATTCGGATGCGATTTCTGTGTTTCATCGTCAATAAGAAGGTCCATAGGATACAGTAAACCTTAAGTGAAGCATCGGAATCTAAAACTGGACTCACAGGAGTGATTCAAATCATAGAAAGTGAGAGTGTCAGCCCTCTTTTACTTAAGTCGGCATTGTGCCTTTTGTATTAAATTCGGATGCATTTTTTGTGTTTCATTGACAATACGAAGGTCCAAGGGATGCAGTAAACCTGAAGTGAAGCATCGGAATCTAAAACTGGACTCACAGGAGAGGTTCAAATCATAGAAAGTTAGTGTGTTAGTCCTCTTGTACTTAACTCTGCATTGTGCCTTTGAATTTGATTCGGATGCAATTTCTGTGTTTCATCGGCAATAAGAAGGTCCAAGGTACACAGTAAACCTGAAGAGAAACATCGGAATCTAAAACTGGACTCACAGGAGAGGTTCAAATCATAGAAAATCAGAGTGTCAGTTCTCTTGTAGTTAAGTCGGCGTTGTGACTTTTGTATTAAATTCGGATGCAATTTCTGTGTTTCGTCGTCAATAAGAAGTCCCAAGGAATACAGTAAACCTGAAGTGAAACATCGGAATGTAACACATTACTGACAGGAGAGGTTCAAATCATAGAATGTGAGAGTGTCGGTCCTCTTGTACTTATGTCGACATTTTGCCTTTTGTATTAAATTCGGATGCAAACTCTGTGTTTCATCGTCTATAAGAAGGTCCAAGGATACAGTAATCCTGAAGTGATGCATCGGAATCTAAAACAGGACTCACAGGAGAGGTTCAAATCATAGAAAGTGTTAGTTTCAGTCCTCTTGTACTTAAGTCGGCATTGTGCCTTTTGTATTAAATTCGGATGCAATTTCAGTGTTTCATCGTCAATAAGAAGGTCAAAGGAATACAGTAAGCCTGAAGTGAAGCATCGGAATCTAAAACGGGACTCACAAGACAGGTTCAAATCATAGAAAGTAAAAGTGTCAGTCCTCTTTTACTTAAGTCGGCATTGTGACTTTAGTATTAAATTCCGATGCAATTTCAGTGTTTCATCGTCAATAAGAAGGTCCAAAGGATACAGTAAACCTGAAGTGAAGCATGGGAATCTAAAACTGGACTCACAGGAGAGGTGAAAATCATAGAAAGTGAGAGTGTCAGTCCTCTTTTACTAAAGTCGTCTTCGTGCATATTGTATTAAATTCGGATGCAATTTCTGTGTTTCATCGTCAATAAGAAGGTCCAAGGTATACAGTAAACCTGAAGTGAAGGATCGGAATCTAAAACTGGACACACAGGAGAGTTTGAAATAATAGAAGGTTAGAGTGTCAGTCCTCTTGTACTTAAGTCAGCATTGAGCCTTTTGTATTAAATTCGGATGCAATATCTGTCTTTCGTCGTCAATAAGAAGGTGCATGGTATACAGTAAACCTGAAGTGAAGCATCGGATTCTTAAACTGGACTCACAGGAGTGGTTCAAATCATAGAAAGTGAGAGTGTCAGTCCTCTTTTACTAAAGTCGGCGTCGTGCCTTTTTTATTAGATTCGGATGCAATTTCTGTGTTTCAACGTCAATAAGAAGGTCCAAGAAATACAGTTAACCAGAAGTGGAGCATCGGAATCTAAAACTGGACTCACAGGAGAGGTTCAAATCATAGAAAGTTAGAGTGTCAGTCCTCTTGTACTTAAGTCGGCATTGTGACTTTTGTATTAAATTCGGATGCAATTTCTGTGTTTCATCGGCAATAAGAAGGTCCAAGGGATGCAGTAAACCTGAAGTGAAGCATCGCAATCTAAAACTGGACTCACAGGAGAGGTTCAAATCATAGAAAGTTAGAGTGTCAGTCCTCTTGTACTTAACTCGGCATTGTGCCTTTTGAATTTAATTCGGATGCAATTTCTGTCTTTCATCGTCAATAAGAAGACCAAGGTACACAGTAAACCTAACGAGAAACATCGGAATCTAAAACTGGACTCACAGGTGAGGTTCAAATCATAGAAAGTTTGAGTGTCAGTCCTCTTTTACTTACGTCGGCATTGTGCCTTTTGTATTAAATTCGGATGCAATTTCTGTGTTTCATCGTCAACAAGAAGGTCCAAAGGATACAGTAAACCTGAAGGGAAGCATCGGAATCTAAAACTGGACTCACAGGAGACGTTCAAATCATAGAAAGTGAGAGTGTCGGTCCTCTTTTACTTAAGTCGGCATTGTGCCTTTTGTATTAAATTCGGATGCAATTTCTGTGTTTCATCGTCAATAAGAAGTCCCAAGGGATACAGTAAACCTGAAGTGATGCATCGGAATGTAACACAGGACTGACAGGAGAGGTTCAAATCATAGAAAGTGAGAGTGTCAGTCCTCTTGTACTTATGTCGGCATTGTGCCTTTTGTATTAAATTCGGATGCAAACTCTTTGTTTCATCGTCAATAAGAAGTTCTAAGGGTTACAGTAAATCCGAAGTGAAGCATCGGAATCTGAAACTGGACTCACAGGAGAGTTTCAGATCATAGAAAGTAAGAGTGTCAGTCCCCATGTACTTAAGTCGGCATTGTGACTTTTGTATTAAATTCAGATGCAAACTCGGTGTTTCATCGTCAATAAGAAGGTCCAAGTGATACATTAAACCTGAAGTGAAGCATCGGAATCTAAATCGGGACTCACAGGAGAGTTTGAAGTCATAGGAAGTTGGAGTGTCAGTCCTCTTGTACTTAAGTCGGCATTGTGCCTTTTGTATTAAATTCGGATGCAAACTCTGTGTTTCATCGTCAATAAGAAGGTCCAAGTTATACAGTAAACCTGAAGAGAAGCATCGGAATCTAAAACTGGACTCACAGGAGAGTTTCAAATCATAGAAAGTGAGAGTGTCAGTCCTCTTGTACTTAAGTCGGCATTGTGCCTTTTGTATTAAATTCGGATGCGATTTCTGTGTTTCATCGTCAATAAGAAGGTCCATAGGATACAGTAAACCTTAAGTGAAGCATCGGAATCTAAAACTGGACTCACAGGAGAGATTCAAATCATAGAAAGTGAGAGTGTCAGCCCTCTTTTACTTAAGGAGGCATTGTGCCTTTTGTATTAAATTCGGATGCATTTTTTGTGTTTCATTGACAATACGAAGGTCCAAGGGATGCAGTAAACCTGAAGTGAAGCATCGGAATCTAAAACTGGACTCACAGGAGAGGTTCAAATCATAGAAAGTTAGTGTGTTAGTCCTCTTGTACTTAACTCTGCATTGTGCCTTTGAATTTGATTCGGATGCAATTTCTGTGTTTCATCGCCAATAAGAAGGTCCAAGGTACACAGTAAACCTGAAGAGAAACATCGGAATCTAAAACTGGACTCACAGGAGAGGTTCAAATCATAGAAAATCAGAGTGTCAGTTCTCTTGTAGTTAAGTCGGCGTTGTGACTTTTGTATTAAATTCGGATGCAATATCTGTGTTTCGTCGTCAATAAGAAGTCCCAAGGAATACAGTAAACCTGAAGTGAAACATCGGAATGTAACACATTACTGACAGGAGAGGTTCAAATCATAGAAAGTGAGAGTGTCGGTCCTCTTGTACTTATGTCGACATTTTGCCTTTTGTATTAATTTCGGATGCAAACTCTGTGTTTCATCGTCTATAAGAAGGTCCAAGGATACAGTAATCCTGAAGTGATGCATCGGAATCTAAAACAGGACTCACAGGAGAGGTTCAAATCATAGAAAGTGTTAGTTTCAGTCCTCTTGTACTTAAGTCGGCATTGTGCCTTTTGTATTAAATTCGGATGCAATTTCAGTGTTTCATCGTCAATAAGAAGGTCAAAGGGATACAGTAAGCCTGAAGTGAAGCATCGGAATCTAAAACGGGACTCACAAGACAGGTTCAAATCATCGAAAGTAAAAGTGTCAGTCCTCTTTTACTTAAGTCGGCATTGTGACTTTAGTATTAAATTCCGATGCAATTTCAGTGTTTCATCGTCAATAAGAAGGTCCAAAGGATACAGTAAACCTGAAGTGAAGCATGGGAATCTAAAACTGGACTCACAGGAGAGGTGAAAATCATAGAAAGTGAGAGTGTCAGTCCTCTTTTACTAAAGTCGTCTTCGTGCATATTGTATTAAATTCGGATGCAAATTCTGTGTTTCATCGTCAATAAGAAGGTCAAAGGGATACAGTAAGCCTGAAGTGAAGCATCGGAATCTAAAACGGGACTCACAAGACAGGTTCAAATCATCGAAAGTAAAAGTGTCAGTCCTCTTTTACTTAAGTCGGCATTGTGACTTTAGTATTAAATTCCGATGCAATTTCAGTGTTTCATCGTCAATAAGAAGGTCCAAAGGATACAGTAAACCTGAAGTGAAGGATCGGAATCTAAAACTGGACACACAGGAGAGTTTGAAATAATAGAAGGTTAGAGTGTCAGTCCTCTTGTACTTAAGTCAGCATTGAGCCTTTTGTATTAAATTCGGATGCAATATCTGTCTTTCGTCGTCAATAAGAAGGTGCATGGAATACAGTAAACCTGAAGTGAAGCATCGGAATCCAAAACTGGACTCACAGTAGAGGTTCAAATCATAGAGAGTTAGAGTGTCAGCCCTCTTGTACTTAAGTCGGCATTGTGCCTTTTGTATTAAATTCGGATGCAAACTCTGTGTTTCATCGTCAATAAGATGTTCCATGGGATACAGTAAACCTGAACTGAAGCATCGGAATCTAAAACTGGACTCACAATACAGGTTCAAATCATAGAAAGTGAGAGTGTCAGTTCTCATGTCGTTAAGTCGGCATTGTGCCTTTTGTTTTAAATTCCAATGCAATTTCGGTGTTTCATCGTCAATAAGAAGGTGCAAGGTTTGCAGTAAACCTGAAGTGAAGCATCGGATTCTTAAACTGGACTCACAGGAGTGGTTCAAATCATAGAAAGTGAGAGTGTCAGTCCTCTTTTACTAAAGTCGGCGTCGTGCCTTTTTTATTAGATTCGGATGCAATTTCTGTGTTTCAACGTCAATAAGAAGGTCCAAGAAATACAGTTAACCTGAAGTGAAGCATCGGAATCTAAAACTGGACTCAGAGGAGAGGTTCAAATCATAGAATGTAAAACTGTCAGACGTCCTTTACTTAAGTCGGCATTGTGCCTTTTGTATTAAATTCGGATGCAATTTCTGTGCTTCATCGTCAATAAGAAGGTCCAAGATATACAGTAAACCTGAAGTGACGGATCGGAATGTAAAACTGGACTCACAGGAGAGTTTGAAATCATAGAAGGTTAGAGTGTCAGTCCTCTTGTACTGAAGTCGGCATTGTGCCTTTTGTATTAAATTCGGATGCAAACTCTGTTTTTCATCGTCAGTAAGAAGGTCCGAGTTATACAGTAAACCTGAAGTGAAGCATCGGAATCTAAAACTGGACTCACAGGAGAGGTTCAAATCATAGAAAGTTAGAGTGTCAGTCCTCTTGTACTTAAGTCGGCATTGTGACTTTTGTATTAAATTCGGATGCAATTTCTGTGTTTCATCGGCAATAAGAAGGTCCAAGGGATGCAGTAAACCTGAAGTGAAGCATCGCAATCTAAAACTGGACTCACAGGAGAGGTTCAAATCATAGGAAGTTAGTGTGTTAGTCCTCTTGTACTTAACTCGGCATTGTGCCTTTTGAATTTAATTCGGATGCAATTTCTGTCTTTCATCGTCAATAAGAAGACCAAGGTACACAGTAAACCTAACGAGAAACATCGGAATCTAAAACTGGACTCACAGGTGAGGTTCAAATCATAGAAAGTTTGAGTGTCAGTCCTCTTTTACTTACGTCGGCATTGTGCCTTTTGTATTAAATTCGGATGCAATTTCTGTGTTTCATCGTCAACAAGAAGGTCCAAAGGATACAGTAAACCTGAAGGGAAGCATCGGAATCTAAAACTGGACTCACAGGAGACGTTCAAATCATAGAAAGTGAGAGTGTCGGTCCTCTTTTACTTAAGTCGGCATTGTGCCTTTTGTATTAAATTCGGATGCAATTTCTGTGTTTCATCGTCAATAAGAAGTCCCAAGGGATACAGTAAACCTGAAGTGATGCATCGGAATGTAACACAGGACTGACAGGAGAGGTTCAAATCATAGAAAGTGAGAGTGTCAGTCCTCTTGTACTTATGTCGGCATTGTGCCTTTTGTATTAAATTCGGATGCAAACTCTTTGTTTCATCGTCAATAAGAAGTTCTAAGGGTTACAGTAAATCCGAAGTGAAGCATCGGAATCTGAAACTGGACTCACAGGAGAGTTTCAGATCATAGAAAGTAAGAGTGTCAGTCCCCATGTACTTAAGTCGGCATTGTGACTTTTGTATTAAATTCAGATGCAAACTCGGTGTTTCATCGTCAATAAGAAGGTCCAAGTGATACATTAAACCTGAAGTGAAGCATCGGAATCTAAATCGGGACTCACAGGAGAGTTTGAAGTCATAGGAAGTTGGAGTGTCAGTCCTCTTGTACTTAAGTCGGTATTGTGCCTTTTGTATTAAATTCGGATGCAAACTCTGTGTTTCATCGTCAATAAGAAGGTCCAAGTTATACAGTAAACCTGAAGAGAAGCATCGGAATCTAAAACTGGACTCACAGGAGAGTTTCAAATCATAGAAAGTGAGAGTGTCAGTCCTCTTGTACTTAAGTCGGCATTGTGCCTTTTGTATTAAATTCGGATGCGATTTCTGTGTTTCATCGTCAATAAGAAGGTCCATAGGATACAGTAAACCTTAAGTGAAGCATCGGAATCTAAAACTGGACTCACAGGAGAGATTCAAATCATAGAAAGTGAGAGTGTCAGCCCTCTTTTACTTAAGGAGGCATTGTGCCTTTTGTATTAAATTCGGATGCATTTTTTGTGTTTCATTGACAATACGAAGGTCCAAGGGATGCAGTAAACCTGAAGTGAAGCATCGGAATCTAAAACTGGACTCACAGGAGAGGTTCAAATCATAGAAAGTTAGTGTGTTAGTCCTCTTGTACTTAACTCTGCATTGTGCCTTTGAATTTGTTTCGGATGCAATTTCTGTGTTTCATCGCCAATAAGAAGGTCCAAGGTACACAGTAAACCTGAAGAGAAACATCGGAATCTAAAACTGGACTCACAGGAGAGGTTCAAATCATAGAAAATCAGAGTGTCAGTTCTCTTGTAGTTAAGTCGGCGTTGTGACTTTTGTATTAAATTCGGATGCAATATCTGTGTTTCGTCGTCAATAAGAAGTCCCAAGGAATACAGTAAACCTGAAGTGAAACATCGGAATGTAACACATTACTGACAGGAGAGGTTCAAATCATAGAAAGTGACAGTGTCGGTCCTCTTGTACTTATGTCGACATTTTGCCTTTTGTATTAATTTCGGAGGCAAACTCTGTGTTTCATCGTCTATAAGAAGGTCCAAGGATACAGTAATCCTGAAGTGATGCATCGGAATCTAAAACAGGACTCACAGGAGAGGTTCAAATCATAGAAAGTGTTAGTTTCAGTCCTCTTTTACTTAAGTCGGCATTGTGACTTTAGTATTAAATTCCGATGCAATTTCAGTGTTTCATCGTCAATAAGAAGGTCCAAAGGATACAGTAAACCTGAAGTGAAGCATGGGAATCTAAAACTGGACTCACAGGAGAGGTGAAAATCATAGAAAGTGAGAGTGTCAGTCCTCTTTTACTAAAGTCGTCTTCGTGCATATTGTATTAAATTCGGATGCAATTTCTGTGTTTCATCGTCAATAAGAAGGTCCAAGGTATACAGTAAACCTGAAGTGAAGGATCGGAATCTAAAACTGGACACACAGGAGAGTTTGAAATAATAGAAGATTAGAGTGTCAGTCCTCTTGTACTTAAGTCAGCATTGAGCCTTTTGTATTAAATTCGGATGCAATATCTGTCTTTCGTCGTCAATAAGAAGGTGCATGGTATACAGTAAACCTGAAGTGAAGCATCGGAATCCAAAACTGGACTCACAGTAGAGGTTCAAATCATAGAGAGTTAGAGTGTCAGCCCTCTTGTACTTAAGTCGGCATTGTGCCTTTTGTATTATATTCGGATGCAAACTCTGTGTTTCATCGTCAATAAGATGTTCCATGGGATACAATAAACCTGAACTGAAGCATCGGAATCTAAAACTGGACTCACAATACAGGTTCAAATCATAGAAAGTGAGAGTGTCAGTTCTCATGTCGTTAAGTCGGCATTGTGCCTTTTGTTTTAAATTCCAATGCAATTTCGGTGATTCATCGTCAATAAGAAGGTCCAAGGTATACAGTAAACCTGAAGTGACGGATCGGAATGTAAAACTGGACTCACAGGAGAGTTTGAAATCATAGAAGGTTAGAGTGTCAGTCCTCTTGTACTGAAGTCGGCATTGTGCCTTTTGTATTAAATTCGGATGCAAACTCTGTTTTTCATCGTCACTAAGAAGGTCCGAGTTATACAGTAAACCTGAAGTGAAGCATCGGAATCTAAGACTGGACTCACAGGAGAGGTTCAAATCATAGAAAGTAAAAGTGTCAGTCCTCTTTTACTTAAGTGGGCATTGTGCCTTTTGTTTTAAATTTGGATGCAATTTCTGTGTTTCATCGTCAATAAGAAAGTCCAAAGGATACAGTAACCCTGAAGTGAAGCATGGGAATCTAAAACTGGACTCACAGGAGAGGTTCAAATCATAGAAAGTGAGAGTGTCAGTCCTCTTTTACTAAAGTCGGCATCGTGCATATTGTATTAAATTCGGATGCAATTTCTGTGTTTCATCGTCAATAAGAAGGTCCAAGGTATACAGTAAACCTGAAGTGAAGGATCGGAATCTAAAACTGGACTCACAGGAGAGTTTGAAATAATAGAGGTTTACAGTTTCAGTCCTCTTTTACTTAAGTCGGCATTGTGCCTTTTGTATTAAATTCAGATTCAAACTCTGTGTTTCATCGTCAATAAGAAGGTCCAAGGGATACAGTAAAATTGAAGTGAAGCATCGGAATCTAAAACTGGACTCACAGGAGAGGTTCAAATCATCGAAAGTGAGAGTGTCAGTCCACTTGTACATAAGTCGGCATTGTGCCTTTTGTATTAAATTCGGATGCAATATCTGTGTTTCATCGTCAATAAGAAGGTGCTTGGTATACAGTAAACCTGAAGTGAAGCATCGCAATCTAAAAGTGGACTCACTGGAGAGGTTCAAATCATAGAGAGTTAGAGTGTCAGCCCTCTTGTACTTAAGTCGGCATTGTGACTTTTGTATTAAATTCGGATGCAATTTCTGTGTTTCATCATCAATAAGAAGGTCCAAGGGATGGAGTAAACCTGAAGTCAAGCATCGGAATCTAAAACTGGACTCACAGGAGAGGTTCAAATCACAGAAAGTTAGAAAGTTAGTCCTCTTGTACTTAACTCGGCATTGTGCCTTTTAAATTTAATTCGGATGCAATCTCTGTGTTTCTTCGTCAATAAGAAGGTCCAGATACACAGTAAACCTGACGAGAAACATCGGAATCTAAAACTGGACTCACAGGAGAGGTTCAAATCATAGAAATTGAGAGTGTCAGTTCTCTAGTAGTTAAGTCGGCATTGTGACTTTTGTATTAAATTCGGATGCAATTTCTGTGTTCATCGTCAATAAGAAGTCCCAAGGGATACAGGAAACCTGAAGTGAACCATCGGAATGTAACACAGGACTGACAGGAGAGGTTCAAATCATAGAAAGTGAGAGTGTCAGTCCTCTAGTACTTATGTCGGCATTGTGCCTTTTGTATTAAATTCGGACGTAAACTCTGTGTTTCATCGTCAATAGAAGTTCCATGGGATACAGTAAACCTGAAGTGAAGCATCGGAATCTAAAACTGGACTCACAATAGAGGTTCAAATCATAGAAAGTGAGAGTGTCAATTCTCATGTAGTTAAGTCGGCATTGTGCCTTTTGTTTTAAATTCCGATGCAATTTCTATGTTTCATCGTCAATAAGAAGGTGCAACGTATGCAGGAAAACCTGAAGTGAACCATCGGAATGTAACACAGGACTGACAGGAGAGGTTCAAATCATAGAAAGTGAGAGTGTCAGTCCTCTTGTACTTAAGTCGGCATTGTGCCTTTTGTATTAAATTCGGATGCAACTTCTGTGTTTCATCGTCAATAAGAAGGTGCAAGGGATGCAGTAAACCTGAAGTGAAGCATCGGAATCGAAAACTGGAGTCACAGGAGAGGTTCAAATCATAGAAAGTTAGAGTGTCAGTCCTCTTGTACTTAAGTCGGCATTGTGACTTTTGTATTAAATTCGGATGCAATTTCTGTGTTTCATCGGCAATAAGAAGGTCCAAGGGATGCAGTAAACCTGAAGTGAAGCATCGCAATCTAAAACTGGACTCACAGGAGAGGTTCAAATCATAGGAAGTTAGTGTGTTAGTCCTCTTGTACTTAACTCGGCATTGTGCCTTTTGAATTTAATTCGGATGCAATTTCTGTCTTTCATCGTCAATAAGAAGGTCCAAGGCACACAGTAAACCTAACGAGAAACATCGGAATCTAAAACTGGACTCACAGGAGAGGTTCAAATCATAGAAAGTTTGAGTGTCAGTCCTCTTTTACTTAAGTCGGCATTGTGCCTTTTGTATTAAATTCGGATGCAATTTCTGTATTTCATCGTCAACAAGAAGGTCCAAAGGATAGAGTAAACCTGAAGGGAAGCATCGGAATCTAAAACTGGACTCACAGGAGAGGTTCAAATCATAGAAAGTGAGAGTGTCGGTCCTCTTTTACTTAAGTCGGCATTGTGCCTTTTGTATTAAATTCGGATGCAATTTCTGTGTTTCATTGTCAATAAGAAGTCCCAAGGGATACAGTAAACCTGAAGTGATGCATCGGAATGTAACACAGGACTGACAGGAGAGGTTCAAATCATAGAAAGTGAGAGTGTCAGTCCTCTTGTACTTATGTCGGCATTGTGCCTTTTGTATTAAATTCGGATGCAAACTCTGTGTTTCATCGTCAATAAGAAGTTCTAAGGGTTACAGTAAACCCGAAGTGAAGCATCGGAATCTGAAACTGGACTCACAGGAGAGGTTCAGATCATAGAAAGTAAGAGTGTCAGTCCCCATGTACTTAAGTCGGCATTGTGACTTTTGTATTAAATTCAGATGCAAACTCTGTGTTTCATCGTCAATAAGAAGGTCCAAGAGATACATTAAACCTGAAGTGAAGCATCGGAATCTAAATCGGGACTCACAGGAGAGTTTGAAGTCATAGAAAGTTGGAGTGTCAGTCCTCTTGTACTTAAGTCGGCATTGTGCCTTTTGTATTAAATTCGGATGCAAACTCTGTGTTTCATCGTCAATAAGAAGGTCCAAGTTAGACAGTAAACCTGAAGAGAAGCATCGGAATCTAAAACTGGACTCACAGGAGAGTTTCAAATCATAGAAAGTGAGAGTGTCAGTCCTCTTGTACTTAAGTCGGCATTGTGCCTTTTGTATTAAATTCGGATGCGATTTCTGTGTTTCATCGTCAATAAGAAGGTCCATAGGATACAGTAAACCTTAAGTGAAGCATCGGAATCTAAAACTGGACTCACAGGAGTGATTCAAATCATAGAAAGTGAGAGTGTCAGCCCTCTTTTACTTAAGTCGGCATTGTGCCTTTTGTATTAAATTCGGATGCATTTTTTGTGTTTCATTGACAATACGAAGGTCCAAGGGATGCAGTAAACCTGAAGTGAAGCATCGGAATCTAAAACTGGACTCACAGGAGAGGTTCAAATCATAGAAAGTTAGTGTGTTAGTCCTCTTGTACTTAACTCTGCATTGTGCCTTTGAATTTGATTCGGATGCAATTTCTGTGTTTCATCGCCAATAAGAAGGTCCAAGGTACACAGTAAACCTGAAGAGAAACATCGGAATATAAAACTGGACTCACAGGAGAGGTTCAAATCATAGAAAATCAGAGTGTCAGTTCTCTTGTAGTTAAGTCGGCGTTGTGACTTTTGTATTAAATTCGGATGCAATATCTGTGTTTCGTCGTCAATAAGAAGTCCCAAGGAATACAGTAAACCTGAAGTGAAACATCGGAATGTAACACATTACTGACAGGAGAGGTTCAAATCATAGAAAGTGAGAGTGTCGGTCCTCTTGTACTTATGTCGACATTTTGCCTTTTGTATTAAATTCGGATGCAAACTCTGTGTTTCATCGTCAATAAGAAGGTCCAAGGTATACAGTAAACCTGAAGTGAAGGATCGGAATCTAAAACTGGACACACAGGAGAGTTTGAAATAATAGAAGCTTAGAGTGTCAGTCCTCTTGTACTTAAGTCAGCATTGAGCCTTTTGTATTAAATTCGGATGCAATATCTGTCTTTCGTCGTCAATAAGAAGGTGCATGGTATACAGTAAACCTGAAGTGAAGCATCGGAATCCAAAACTGGACTCACAGTAGAGGTTCAAATCATAGAGAGTTAGAGTGTCAGCCCTCTTGTACTTAAGTCGGCATTGTGCCTTTTCTATTAAATTCGGATGCAAACTCTGTGTTTCATCGTCAATAAGATGTTCCATGGGATACAGTAAACCTGAACTGAAGCATCGGAATCTAAAACTGGACTCACAATACAGGTTCAAATCATAGAAAGTGAGAGTGTCAGTTCTCATGTCGTTAAGTCGGCATTGTGCCTTTTGTTTTAAATTCCAATGCAATTTCGGTGTTTCATCGTCAATAAGAAGGTGCAAGGTTTGCAGTAAACCTGAAGTGAAGCATCGGATTCTTAAACTGGACTCACAGGAGTGGTTCAAATCATAGAAAGTGAGAGTGTCAGTCCTCTTTTACTAAAGTCGGCGTCGTGCCTTTTTTATTAGATTCGGATGCAATTTCTGTGTTTCAACGTCAATAAGAAGGTCCAAGAAATACAGTTAACCTGAAGTGAAGCATCGGAATCTAAAACTGGACTCAGAGGAGATTTTCAAATCATAGAATGTAAAACTGTCAGACGTCCTTTACTTAAGTCGGCATTGTGCCTTTTGTATTAAATTCGGATGCAATTTCTGTGCTTCATCGTCAATAAGAAGGTCCAAGATATACAGTAAACCTGAAGTGACGGATCGGAATGTAAAACTGGACTCACAGGAGAGTTTGAAATCATAGAAGGTTAGAGTGTCAGTCCTCTTGTACTGAAGTCGGCATTGTGCCTTTTGTATTAAATTCGGATGCAAACTCTGTTTTTCATCGTCAATAAGAAGGTCCGAGTTATACAGTAAACCTGAAGTGAAGCATCGGAATCTAAAACTGGACTCACAGGAGAGGTTCAAATCATAGAAAGTTAGAGTGTCAGTCCTCTTGTACTTAAGTCGGCATTGTGACTTTTGTATTAAATTCGGATGCAATTTCTGTGTTTCATCGGCAATAAGAAGGTCCAAGGGATGCAGTAAACCTGAAGTGAAGCATCGCAATCTAAAACTGGACTCACAGGAGAGGTTCAAATCATAGGAAGTTAGTGTGTTAGTCCTCTTGTACTTAACTCGGCATTGTGCCTTTTGAATTTAATTCGGATGCAATTTCTGTCTTTCATCGTCAATAAGAAGACCAAGGTACACAGTAAACCTAACGAGAAACATCGAAATCTAAAACTGGACTCACAGGTGAGGTTCAAATCATAGAAAGTTTGAGTGTCAGTCCTCTTTTACTTAAGTCGGCATTGTGCCTTTTGTATTAAATTCGGATGCAATTTCTGTGTTTCATCGTCAACAAGAAGGTCCAAAGGATACAGTAAACCTGAAGGGAAGCATCGGAATCTAAAACTGGACTCACAGGAGACGTTCAAATCATAGAAAGTGAGAGTGTCGGTCCTCTTTTACTTAAGTCGGCATTGTGACTTTTGTATTAAATTCGGATGCAATTTCTGTGTTTCATCGTCAATAAGAAGTCCCAAGGGATACAGTAAACCTGAAGTGATGCATCGGAATGTAACACAGGACTGACAGGAGAGGTTCAAATCATAGAAAGTGAGAGTGTCAGTCCTCTTGTACTTATGTCGGCATTGTGCCTTTTGTATTAAATTCGGATGCAAACTCTTTGTTTCATCGTCAATAAGAAGTTCTAAGGGTTACAGTAAATCCGAAGTGAAGCATCGGAATCTGAAACTGGACTCACAGGAGAGTTTCAGATCATAGAAAGTAAGAGTGTCAGTCCCCATGTACTTAAGTCGGCATTGTGACTTTTGTATTAAATTCAGATGCAAACTCTGTGTTTCATCGTCAATAAGAAGGTCCAAGTGATACATTAAACCTGAAGTGAAGCATCGGAATCTAAATCGGGACTCACAGGAGAGTTTGAAGTCATAGGAAGTTGGAGTGTCAGTCCTCTTGTACTTAAGTCGGCATTGTGCCTTTTGTATTAAATTCGGATGCAAACTCTGTGTTTCATCGTCAATAAGAAGGTCCAAGTTATACAGTAAACCTGAAGAGAAGCATCGGAATCTAAAACTGGACTCACAGGAGAGTTTCAAATCATAGAAAGTGAGAGTGTCAGTCCTCTTGTACTTAAGTCGGCATTGTGCCTTTTGTATTAAATTCGGATGCGATTTCTGTGTTTCATCGTCAATAAGAAGGTCCATAGGATACAGTAAACCTTAAGTGAAGCATCGGAATCTAAAACTGGACTCACAGGAGAGATTCAAATCATAGAAAGTGAGAGTGTCAGCCCTCTTTTACTTAAGGAGGCATTGTGCCTTTTGTATTAAATTCGGATGCATTTTTTGTGTTTCATTGACAATACGAAGGTCCAAGGGATGCAGTAAACCTGAAGTGAAGCATCGGAATCTAAAACTGGACTCACAGGAGAGGTTCAAATCATAGAAAGTTAGTGTGTTAGTCCTCTTGTACTTAACTCTGCATTGTGCCTTTGAATTTGATTCGGATGCAATTTCTGTGTTTCATCGCCAATAAGAAGGTCCAAGGTACACAGTAAACCTGAAGAGAAACATCGGAATCTAAAACTGGACTCACAGGAGAGGTTCAAATCATAGAAAATCAGAGTGTCAGTTCTCTTGTAGTTAAGTCGGCGTTGTGACTTTTGTATTAAATTCGGATGCAATATCTGTGTTTCGTCGTCAATAAGAAGTCCCAAGGAATACAGTAAACCTGAAGTGAAACATCGGAATGTAACACATTACTGACAGTAGAGGTTCAAATCATAGAAAGTGAGAGTGTCGGTCCTCTTGTACTTATGTCGACATTTTGCCTTTTGTATTAAATTCGGATGCAAACTCTGTGTTTCATCGTCTATAAGAAGGTCCAAGGATACAGTAATCCTGAAGTGATGCATCGGAATCTAAAACAGGACTCACAGGAGAGGTTCAAATCATAGAAAGTGTTAGTTTCAGTCCTCTTGTACTTAAGTCGGCATTGTGCCTTTTGTATTAAATTCAGATGCAATTTCAGTGTTTCATCGTCAATAAGAAGGTCAAAGGGATACAGTGAGCCTGAAGTGAAGCATCGGAATCTAAAACGGGACTCACAAGACAGGTTCAAATCATCGAAAGTAAAAGTGTCAGTCCTCTTTTACTTAAGTCGGCATTGTACCTTTAGTATTAAATTCCGATGCAATTTCAGTGTTTCATCGTCAATAAGAAGGTCCAAAGGATACAGTAAACCTGAAGTGAAGCATGGGAATCTAAAACTGGACTCACAGGAGAGGTGAAAATCATAGAAAGTGAGAGTGTCAGTCCTCTTTTACTAAAGTCGTCTTCGTGCATATTGTATTAAATTCGGATGCAATTTCTGTGTTTCATCGTCAATAAGAAGGTCCAAGGTATACAGTAAACCTGAAGTGAAGGATCGGAATCTAAAACTGGACACACAGGAGAGTTTGAAATAATAGAAGGTTAGAGTGTCAGTCCTCTTGTACTTAAGTCAGCATTGAGCCTTTTGTATTAAATTCGGATGCAATATCTGTCTTTCGTCGTCAATAAGAAGGTGCATGGTATACAGTAAACCTGAAGTGAAGCATCGGAATCCAAAACTGGACTCACAGTAGAGGTTCAAATCATAGAGAGTTAGAGTGTCAGCCCTCTTGTACTTAAGTCGGCATTGTGCCTTTTGTATTAAATTCGGATGCAAACTCTGTGTTTCATCGTCAATAAGATGTTCCATGGGATACAGTAAACCTGAACTGAAGCATCGGAATCTAAAACTGGACTCACAATACAGGTTCAAATCATAGAAAGTGAGAGTGTCAGTTCTCATGTCGTTAAGTCGGCATTGTGCCTTTTGTTTTAAATTCCAATGCAATTTCGGTGATTCATCGTCAATAAGAAGGTCCAAGGTATACGGTAAACCTGAAGTGACGGATCGGAATGTAAAACTGGACTCACAGGAGAGTTTGAAATCATAGAAGGTTAGAGTGTCAGTCCTCTTGTACTGAAGTCGGCATTGTGCCTTTTGTATTAAATTCGGATGCAAACTCTGTTTTTCATCGTCAATAAGAAGGTCCGAGTTATACAGTAAACCTGAAGTGAAGCATCGGAATCTAAAACTGGACTCACAGGAGAGGTTCAAAATATAGAAAGTTAGAATGTCTTCCCTCTTGACTTAAGTCGGCATTGTGCCGTATGAATTAAAATCGGACGCAATTTCTGTGTTTCATCGTCAATATGATTGTCCAAGGTATACAGTAAACCTGAAGTGAAGCATCGGAATCTAAAACTGGACTCACAGGAGAGGTTCAAATCATAGAAAGTTAGAGTGTCAGTCCTCTTGTACTTAAGTCGGCATTGTGCCTTTTGTATTAAATTCGGATGCAAACTCTGAGTTTCATCGTCTATAAGAAGGTCCAAGGGATACAGTAAACCTGAAGTGAAGCATCGGAATCTAAAACTGGACTCACAGGAGAGGTTCAAATCATCGACAGTGAGAGTGTCAGTCCTCTTGTACTTAAGTCGGCATTGTGCCTTTTGTATTAAATTCGGATGCAATTTCTGCGTTTCATCGTCAAAACGAAGGTCCGAGGTATACAGTAAACCTGAACTGAAGCATCGGAATCTAAAACTAGACTCACAGGAGAGGTTCAAATCATAGGAAGTTAGAGTGTCAGTCATCTTGTACTTAAGTGGGCATTGTGACTTTTGTGTTAAATTCGGATAAAATTTCTGTGTTTCATCGTCAATGAGAAGGGCCGAGGGATGGAGTAAACCTGAAGTGAAGCATCGGAATCTAAAACTGGACTCACAGGAGCGGTTCAAATCATAGAAAGTGAGAGTGTCAGTCCTCTTGTACTTATGTCGGCATTGTGCCTTATGTATTAAATTCGGATGCAAACTCTGTGGTTCATCGTCAATAAAAAGTTCCAAGGGATACAGTAAACCTGATGTGAAGCATCGGAATCTGAAACTGGACTCACAATAGAGGTTCAAATCATAGAAAGTGAGAGTGTCTGTTCTCTTGTACTTAAGTCGGCATTGAGCCTTTTGTTTTAAATTCCGAAGTAATTTCTGTGTTTCATCGTCAATAAGAAGGTGCAAGGTATGCAGTAAACCTGAAGTGAAGCATCGGATTTTAAAACTGGACTCACAAGTGAGTTTCAAATCATAGAAAGTGAGGGTGTCAGTCCTCTTGTACTTAAGTCGGCATTGTGCCTTTTGTATTAAATTCGGATGCAATTTCTGTGTTTCATCGTCAATAAGAAAGTCCAAGGGATACAGTAAACCTGAAGTGAAGCATCGGAATCTAAAACTGAACTCACAGGAGAGGTTCAAATCATGGAAAGTAAGAGTGTCAATCCACATGTACTTAAGTCGGCATTGTGACTTTTCTATTAAATTCAGATGCAAACTCTGTGTTTCATCGTCAATAAGAAGGTCCAAGTGATACAGTAAACCTGAAGTGAAGCATCGGAATCTAAAACTGGACTCACAGGAGAGGTTCAAATCATAGAAAGTTAGAGTGTCAGTCCTCTTGTACTTAAGTCGGCATTGTGCCTTTTGTATTAAATTCGGATGCAATTTCAATGTTTCATCGTCAATAAGAAGGTCAAAGGGATACAGTAAACCTGAAGTGAAGCATCGGAATCTAAGACTGGACTCACAGGAGAGGTTCAAATCATAGAAAGGGAGAGTGTCAGTCCTCTTGTACTTAAGTCGGCATTGTGCCTTTTGTATTAAATTCGGATGCAATTTCAGTGTTTCATCGTCAATAAGAAGGTAAAAGGGATACAGTAAACCTGAAGTGAAGCATCGGAATCTAAGACTGGACTCACAGGAGAGGTTCAAATCATAGAAAGTAAAAGTGTCAGTCCTCTTTTACTTAAGTGGGCATTGTGCCTTTTGTTTTAAATTTGGATGCAATTTCTGTGTTTCATCGTCAATAAGAAAGTCCAAAGGATACAGTAACCCTGAAGTGAAGCATGGGAATCTAAAACTGGACTCACAGGAGGGGTTCAAATCATAGAAAGTGAGAGTGTCAGTCCTCTTTTACTAAAGTCGGCATCGTGCATATTGTATTAAATTTGGATGCAATTTCTGTGTTTCATCGTCAATAAGAAGGTCCAAGGTATACAGTAAACCTGAAGTGAAGGATCGGAATCTAAAACTGGACTCACAGGAGAGTTTGAAATAATAGAAGTTTACAGTTTCAGTCCTCTTGTACTTAAATCGGCATTGTTCCTTTTGTATTAAATTCGGATGCAAACTCTGTTTTTCATCGTCAATAAGAAGGTCTCAGTTATACAGTAAACCTGAAGTGAAGCATCGGAATCTAAAACCGGACTCACAGGAGAGGTTCAAATATTAGAAAGATACAGTGTCTGCCCTCTTCACTTAAGTCGGCATTGCGCCGTATGTATTAAAATCGGATGCAATTTCTGTGTTTCATCGTCAATAAGAAGGTCCAAGGGATACAGTAAACCTGAAGTGAAGCATCGGAATCTTAAACTGGACTTTCAGGAAGGGTTCAAATCATAGAAAGTTAGAGTGTCAGTCCTCTTATACTTAAGTCGGCATTGTGCCTTCTGTATTAAATTCAGATGCAAACTCTGTGTTTCATCGTCAATAAGAAGGTCCAAGGGATACAGTAAAATTGAAGTGAAGCATCGGAATCTAAAACTGGACTCACAGGAGAGGTTCAAATCATCGAAAGTGAGAGTGTCAGTCCACTTGTACATAAGTCGGCATTGTGCCTTTTGTATTAAATTCGGATGCAATATCTGTGTTTCATCGTCAATAAGAAGGTGCTTGGTATACAGTAAACCTGAAGTGAAGCATCGCAATCTAAAAGTGGACTCACTGGAGAGGTTCAAATCATAGAGAGTTAGAGTGTCAGCCCTCTTGTACTTAAGTCGGCATTGTGACTTTTGTATTAAATTCGGATGCAGTTTCTGTGTTTCATCATCAATAAGAAGGTCCAAGGGATGGAGTAAACCTGAAGTCAAGCATCGGAATCTAAAACTGGACTCACAGGAGAGGTTCAAATCACAGAAAGTTAGAAAGTTAGTCCTCTTGTACTTAACTCGGCATTGTGCCTTTTAAATTTAATTCGGATGCAATCTCTGTGTTTCTTCGTCAATAAGAAGGTCCAAGGTACACAGTAAACCTGACGAGAAACATCGGAATCTAAAAGTGGACTCACTGGAGAGGTTCAAATCATAGAGAGTTAGAGTGTCAGCCCTCTTGTACTTAAGTCGGCATTGTGACTTTTGTATTAAATTCGGATGCAATTTCTGTGTTCATCGTCAATAAGAAGTCCCAAGGGATACAGGAAACCTGAAGTGAACCATCGGAATGTAACACAGGACTGACAGGAGAGGTTCAAATCATAGAAAGTGAGAGTGTCAGTCCTCTTGTACTTATGTCGGCATTGTGCCTTTTGTATTAAATTCGGATGTAAACTCTGTGTTTCATCGTCAATAAGAAGTTCCATGGGATACAGTAAACCTGAAGTGAAGCATCGGAATCTAAAACTGGACTCACAATAGAGGTTCAAATCATAGATAGTGAGAGTGTCAGTTCTCATGTAGTTAAGTCGGCATTGTGCCTTTTGTTTTAAAATCCGATGCAATTTCTATGTTTCATCGTCAATAAGAAGGTGCAACGTATGCAGGAAAACCTGAAGTGAACCATCGGAATGTAACACAGGACTGACAGGAGAGGTTCAAATCATAGAAAGTGAGGGTGTCAGTCCTCTTGTACTTAAGTCGGCATTGTGCCTTTTGTATTAAATTCGGATGCAATTTCTGTGTTTCATCGTCAATAAGAAGGTCCAAGGGATACAGTAAACTTGAAGTGAAGCATCGGAATCTAAAACTGGACTCACAGGAGAGGTTCAAATCATAGAAACTTAGAGTGTCAGTCCTCTTGTACTTAAGTCGGCTTGTGTCGTTTGTATATAATTCGGATGCAATTTCTGTGTTTCATCGTCAATAAGAAGGTCCAAGGATACAGTAAACCTGAAGTGATGCATCGGAATCTAAAACTGGACTCACAGGAGAGGTTCAAATCATAGAAAGTAAAAGTGTCAGTCCTCTTTTACTTAAGTCGGAATTGTGCCTTTTGTATTAAATTCGGATGCAATTTCTGTGATTCATCGTCAATAAGAAGGTCCAAAGGATACAGTAACTCTGAAGTGAAGCATGGGAATCTAAAACTGGACTCACAGGAGTGATTCAATTCATAGAAAGTGAGAGTGTCAGTCCTCTTTTACTAAAGTCGGCGTCGTGCCTTTTGTATTAAATTCGGATGCAATTTCTGTGTTTCATCGTCAATAAGAAGGTCCAACGAATACAGTAAACCTGAAGTGAAGCATCAGAATCTAAAACTGGACTCACAGGAGGGGTTCAAATCATAGAAAGTAAAAGTGTCAGTCCTCTTTTACTTAAGTCGGCATTGTACCTTTTGTATTAAATTCGGATGCAATTTCTGTGTTTCATCGTCAATAAGAAAGACCAAGGATACAGTAAACCTGAAGTGATGCATCGGAATCTAAAACTGGACTCACAGGAGAGGTTCAAATCATAGAAAGTGAGAGTGTCAGTCCTCTTGTACTTAAGTCGGCATTGTGCCTTTTGTATTAAATTCGGATTTAAACTCTGTGTTTCATCGTCAATAAGAAGGTCCAAGGTATACAGTAAACCGGAAGTGAAGCATCGGAATCTAAAACTGGACTCACAGGAGAGGTTCAAATCATCGAAAGTGAGAGTGTCAGTCATCTTGTACTTAAGTCGGCATTGTGCCTTTTGTATTAAATTCGGATGCAATTTCTGTGTTTCATCGTCAAAGCGAAGGTCCGAGGTATACAGTAAACCTGAAGTGAAGCATCGGAATCTAAAACTAGACTCAATGGAGAGGTTCAAATCATAGAAAGTTAGAGTGTCAGTCATCTTGTACTTAACTCGGCATTGTGTCTTTTGTATTAAATTCGGATGCAAACTCTGTTTTTCATCGTCAATAAGAAGGTCCGAGTTATACAGTAAACCTGAAGTGAAGCATCGGAATCTAAAACTGGAGACACAGGAGAGGTTCAAATCATAGTAATTTAGAGTGTCTGCCCTCTTGACTTAAGTCGGCATTGTGCCGTATGTTTAAAAATCGGATGCAATTTCTGTGTTTCATCGTCAATAAGAAGGTCCAAGGTATACAGTAAACCTGAAGTGAAGCATCGGAATCTAAAACTGGACTCACAGGAGAGGTTCAAATCATCGAAAATGAGAGTGTTAGTCCTCTTGTACTTAAGTCGGCATTGTGGCTTTTGTATTAAATTCGGATGAAATATCTGTGTTTCATCGTCTATAAGAAGGTGCATGGTATACAGTAAACCTGAAGTGAAGCACCGGAATCTAAAACTCGAATCACAGGAGAGGTTCAAATCATAGAGAGTTAGAGTGCCAGCCCTCCTGTACTCAAGTCGGCATTGTGCCTTTTGTATTAAATTCGGATGCAATTTCTGTGTTTCATCGTCAAACCGAAGGTCCGAGGTATACAGTAAAACAGAAGTGAAGCATCGGAATCGAAACTAGACTCACAGGAGAGGTTCAAATCATAGAAAGTTAGAGTGTCAGTCATCTTGTACTTAAGTCGGCATTGTGTCTTTTGTATTAAATTCGGATGCAATTTCTGTGTTTCATCGTCAATAAGAAGGTCCAAGTTACACAGTAAACCTGACGAGAAACATCGGAATGTAACACAGGACTGACAGGAGAGGTTCAAATCATAGAAAGTGAGAGTGTCAGTCCTCTTGCACTTATGTCGGCGTTGTGCCTTTTGTATTAAATTCGGATGCAAACTCTGTTTTTCATCGTCAATAAGAAGGTCCGAGTTATACAGTAAACCTGAAGTGAAGCATCGGAATCTAAAACTGGAGACACAGGAGAGGTTCAAATCATAGTAATTTATAGTGTCTGCCCTCTTGTACTTAATTCGGCATTGTGCCCTTTGTATTAAATTCGAATGCAATTTCTGTGTTTCTTCGTCAATAAGAAAGTCAAAGAGATACAGTGAACCTCAAGTGAAGCATCGGAATCTATAAGTGGACTCACAGGAGAGGATCAAATCATAGAAAGTTTGAGCGTCAGTCCTCTTTTACTTAAGTCGGCGTTGTGCCTTTTGTATTAAATTCGGATGCAATTTCAGTGTTTCATCGTCAATAAGAAGGTCCAAAGGATACAGTAAACCTGAAGTGAAGCATCGGAATCTAAAACTGGACTCACAGGAGGGTTTGAAATCATAGAAAGTGAGAGTGTCAGTCCTCTTGTACTTATGTCTGCTATTTGCCTTTTGTATTAAATTCGGTTGCAAACCCTGTGTTTCATCGTCCAATAGAAGGTCCAAGTTATACACTAAACCTGAAGTGACGCATCGGAATATAAAACTCGACTCACAGGAGAGGTTCAAATCATAGAAAGTTAGAGTGTCAGTCCTCTTGTACTTAAGTCGGCATTGTGCCTTTTTTATTAAATTCGGATGCAATTTCTGTGTTTCATCGTCAATAAGAAGTCCCAAGAGATACAGTAAACCTGAAGTGAAGCATCGGAATCTAACAACGGACTGACAGGAGAGGTTCAAATCATAGGAACTGTGAGTGTCAGTTCTCTTGTACTTAAGTCGGCATTGTGCATTTTGTATTATATTCGGATGCAATTTCTGTGTTTCATCGTCAATACGAAGATCCAAGGGATACAGTAAACCTGAAGTGAAGCATCGGAATCTAAAACAGGACTCACAGGAGATTTTCAAATCATAGATAGTGAGAGTGTCCGTCCTCTTGTACTTACGTCGGCATTGTGCCTTTTGTATTAAATTCAGATGCAATTCCTGTGTTTCATCTTCAATAAGAAGGTCCAAAGGATACTGTAAACCTGAAGTTAAGCATCGGAATCTAAAACTGGACTCACAGGAGAGGTTCAAATCATAGAAAGTGAGAGTGTATGTCCTCCTTTACTTTAGTCTGCATGTTGCTTTTTGTATTAAAATCGGATGCAATTTCTGTGTTTCATCGTCAATAAGAAGGTCCAAGGTATACAGTAAACCTGAAGTGAAGCATCGGAATCTAAAACTGGACTCACAGGAGAGGTTTAAATCATAGAGAGTTAGGGTGTGGGTCATCTTGTACTGAAGTCGGCATTGTGCCTTTTGTATTAAATTCGGATGTAATATCTGTGTTTCATCGTTAATAAGAAGTTCCAAGGGATACAGTAAACCTAAAGTAAAGCATCGGAATCTAAAACTGGACTCACTGGAGAGGTTCAAATCATAGAAAGTGAGAGTGTCAGTCCTCTTTTACTTAAGTCGGCATTGTGCGTTTTGTATTAAATTCGGATGCAAACTCTGTGTTTCATTGTCAATAAGAAGGTCCAAAAAATAGAGTAAACGTGAAGTGAGGCATCGGAATCTAAAACTGGACTCACAGGAGAGGTTCAAATCATAGAAAGTGAGAGTGTCAGTCCTCTTGTACTTAAGTCGGCATTGTGCCTTTTGTATTAAATTCGGATGCAATTTCTGTGTTTCATCGTCAATAAGTAGGTCCAATTGATACAGTGAACCCGAAGTGAAGCATCGGAATCTAAAACTGGATCACAGGAGAGGTTCAAATCATAGAAAGTGAGAGTGTCAGTCCACTCTTACTTAAGTTGGCATTGTGCATTTTGTATTAAATTCGGATGCAATTTCTGTGTTTCATCGTCAATAAGAAGGTCCAAAGGATACAGTAAACCTGAAGTGAAACATCGGAATCTAAAACTTGACTCAAAGGAGAGGTTCAAATCATAGAAAGTTAAAGCGTCAATCCTCTTGTACTTAAGTCGCCATTGTGCCTTTTGTATTAAATTCGGATGTAATTTCTGTGTTTCGTCGTTAATAAGAAGTTCCAGGGATACAGTAAACTTGAAGTGAAGCATCGGAATCTAAAACTGGACTCACAGGAGAGGTTCAAATCATAGCAAGTGAGAGTGTCAGTCCTCTTTTACTTAAGTCGGCATTGTGCCTTTTGTATTAAATTCGGATGCAATCTCTGTGTTTCATCTTCAATAAGAAGGTCCAAAGGATACAGTAAACCTGAAGTGAAACATCGGAATCTAAAACTTGACTCAAAGGAGAGGTTCAAATCATAGAAAGTTAAAGCGTCAGTCCTCTTGTACTTAAGTCGGCATTGTGCCTTTTGTATTAAATTCGGATGCAAACTCTGTGTTTCATCGTCAATAAGAAGGTCCACGTTTTACAGTAACCCTGAAGTGAAGCATTGGAATCTGAAACTGGACTCACAGGAGAGGTTCAAATCTTAGAAAGTTAGAGCGTCAGCCCCCTTGTACTTAAGTCGGCATTGTGCCTTTTGTATTAAATTCGGATGCAATTTCTGTGTTGCATCGTCAGTACGAAGATCCAAGGGATAGAGTAAACCTGAAGTGAAGCATCGGAATCTAAAACTAGACTCACAGGAAACGTTCAAATCATAGAAAGTTAGAGGTTCAGTCCTCTTGTACTTAAGTCGGCATTGTGCTTTTTGTATTAAATTTCGATGCAAACTCTTTTTTTTATCGTCAATAAGAGGGTCCAAGGGATACAGTAAACCTGAAGTGAAGCATCGAAATCTAAAACTGGACTCACAAGAGTGGTTCAAATCATACAATGTTAAAGTGTCAGTCCTCTTGTACTTAAGTCGGCATTGTGACTTTTGTACTAAATTCGGACGCAATTTCTGTGTTTCATCGTAAATAAGAAGGTCCAAGGGATTCAGTAAACCTGAAGTGAAGCATCGGAATCTAAAACTGGACTCACAGGGGAGGTTCAAATCATAGAAAGTTAGAGTGTCAGTCTGCTTGTACTTAACTCGGCATTGTGCCTTTTGAATTTAGTTCGGATGCAATTTCTGTCTTTCATCGTCAATAAGAAGGTCCAAGGTACACAGTAAACCTGAAGAGAAGCATAGGAATCTAAAACTGGACTCACAGAAGAGGTTCAAATCATAGAAATTTAGAGTGTCAGTCCTCTTTTACTTATGTCGGCATTGTGCCTTTTGTATTAAATTCGGAGGCAACTTCTATGTTTCATCGTCAATAACAAAGTCCAAGGGATACAGTAAACCTGAAGTGAAGCATTGGAATCTAAAACTGGACTCACAGGTGAGGTTCAAAACATAGAAAGTTAGAGTGTCAGTCATCTTGTACTTAAGTCGGCATTGTGCCTTTTGTATTAAATTCGGATGCAATTTCTGAGTTTCATCGTCAATACGAAGATCCAAGGGATACAGAAAACCTTAAGTGAAGCATCGGAATCTAAAACTGGACTCACAGGAGAGGTTCAAATCATTGATAGTGAGAGTGTCCGCCTTCTTATATTTAAGTCGGCATTGTGCCTTTTGTATAAAATTCAGATGCAATTTCTGTGTTTCATCGTCAATGAGAAGGTCAAAAGGATACTGTAAACCTGAAGTGAAGCATCGGAATCTAAAACTGGACTCACTGGAGAGTTTGATATCATAGAAAGTGAGAGTGGCAGTCCTCTTGTACTTATGTCTGCTATTTGCCTTTTGTATTAAATTCGGTTGCAAACCCTGTGTTTCATCGTCCAATAGAAGGTCCAAGTTATACAGTAAACCTGAAGTGACGCATCGGAATATAAAACTCGACTCACAGGAGAGGTTCAAATCATAGAAAGTTAGAGTGTCAGTCCTCTTGTACTTAAGTCGGCATTGTGCCTTTTTTATTAAATTCGGATGCAATTTCTGTGTTTCATCGTCAATAAGAAGTCCCAAGAGATACAGTAAACCTGAAGTGAAGCATCGGAATCTAACAACGGACTGACAGAAGAGGTTCAAATCATAGGAAGTGTGAGTGTCAGTTCTCTTGTACTTAAGTCGGCATTGTGCATTTTGTATTATATTCGGATGCAATTTCTGTGTTTCATCGTCAATACGAAGATCCAAGGGATACAGTAAACCTGAAGTGAAGGATCGGAATCTAAAACAGGACTCACAGGAGATTTTCAAATCATAGATAGTGAGAGTGTCCGTCCTCTTGTACTTATGTCGGCATTGTGCCTTTTGTATTAAATTCAGATGCAATTCCTGTGTTTCATCTTCAATAAGAAGGTCCAAAGGATACTGTAAACCTGAAGTTAAGCATCGGAATCTAAAACTGGACTCACAGGAGAGGTTCAAATCATAGAAAGTGAGAGTGTATGTCCTCCTTTACTTTAGTCTGCATGGTGCTTTTTGTATTAAAATCGGATGCAATTTCTGTGTTTCATCGTCAATAAGAAGTTCCAAGGTATACAGTAAACCTAAAGTAAAGCATCGGAATCTAAAACAGGACTCACAGGAGATTTTCAAATCATAGATAGTGAGAGTGTCCGTCCTCTTGTACTTATGTCGGCATTGTGCCTTTTGTATTAAATTCAGATGCAATTCCTGTGTTTCATCTTCAATAAGAAGGTCCAAAGGATACTGTAAACCTGAAGTTAAGCATCGGAATCTAAAACTGGACTCACAGGAGAGGTTCAAATCATAGAAAGTGAGAGTGTCAGTCCTCTTTTACTTAAGTCGGCATTGTGCGTTTTGTATTAAATTCGGATGCAAACTCTGTGTTTCATTGTCAATAAGAAGGTCCAAAAAATAGAGTAAACGTGAAGTGAGGCATCGGAATCTAAAACTGGACTCACAGGAGAGGTTCAAATCATAGAAAGTGAGAGTGTCATTCCTCTTGTACTTAAGTCGGCATTGTGCTTTTTGTATTAAATTTCGATGCAAACTCTGTGTTTCATTGTCAATAAGAGGGTCCAAGGGATACAGTATACCTGAAGTGAAGCTTCGAAATCTAGAACTGGACACACAGGAGAGGTTCAAATCATAGAAAGTGAGAGTGTCAATCCTCTTGTACTTAAGTCGGCATTGTGCCTTTTGTATTAAATTCGGATGCAATTTCTGTGTTTCATCGTCAATAAGAAGGTCCAATTGATACAGTGAACCCGAAGTGAAGCATCGGAATCTAAAACTGGATCACAGGAGAGATTCAAATCATAGAAAGTGAGAGTGTCAGTCCACTCTTACTTAAGTATGCATTGTGCATTTTGTATAAAATTCGGATGCAATTTCTGTGTTTCATCGTCAATAAGAAGGTCCAAAGGATACAGTAAACCTGAAGTGAAGCATCGGAATCTAAAACTGGACTCACAGGAGAGGTTCAAATCATAGAAAGTGAGAGTGTCAGTCCTCTTTTACTTAAGTCGGCATTGTGCCTTTTGTATTAAATTCGGATGCAATTTCTGTGTTTCATCTTCAATAAGAAGGTCCAAAGGATAGAGTCAACCTGAAGTGAAGCATCGGAATCTAAAGCTGGACTCACAGGAGAGTTTTAAATCATAGAAAGTTAGGGTGTGAGTCCTCTTGTACTTAAGTCGCCATTGTGCCTTTTGTATTAAATTCGGATGTAATTTCTGTGTTTCATCGTTAATAAGAAGTTCCAAGGGATACAGTTAACTTGAAGTGAAGCATCGGAATCTAAAACTGGACTCACAGGAGAGGTTCAAATCATAGAAAGTGAGAGTGTCAGTCCTCTTTTACTTAAGTCGGCATTGTGCCTTTTGTATTAAATTCGGATGCAATTTCTGTGTTTCATCTTCAATAAGAAGGTCCAAAGGATACAGTAAACCTGAAGTGAAACATCGGAATCTAAAACTTGACTCAAAGGAGAGGTTCAAATCATAGAAAGTTAAAGCGTCAGTCATCTTGTACTTAAGTCGGCATTGTGCCTTTTGTATTAAATTCGGATGCAAACTCTGTGTTTCATCGTCAATACGAAGGTCCACGTTTTACAGTAACCCTGAAGTGAAGCATTGGAATCTGAAACTGGACTCACAGGAGAGGTTCATATCTTAGAAAGTTTGAGTGTCAGCCCCCTTGTACTTAAATCGGCATTGTGCCTTTTGTATTAAATTCGGATGCAATTTCTGTGTTTCATCGTCAATACGAAGATCCAAGGGATAGAGTAAACCTGAAGTGAAGCATCGTAATCTAAAACTGGACTCACAGGGGAGGTTCAAATCATAGATAGTGAGAGTGTCCGTCCTCTTGTACTTAAGTCGGCATTGTGCTTTTTGTATTAAATTTCGATGCAAACTCTTTTTTTCATCGTCAATAAGAGGGTCCAAGGGATACAGTAAACCTGAAGTGAAGCATCGAAATCTAAAACTGGACTCACAGGAGTGGTTCAAATCATAGAAAGTTAAAGTGTCAGTCCTCTTGTACTTAAGTCGGCATTGTGACTTTTGTACTAAATTCGGACGCAATTTCTGTGTTTCATCGTAAATAAGAAGGTCCAAGGGATACAGTAAACCTGAAGTGAAGCTTCGGAATCTAAAACTGGACTCACAGGGGAGGTTCAAATCATAGAAAGTTAGAGTATCAGTCTGCTTGTACTTAACTCGGCATTGTGCCTTTTGAATTTAGTTCGGATGCAATTTCTGTCTTTCATCGTCAATAAGAAGGTCCAAGGTACACAGTAAACCTGAAGAGAAGCATCGGAATCAAAAAACTGGACTCACAGGAGAGGTTCAAATCATAGAAAGTGAGAGTGTATGTCCTCCTTTACTTTAGTCTGCATGGTGCTTTTTGTATTAAAATCGGATGCAATTTCTGTGTTTCATCGTCAATAAGAAGGTCCAAGGTATACAGTAAACCTGAAGTGAAGCACCGGAATCTAAAACTGGACTCACAGGAGAGGTTTAAATCATAGAGAGTTAGGGTGTGGGTCACCTTGTACTGAAGTCGGCATTGTGCCTTTTGTATTAAATTCGGATGTAATATCTGTGTTTCATCGTTAATAAGAAAGTCCAATGGATACAGTAAATCTGAAGTAAAGCATCGGAATCTAAAACTGGACTCCCAATAGAGGTTCAAATCATAGAAAGTGAGAGTGTCAGTCCTCTTGTACTTAAGTCGGCATTGTGCCTTTTGTATTAAATTCCGATGCATTTTCTGTGTTTCATCGTCATTAAGAAGGTGCAAGGTATGCAGTAAACCTGAAGTGAAGCATCGGAATCGAAAACTGGAGTCACAGGAGAGGTTCAAATCATAGAAAGTTAGAGTGTCAGTCCTCTTGTACTTAAGTCGGCATTGTGACTTTTGTATTAAATTCGGATGCAATTTCTGTGTTTCATCGGCAATAAGAAGGTCCAAGGGATGCAGTAAACCTGAAGTGAAGCATCGCAATCTAAAACTGGACTCACAGGAGAGGTTCAAATCATAGGAAGTTAGTGTGTTAGTCCTCTTGTACTTAACTCGGCATTGTGCCTTTTGAATTTAATTCGGATGCAATTTCTGTCTTTCATCGTCAATAAGAAGGTCCAAGGCACACAGTAAACCTAACGAGAAACATCGGAATCTAAAACTGGACTCACAGGAGAGGTTCAAATCATAGAAAGTTTGAGTGTCAGTCCTCTTTTACTTAAGTCGGCATTGTGCCTTTTGTATTAAATTCGGATGCAATTTCTGTGTTTCATCGTCAACAAGAAGGTCCAAAGGATACAGTAAACCTGAAGGGAAGCATCGGAATCTAAAACTGGACTCACAGGAGACGTTCAAATCATAGAAAGTGAGAGTGTCGGTCCTCTTTTACTTAAGTCGGCATTGTGACTTTTGTATTAAATTCGGATGCAATTTCTGTGTTTCATCGTCAATAAGAAGTCCCAAGGGATACAGTAAACCTGAAGTGATGCATCGGAATGTAACACAGGACTGACAGGAGAGGTTCAAATCATAGAAAGTGAGAGTGTCAGTCCTCTTGTACTTATGTCGGCATTGTGCCTTTTGTATTAAATTCGGATGCAAACTCTTTGCTTCATCGTCAATAAGAAGTTCTAAGGGTTACAGTAAATCCGAAGTGAAGCATCGGAATCTGAAACTGGACTCACAGGAGAGTTTCAGATCATAGAAAGTAAGAGTGTCAGTCCCCATGTACTTAAGTCGGCATTGTGACTTTTGTATTAAATTCAGATGCAAACTCTGTGTTTCATCGTCAATAAGAAGGTCCAAGTGATACATTAAACCTGAAGTGAAGCATCGGAATCTAAATCGGGACTCACAGGAGAGTTTGAAGTCATAGGAAGTTGGAGTGTCAGTCCTCTTGTACTTAAGTCGGCATTGTGCCTTTTGTATTAAATTCGGATGCAAACTCTGTGTTTCATCGTCAATAAGAAGGTCCAAGTTATACAGTAAACCTGAATAGAAGCATCGGAATCTAAAACTGGACTCACAGGAGAGTTTCAAATCATAGAAAGTGAGAGTGTCAGTCCTCTTGTACTTAAGTCGGCATTGTGCCTTTTGTATTAAATTCGGATGCGATTTCTGTGTTTCATCGTCAATAAGAAGGTCCATAGGATACAGTAAACCTTAAGTGAAGCATCGGAATCTAAAACTGGACTCACAGGAGAGATTCAAATCATAGAAAGTGAGAGTGTCAGCCCTCTTTTACTTAAGGAGGCATTGTGCCTTTTGTATTAAATTCGGATGCATTTTTTGTG